>NW_008343660.1:293117-293644 GCF_000622305.1 Nannospalax galili | reverse complement strand
TTACTTTTACTCTTAAGGTCATTTAAGGATCTGTTCCTCAGGGGTCACATGACCTTGGGAGGCACCCCTGGCTCCTTTCTTTTACCAGTTCCACCTATATGAAGATAAGTCAAAGGTCCTGCTCGACCATGGTTGGCTTCGCTTGGAAGCATGGAGGAAATGATTCCTCTGTGTTGGTCCTCCTCTTTATAGACTGGACACTGGTTCAAGTCCATTTGTTGGGATCTCCTCGGACTCCTTGATCAAGAGGATAAGTGACCCACCACCATTATAGGATGTTTTGAGAGATGCTTGTAGTCCCCTGGAGTGAGTCAACCTAGGAAGGCTAGGAACAAAAAGTGTCCTTTATGTCCCTCTGACAAAATTGTTATAGGCCTCAGAGTATGTCTATTAAACACCCAAAAAGGTTAGTTCCACCAGTCTGGTATTTTTAATTACTGTGTGTCATGTAGATAAATATTGGGCAAAGACCAGTTGTTCTAAGATAAACCTTGACTAGATGTGTATCTTGTTCCTTAACTAGTTGA
>NW_008343660.1:288818-290507 GCF_000622305.1 Nannospalax galili | reverse complement strand
GTCCTGGGCTTTTTTTAGTTGGGAGGTTTTGTATTACTGTTTCAATTTCCTTTGTGTTATGTGTCTGTTTAAGCTGTCGATTTCTTCTTGGTTTACTTTTGTTGGTTCCCATGCTTTTAGATACCTGCCCATTTCTTTTAGGTTTTCAAATTTAGTAGCTATAGGTTTTTAAAGTATTATCTTATAATGTTCTGTATCTTTCTGGTGTCTGTGATTTTGTTGATTTTTAGGTGCTCTTTCTTTCTTATTGTTAACTTGGCTAGCGGTCTGTCAATCTTGTTTATCTTTTCAAGGAACCAGCTCTTGTAATTGTTGATTCTTTGTATTGTTTTCTTTGTTTCTATTTCATTAATTTCTGCCCTGATTTTTGTTATTTCTTCTTGTCTACTTGGTTTGGGTTTCATTTGCTGTTGATTTTCAAGTGTGTTGTGTTGAAATGTTAATTCATTTATTTGTGTTCTTTCCGATTTTTTGATGTAGGCACTTAGAGATATAAACTTCCCTCTAAGGACCACTTTCAGCGTGTCCCAGAGGTTTTGTTGTGTTGTATTGTCCTTTTCATTTAGTTCCAGGATTACTTTTATTTCTTTCTTAATTTCTCTTTTAACCCATTCATCATTCAGGAGTGTGTTGTTGAATCTCCATGTGTTCATGTGGTGACTAGGGCTTCCTTGGGTGTTGATTGTAAGCTTTATTGCATTGTGGTCTGATAGAACACATGGAATTATTTCAATCTTTTTGTATTTTCTGAGCTTTGTTTTGTGCCCCAGTATATGGTCGACTTTGGAGAAAGTTCCATGGGGTGCTGAGTAGAAAGTATGTCCTTTGGTGTTTGGGTGGAATACTCGGTAAATATCTGTTAAGTCCATTTGATATATGGTTTTGTTTAATTCAGATGTCTCTCTGTTAAGTCTCTGGCCTGTGGATCTTAAAGTCCTGTAGTATTGTTTTTATGAAGTTGGGTGCACCAGAGTTTGGTGAATATATGTTCATGATTGTAATATCTTCTTGATTCATTGTTGCTTTGATCAAAATGAAGTGGCCTTCTTTGTCTCTTCTGATTAGTTTAAACTCTAAAAGTCTATTTTGTCAGATATTAGAATTGCTACGCCTGCTTTTTTCTTAGTGCCATTTGCTTGGTATATTTTTTTTTCTATCCTTTCACTTTGAGATAGTATCTGTCCTTGAAAGTGAGTTGAGTTTCTTGCAGACAACAAAAAGATGAATTTGTTTCTTAATCCATTCACAAAGTCTGTGTCTTTTGACTGGGGAGGTCACTCCATTAATATTTAAAGTTATTAATGAAAGATGAGTATTGAATCCTGTCATTTTTATTTCTGTTTACATTCTTGATTAGCTGTCCTTTTCCACAGTTATACCTTCATTGGATTTCTTTCCCCAATCCCTTGGGTATAGTCATTCCTTTCTTCACCTCTTTGTATTGCTTAGAACTCCCTGAAGGGCTGGTTTTGTGGACATGAATTCCTTCAGCCTATTTATGTCATGGAAGATTTTTCTTTCTCCTTCGACTATAATAGACATTTTTGGCTGGGTATGGTAATCTAGCTTGGCATCAATTGTCATTTAGAACTGGAAATACCTTGGTCCAGGCTCTTCTGACTTTCATAGTTTGCATTGATAAGTCAGCTGTAATTCTGATGGGCTCTGCTTTATATTGACTTGTTGTTT
>NW_008343660.1:224850-288058 GCF_000622305.1 Nannospalax galili | reverse complement strand
CAAGTTTAGGTCTGCTTCTTTTTGTGAATTTTATGTGTCTTTGTGGTTTACTTTTTGGGCATGAAAAGATGGTCCATCTAAGCTTCTGGTTCTCTCTTTTGACTTTATATTGGAATGGCCGGATTGCTTTTGTCTTCAGGAGTTCCCACAGAGGCCCAATTCAGATGAGGGTCAGATGTTTTCAGGCTTTCTCCTAAGGTCTGGATCCCTCCAGGAATGATTTTGGCCTCAGGAATTTGGGGGTTGGACTGGCCTGAGAGCAGGGCCCAGGAAAGATGCTGGTCTAGGGCCGCTGGTGGCTTTACCACCCAGAGATGCAAAGGCAGATGGTGCGGGAAGAGGCCCCAAGGACTCCTGGGGACTGCACTGAGGATCTGTGTTGATTTGGATACAAAGGATCAGGAAGAGGAAAGGTCAGCCACTGCATCCTAGAAAGAGGCTGGCAGGTCGTGCAGGCCCAGGGAAGCAGAGGGAGGTGAGGGTGGGCTCAGGCCCAGAAGCAGTGCTCCTGGGGCCCAGAGAAGGCAATAAGTTGGCCTGGATGAAAAGTATCAGGAAGCAGTATTGGTTCCCCAGGTGTCTGGGACCCCAAGACAAGGAATGGGACAGGACCCAAACTAGGAGAGACCAAAGGCAGAGATGGGAGGGTGAATGAGCCTGGGGGAGTCAAGGCTCGGAGGGCGCGATGGACTTACCCCGAGAGAGGCCTGCAGGTAAAATAAAATATTTTTTTTAAAAGTCTCCTCCTTCTGTAGTTCCACTCTAAGGACCCTATAGAGCCCCTATTTTTGATTCAGCAGCAGTGTGAGTTTTGTCCTCTATTGGCAAGTCAGCAAGCTTCCAAATGATAACAGGTGCAGACTGTGGTATGCAACCACCCTTTGGTTATGCATCCCTGTCCTCCATGAGGTGTAATGAATCCATGGTTCTCATAACCACTGATACTGTTTTCCTAATCTAATGAAATAATCATTTCGTTGTCACTGGCTTCCTCTGTATGTGGCATGTTGTAGGCACTCAAGGAGTGTGCCTCAGCTGAAGGAATCAAAATAGCAGCGCTAAGCTGCTTTAGCCATTTTGAGATTCAACCCTTTAAAAGCCATCAAAATGGTTTTCATTAGACCATTAGAGTGGTGAGTGCTTTGGTGTATCAGTAACTAAAATAGTACACAATGAGTCTTTATGGAATGATGGTCGTATCTGTACCTTGGTAAGGTATGAATTGCCCAAGTGCACAGTGAATCTGCACTCAAGATTTATACAATTCACTATATGTATTGCATTAAAAATATCTGTGAACCAGTCTTAAACTCCAGCAAATATTATGCCTGCTAAACTGTTGAGAGACATGTTATGATTCTTGTGATTGACATAGATATTCATTGAAAAAAAAAGTAGCATGGACTGGTAGAGTGGTAGAGAGATGTGTAATGAAGTAAGCATGTTTCGTGGTGCCCATGGCATGTTTCCAATGTTCAGATTAGGAAACAAGCTCTAGTTGTTCACTATAAAACTCTTTTGATTTTTTTCATAAATTTGAGATTTTTTCATAATTTTTCTGAAAGTCAAAGCGGAGCAAGTCAAGACCTTGCAGATGTGGCACCATTCCCACTTGCCGTTTTTGTCCTCTCGGGGTTGTATGTCCATTGCTTGAAACAGAAGCAGTATCAGCAGTTGAGACACTCTGTTGGATCCAGCAACAGATTTTTATGGGTGTATAAGCTTCTTTTACTGCCATATTGTGGATCAAGATTTGAAAAAACAGTTTTAAAGGAGAAAAGGAAATTTATATTTAGTATGGTGTCATAGAGTATGATCATGTGCAGCACGGGAAGAAAGCTGATTAGGCACTGTTGAAAACAGTGTCCTGCGCCATGCACTACAGACACAGGACTTGAAGGAATTGAGCTGGAACTGACTTGAAAGCTTCTCCCTGAGGACCAGCTATCATAGTATTAGAAGGTGCTATGCAACTGTCAAAGGAGAAAAATAATCAAGAGTCCTACTGTAACCAGCTATAAAAGCTATGAATAGCTGTGACTGGCCTTGCAAGGCTTCTCCAAAGATCCCATAAGGACATTTTTATCTTGAGGGTAACCAACAGATGTCTGATTGAACTTAAGGCCCACTCAATCAGAGGAAAATCATGCCGGTTCTATAAATCTAGCCAAATACCTGTGGCTAGAGGAAAACCTACTACTGCCATTTCCTAAACCAGTATAATTTCTAACTGTATTCTAAATATTTGCACCCACAGGTAAGTGTAGATCCTACCCCTTATCAAATAAGTTTCCTTTTACAACATATGGAGATTATTACAGAAATCTACAAGTGATCAAAATGCAGAAAATAAGTGACTATGGGGTTCCCAGATCTAATTGCTATATCTACAACAAAACCTACACTTAAGACTCAGGGAAAATCATAGAAATGTTGTAAGAGCCAGAGGACTAGGATTACCTGCTACTAGATAGTATCTGACATCTAGACATAAATCTTAACAATACGGTTGCCTAAACAAGACCTGCAAAATGACACCACCAGCTGACATTCCAACATGGATGGGGGAAATTTCACAAGTTTCTAGATCAAGAGCTTCAGGCAGTCAGTGCTGCTGGGAGAGGAAGAATCAGCTTACTCCAGGCAGGATAAACTGCCTGGTAGGTTATCCAATCCCAGGTGACCAGCCCTAAACACAGGTGCATATAGACAACACTAAATGGACTCAGTAGGATGGGTGTGGGCG
Source organism: Nannospalax galili (assembly GCF_000622305.1). Classification (NCBI taxonomy): domain Eukaryota; kingdom Metazoa; phylum Chordata; class Mammalia; order Rodentia; family Spalacidae; genus Nannospalax; species Nannospalax galili. Next base: position 285,312 of record NW_008343660.1, on the reverse strand, counting down.
TGTGGATGTGTGGGTGTGTGTGGGTATAAAACACTAATAATAAAAGAAGAAGAGGTCGGGGCTGGAGAGATGGCTCAGGGGATGGGAACACTGACTGTTCTTGCAGAAGACCCAGGTTCAAATCCCAGCACCCACATGGCAGCTAACAACTGTCCGCAACTCCAGTTCCAGGGGATCCAGCCCTCTTTTCTGTCCTCCCCAGGCACTGCACAGCACGAGTGCACTTACCTACATGCAGGTAATTACACACATACACATAAAATAAAAATAATAAATTCTTAAAAAAAAAGAAGAGTTCATAAATTTGAGAGGGAGTGGCAGGGCATGGAAGGAGTTAGAAGGGGAGAGGGAGGGTGGAAATGATGTAAACAAAGTACTTATGAATGAAAGTCTCAAAAAACAAAAATTTAAACTTAAAAAATTTCCTATTTTATAATCAAGTTCGTAGTGCAAAACACCCATTTTTATTTTCACTTAAAGAAAGATGTGAAGAGTTGAGTTACAATTCTGTGATACCCTTAAAATAACTCTTCCTCCTCCCACTCCCAATTATATCTGTGTCTCCCTTGTAGAAATGATATGTAAGTCGTCAGGCTTAAACTTAAGACGGAAATTGTTTCATGCTTACTTATGCCTTTCTTCCTCCTGCATTTTTCTCTCATTCAGTATAGTAGAAACCTGGAAGCAGCCACATGAGCTCTTCTGTTTTGGATGCCAAATGGTTCTGGGATCTTGAGTGTTTTGCTTCATATCTTTGGGTATAACTTTCCACAACTTTGAATGGGTGGATTCAGTCAGATCATCCCTTCTACTCACGGGCCTGCACCCACTGTAGTGAAATCTTGAATCCAGACCCTTGACATACCATGAGGAGTCCCTGGTCCCATCCAGACTACTCAAAACCTCTGCACAGGGCTCCTTTAAATAGTGCTTAAGAATTTAGTCACAGTGAATTTCCCATCTGCTTCTCTGTATTATTTGAGCATAAACAATAGTATTCACAATAGTAACGCCTAGGATGTCTTATAAATCTTGTCAAGAAGAACAGAGAAGAAAATGATTTTTTTTTTTTTGTCTTTTTGAGACAGGGTCTCCCTGTAGTCCCAGCTGACCTGAACTCACTATGTAGACCAGGCTGGCATTGAACTTACAATGATCTTGCCTGTCTCTGCCTCCCGAGTGCTGGGATTAAAGGCGTGCACCACCAGGCCCGGCTGAAAATTATTTTAGTATGTGTGGAACTGTATATTTAGTTCACTTATGCTTATCCCCAGGCAAAAATTCTCATATATTGATTATGAGGAAAGGTTATCAATTCTAGCTGGGGTTTCCCCCAAAGGAATGAAAGAGTTCCTAGGCAGATGAATCTCTTTCATTACCAAGGAACTCAAAGACAAGAGTACTTTGGTGTTTCATAATGTATAAACCACTCAGAGCCAGCAGCTAGATAAGCTTCGGACCTCTTCCTTGTGCCCTTTGTTCAGCTGGGTTGCCACAGCCAGGTAGTCGGCTTCTAGTATGTGTGTCCCTTGGCATAGAGTTTAACTAAACTGAAAAATTACACAGGAACATGTATGTTTGGATTCATAGTCAAACAGGTATGCTACATGCCAAACATGGTTGTATTCATATGTCTTTTCAATAGCTATGCTCATGTGTTTGCCTCTTTAGGCATGTACCCCTACATGTTATTTCCAGTGATTAGCTGTAAACTGAATGTAAGTAGTAGGGCTACTTAAATAATGAAAGAAGCTAATTATCAAGGACTTGACTTTAGTAATGTACTTGGTTTGAAGATGCTTTAGGTGAGAACATGGGCAAGTCATCTGATTCGGTCCATTATTATATTTTCAATTATCTTTGGTGTTCAAAGAGAGACATTAATATAGCTGAGGATGACATAGCAAATTACCACAGCTCTCTAACCTTTTAAATTGCTAACACTGTTGTAATCTGTAATTATAGAAATCAGTGTGAGAATTGTGGCAGTGCATAATTATCTTCCTGATACTTTATTGCTGAATGAATTATTAATCAGAATCAGTCTTGTATAGTATTTGCAGCAACTCAGAAGAATAATGTATAATTAAATTTCATTATTCCTATTTTTGTGGTAATGTTTTATGATGTTGTAATTGATAATTAATTGGCCAAAACTCACACAATACTTGGAAGATTCAGGTGGCTGGAAAACATTCAGTGTGCTGTGTTCATTAAGAAATAATCATTCTGTGAGGACCATGGAGTCTCATCCAGTCTGTGGGAGAGAGCTTTTGAAAATGGTATATTAATCTTTACACTTTTCATGTTTCCTTAAAAGAAAACAAGGACTGTAAGTAAGTTCAAATGATGAAGAGATCTTGATAGATTTCAAATCAGGTCAATTTTAAGTAATGAAATGCAGGTTTCAAATATCAGGCTGATACACTAGATATCCTTGGTGTGCTTCTGTATGTTATCGATTTCCATTCTAATAAAGCAGCAGTCTCCATCTCACTACAGTTTGAGGGAAAATTACAGTGCCATAGCTTTAAGAGTCATTTCCTTCTGCCTTTGGTGAATGTAACCCATCATGTAGCACATCTTTCTAGACAAAGTCTGGTTTAATCTTGTTTTCCAATTGTCCGAAACACTGCCTGGTTTTCCTCCTCACAGACACATGGATTTAGAATCTGAAGGGATTATAAACTTTTCCTTGACTGGCATTCTAACTAAGAATTCCTGGAGTGAGTCTCTTTTGGTTTCCTTTGCAACCTAGGTAACAAGGAAAAGAGTCTAAGAATGCCTTTCGGTCAGCCTCAGCTCTACTGAAAACATGTACTGTTGGGTACTTTGTGTGAATTTCTGCTGTGCTGTTTGATTTGATTATTTAAAGAGGGTGATGATTCTTTTTAAGTGTCTACTTTAGAATCAAGCAGTTTTTTGAAAATAGGTGAGCATTTTTTTATATTCTGAGGAACCTTGAACCATACATATGCTGTTTTCTAATCCTTTTCTACATAGATCAGAAAACCATGGTGGAGTGGGACTGTTCCTGGGGATTGTGGTATAAATGCAATTCCACATTCCAAGAAGATCATGACTGGGTTATTTTTGCAGTGGGTTGTACCTGGTTCTGATGTCTTACAATTCCAAATTTAAATTATTCAAAAGGCTCTGTCATCACTACAGTGAGCATCATTAAAGGCAAAGTTGCTTGCTTAATGGTCTTCGTGCTTCTTTTCATTGGAATGAAGATCAGAAGCCTTCCTCATAGTTGAGGTACTCCACAGCCATGTGTGGCCCCAGAATATCAGCAGCACAAGGCAGTACTCCCACTGAGCTTGATCACACTAAACCATCATCCTGATGGCACAGTGAAGATCCTGTGAGATGGTCATTTTCTGAGGGCTGTTGCTACTGAGAGATAACCTCATTGATCCCCTCTTTGGCAGTTTGAGATGGAAATCTATGATCATAAAGGGGTGGGGGATCAGGGTCATCTTTCAGAAGCAGGAATGGGGAAGCTTTTACCAAACTAGGACAGCTGAACTATACACAATTCTCCCTGTATGCAACCAATGGATAAAGATGTTTTAGGGTTCATGAAAAGTTGAGCCCCAAAACTTTGGAAAACTTCTACTCAGAAACTCTATAGTAAGTGCTGGATTATCATCCTTCACCGTGTCAGTCTGAGCCTTGCCTATGTCTTTGGGACCTTTCTGTTACTTTGGCTGCCTGTCTTAGAGGTCATTTTGTTTCTGAGACTATTCACATTGCTTAGAATGGACTGCTTTCTGAGAAAACTTTAAACCCAGAGAACACAGACACCTCCAGAGTGTAGGAAGATGGGTGAAGCAGCAGTCTGGAAGGAGATATCATACACAAAAGTAGCAAACAGCCTGTTGCAATCTATGAAGAGTCTTTTCACTTGTTTTCTTAACAAGTATATTTTCAGTGCCTACCATGTGTCTAGGACTTCTAAAAAGATCTAGGACTTGCTTCAACAATGAACAAAACTGAATTTTACAATCCCTGAATTCAAGAGAAAGCATAGTCTATAGAAGAGTGTGACAGGTGTTCTGAAGCGACATAAAGCTGGGAAGGGGGCTAGCGTGTGCAGGCTGGAGACTGGGGCTCTGTCAAACAGGAAGGTTGGAGACAAATCATTGGCCTGAGGGAGGTCAGAAACTGAGCAAGCACTTTTTAAATTTTGTTTTTATTGAATTTTTGTGTATTTCACATAGAATATCTCAAAAAAATCTTAGTCATCTTTATATCCCCCATCCTCATCAAGAACTGTCCCATAGATTCCCCATGGAACCCATATACTCTGTCATCCATGTTAAGGCCCACTTTGTCAAGTCAGTGTCCCCAGACATTCCCAGGGCAAGTCCATTCACTGAGGTCTACTCAGCCTATGTAGAGGCTCTTGTTTTAGGAAGATCAACTCTTCCTCACCTAGCAATAATCAGTTGTCAGTATTTCTTCATCTAAGATTGGGGTCTACTCTTCATTTCCCCAGCTCTATGCTGGATTTTTGTCTGTCTGAGTTTGCATAGGACTTATGTATGCTGACACGTATGCTGACGTCATTGCCATAGAACCATACGAGCAGGGTCCCAGGAGTTTGTAGGACTCTTTTTCCATATGGTCATGCATCTCCTCCCTGACTCTTACAATATTTCCACCCCCTCTTCTGTGATAGTCCCTGTGTCCTGGTTGGGTAAAGTATAATATAGGAGTCCTGCCCAAGGACCAGCATTCTGTAGACTCTTAATCTCTACATTTTGGCCATTTATGACCTTTCGTCTTCCCGGCCCTCTGCTGCATGAGGGAGCTTCATTAATGAGAACTGAGAGATTCATTAATGTCATCTTCTTTACCCCTGTTCTGTGTTCTGAGCGCCTTAGATGTAGAGGTTGCACTGTAGATGTGTCACTTAGGCCTGGGCAATTCATAGACAATATCTGTGTGCACTCCAGCCCCATGTATTTTGTTGTTTACAGTACCACATGAGTTTCTGCCCATTGGGTGGGCTTTTAGTCCAATTAGGTAGCTGTTGATTGCCCCCAAGATAAAAGTGCCACTAGTGCACCAATGTCGTATGCTGTGCCAGCCATTGATGTGGTTATTTGGTCTTGAAACTGGTGTTGGACCATCAATTAATGTTCTCCCTTGGCACATTCATAGTGTTCTCCAAAGCTCTGAGAGCTAGCTTTCAGGGGAAGTGGCTTCAGGTCAGTTCCAGCTCTGTTGAACAAGCATTTTTAAACCCCAAGGAAGTCTCTCGGGAGACACATGTTCCCTTCATTTGATGTACAAGAACACTGAGAACTTAAGTCAGCTGCTGAGATCACCCAGCCCTAGGAACTAGCAGGGCAGGAATGTCCATTTGGGACAGGGGCAGGGGGTGGGATTGTAAAAGATAGGAAAGAAGCTGGACCAGTCTGGTGTAGGCGGGCATTGCTAAAAGCAGGAACTACACACATGACAGAAACAGAAGCCATTGTTAATCTGAGCATGAACAGTAAGTGGGAAAAGTTGACATGGTAGGAAAAGATGGTAATTTTATTGACCACTTATAAATACTGAGTGAGTGAACTGATGAATTAATGAACAAATGTGCAATATATTAGTCCTTACAGCCCTGTCAATAGATCGTATATTTTTGTAGGATTAGGGGAAACTCAGACCAAAAAAGAAAAAAAAGCCAAGTGGCTTACCCAAGGTTTTACAGCTAGGGAGAGGCAGTGAGGACTGAAAGCCAGCAGGCTAGCTGCAGCCTGCATTCATAGCCATTTGCACTGCACTGCCTCTGTATGGCTTGAGTGCGTGCAATATTTAGTAAGCACTTCACTCCACCTCAAGAACTCTTCCAAACTGTATATGCTTGTGAATTAAGTCAATCCATTGTGTGATGATTGGATTCAGATGAGGAATCCTTACCCAAAATATACATGGTTATCTGAGGTGACAGCATGATCAGCATTTATATGCAGACAGACTGGCCCCAGAGCAAAGTTCATCTCCACTCACCATATGCCTCTCCTAATGAAAGAAGACTCAGATGTACAGAAATGTAGCAAAGGGGCGGCGGAGGGACAGGGAAAGCCTGTCATCATAAGGCGGAATATTCAAAGCACATACTTGTAACAAATAGAGAGGGATGGAATCTTTCAGAAAATGTTATTAGAGATGTATCAGTAAAAGCCCTCCCCCCAACTGCCAGGTACCTTCTTTGAGCATAAGAAAGAAATGTCTCGGAAGTAAGTGCCCATAAGAGCAGACATTTCTTATAATCGTGATATGAGCCAGATGGTGGTGAGGTTAGCTCCTGATGTAAGCAGAGCTCTCCATACTTTTCAGAGGGTTTTAGATCCTTTGCCTTCTGTGACCTACATGGTCATCAGCAATGTTGTATATGGCAGGCAACAGAGGTGTCACAGCCAAAGCTACTAGAAAGCATGTCCTTACCTGGTCCCGTCATCCTCTTACAGACTTTGAAGTTAAAAAAAATTGACTTTTAGTGGGGCATGGTGGTGCACGCCTGTAGTGCCAGCACTTGGCAGGCAGAGGCAGGTGGATCTCTTGTGAGTTCAAGGCCAGCCTGGTCTACATAATGAGTTCCAGACCAGTTGGGGCTATACAGAGACCCTGTTTCAAAAAGACCAAAAAAAATTTTTTGATCTTTTTCCTAAGTTAAGCAGGAAGAATTAGGCAAATGAAAACAAGTGTGATTCTGCATCCTATCCAAGTTTGCCTCCGTATAAGAAATTATCAAGGCTGGAGAGATGGCTCAGCTGTTAAGAGCAGTGACTGTTCTTGCAGAGGACCTGGGTTCTATTCCTAGCACCTTCATTGTGGCTAACAGCCATCTGTAACTCCAGTTCCAGGAGATCCAGCACCCACTTCTGATCTCTGAGGGCACTGCAGGACATGGTTGCACTTATACACATGGAAGTAATACACTCATACACATAAAATGATAATAAATATTTTTAAAAAGAAATTTTCACTGTGTACAGAATTGCACATTTATATAATGTGTAAAAATTGTCTTTCATGATAATAGTTTGGACTGAGAAAGTAGCTCAGCAATAGAGCAATTGCCTGGCACATAGAGCCCTGTACTTGATCCCCAGCACCACAAAGAAAAAGCAGTTTTATTTGTGGAGTGTTTACTGTAAAATAAATAACATCTTAAATATTCTGTTGTTTCATCTGTTAAACTTCATAAACACTTTGTAGTTGGAAAGACCAAGGGTTACAGAAGCTACTTAATATGCCAAAGTCTGATAGCTAGGAAGTAGGAGGGCAGGATTCAAATGGAAGCCTTCTGTGTGGGAATGAAGGAAAAATGGAAACTGGGTACTGTGTAGTCAAGAAAGAGATAACACCTCTTCCTGCCCAGTACCGGCACACACAAAGAGCTTTGTGGTACCCATTCCTGACCGTTCAGGAAAAGAGTATTTTCTACTCTTATGACAGTGCAATTTTGACTTTTTATAGAGAAAAAAAGTTTTCTTTGATATACTATGCCTTATCCAAAGCATACTCCATAAGGTAAAAGTGTGTGCGTAAGTGGCAGTGGTGTGAGGGTGTGAGACAATTTGTATTCTAACAGCATGCTCCATTTCATGGAGCCTTTTGGTAATAATATTCATCACTCTAAGAAGCTGCCAAGGACAGGACAGAGACTTGGAAAGCCCCAAGCACATCCTGTCCCCATCCCTCTTTGCTGACCTCCTGCCTTTTCCATGTGCTCTCAGGAGAGACTTTTACCTGTGTTAATTTTCTGCCTCCGTTTGACCTCCTGTGTGGTGACAGGTGGTCCAAGTCCTTTTATTACCTGATGTGAGATTTAACAGACTGCCGACCTGTCTTAGCCTTGGGGTTTCAGTCACTTTTAAAAGAAAAAAAAAAAGCAGTAAGGTGCCTAGACTTCAGTGAAAATCCACACACCTTCCTTAGAATGAACTTTGCGCCAGATGAAGTCTCTGTCCTGATTAGATGCTGCCTGCCTTGGGGTACTGAGTTTTGGTTTCCTTAGTTACTAGATGAGCTATCTGCAGTCCAAGCCTCATCCATTCTTCTTCATTCTTCTCACATCCCTGCAGAGAAGATGAAGTTTGGAAAAGCCACATCCATAAGACCCTGATGTATGAAAAAAGGCAAGTCTTTTTTTCATTAAGAACCTCCTCTGTCCAGGCCTGGTGCTGCATACCTTTAATCCCACCACTCAGGAGGCAGAGACAGGTGGATCTCTGTGAGATTGAGGCCAGCCCAGTTTACATACTGAGTATCAGGCCAGCTGGGGCTACAGAAAAAAAAAAGACCAAAAAGAACCTCTTCTGGGGCCAATGGGAGAAAAGTGCTTCCCATGCAAGCCGGAGGACCTGAGTTCGATCCCTAGATCCCATAATGGAACGAGAGAACTGACTCCCAAAGGTTGTCCCTTGACCTCCATACTGTGGCATATGTACATACATACATACACACACACACACACACACACACACACACACACACACACCATACACATTAATAATAATTTCATTAAATCAAAAATTCAAAGAACCTATTCTGCAAAGCTGTGTTTCTGCAGCTGCAGTAACTGTAACTTTGTGTCCTTTCTCCCTGTAAGCAATGTGCCCTCTAAAGAGCCTAGGTGGGCATTAGCAGCGAGCATCCACAGAAATCACAAGATTTCACCTAGCTTCAGATGCTCTATGGGCAGACCTTCCTGCCTGCTATGTGTCTGGAGGTGGCCCTTCATACCAGGAGGGATTTAACTTTGACGGTGCAGTCTTTCGCATCCTAATTCATGGTCAGTTGAATCTGTCCTTGGCAAGTTACACATATTAGCATCTGCAAGCAATAACCAGCCTGTGCTAGCCATGGTGGCGTTCCTGATACTGTCTCTGGAACTTGCATGCACACTCCAACCCAGTATTGTCACTGGCCTGGTGCCTAAGCTTTTGACGTTGTTTTGGTACATCTTTGGAAACTAACTGAGGCAAACCACATTCTTTATAGCACTTAGATGGTCTGTTCTCACCTTCCTCTCTCCTATTCCTTCTTCTCTTCCCCCTCTTCTCTGTCCCACTCCCCAGATCTAAAGTCCAGTTAATAACGGTCAGGCTCTCAAGTTCTGTTTTAGTGTGGGCAGGAACACTAAAGTTGGAATTATGTACGCTTGCAGTCTCCCCTTTTGTCCACATTTGACTATCTGTTGTCTTTTCTTAGTCTTTGATTCTCTGTTGTGAGTTTTGACTCTGTTCTTTTATAAGACAGAATAATTTCTGTCAGGTTCTGGGAACTCCCCTCCCACCCGAAGGAGAAGTTTTGGGGAGGAGTTTCGAGCCTTGTACTGAACTGTGCACTAGGTACCGATTTGTAGTGCCTTCTATTAAAATGTAAAGTGATCCGTTGAGTCAGCCTCCCTCTGGTTTGACTCAGATGCTTTATGGCGCACTTTGCATGTCATTTCTCTGTAATGATTTCCCCATGGAGAAGGGTGTCTGATAGAATCCAGGCAGACTGAAGGTTGCTCTGAGTCAAATGGATCTTTTATTCTTTTAGTTTTAACCCTTGTCTCGGTTTCCCATCCTCAAAATTTCCCTGAAGGAACCTTAATGAAGTAAGCAGATTCTACCACCTTCATTTAGCTTCCTAATCACTGTTCACAGTCTCTTCGCACGTTAGCAACATGAAGCTCTGGGGTAATATTCTTCTGGCTAGAAGGGGAGGGAAGAGGACATTGGGAGGGAATATTTCACACAGACGCCCTGATAAAGAAAAATGCAGAAAAGAGATGACATTTCTCTGTCCTCTAACTCCTAATAGCAAGAGGCAAATGCTAATGGGAAGCAGAACTAGATGTATGAGAAATGACTATAAACAGAGACCACAGATAAGAGGTAAGAGCAGAGACAAAGTAGATGTGATGGTTTAGGAAAAAAGAAAAACCTGGCCAATGGCAGAAAATGGCCTGTCTCAGAAAACTAGATAGGAGTGTAACTTGCACCCTTAGGTGGGAGGATTACCACAAAAGAATGAAAAACAATCATCAAAATATGGAAAAGAGGGGACTGGAGATGGCTCAACAGTTAAGAGCACTGGCTGCTCTTGCAGAGGACCTGGGTTTGGTTCCAGCACCCACATGGTAGCTAATAGCCATCCATAACTCCAATTCCAGGGGATCTGACCTTCTTCTGACCTTTGTGGGCATTGCACACATGGGGCCCACATATATACAGCACACAGAACACTCATACACATAAAATAAAAATAAATAATTTTTTTAAAAAATATGGAAAAGAACAAGGTAGGCAGATGTTTGACCTATTATGGTCATTCCCAGTTCCACACTCCCTCTTCCCCAACCCTCCTGTCTGGCCCACACCCCCACCATCACCTAGCAGTCACCAGCAGTGACTTCCCATGTTATACAGCCTGGCATAAAGACCCTTACTAACACACTGTGATTTCAGTGACTGGATTCGTTTTGAGAGTAACAGACTATATACCATGACCTTCTCCCTGGCCCTCTAAACAGTGTTCACTAACATGACATCACTGGGCAAAAATGCAAGAGGAACCTATCACTCTTGGATGCTATCACCCAAGAGAGACCCTGTCCTGACTCCCAGAGCACTGTTTGAGGTAAGAGAAGAACAAATTCCTCAGTCCCAGTAGGTGATATGTTCCATTAATGGGTGAAAATTGACTTTGTTTATAAGGAGGGGAGGTTCACACTATCAGTGAGAAGCTCTTCCTCTCATCATCAACTCCCTCAAAAGTTACCTAATGACATTTTCCATCCAACCAGTTATGTTATTTTCAATATATCTAACCTTCTGTAAGGAACTGTAATTAGAAATGCTTGTTTCGAGACTTTCCTGAAGTTCCTGTGGTTTTATAGAAACACAGAAATTAGAACTAGAAATACCTTGAGGCCACATATTTCCTCGTGTTACAAATAGGGAAATGGAGATGCAGGAGCAGGTTTGGTTTTCATGAGAAAGTAAAGTTTAGGGTCTCGTAAAAACAGTTCACTGTGAAGCAGAGGCAGAGAGTCTTGGTCTTACCTTCCCCCGAAAGGTATGTCCCTCTGTTCTGATCATTTTTTAAGATTTTCCCTAAAACCTTACAATATTAAAGTGTAGATTTGGCCACCTTTAAGGATCCTTCTCATTATCCATTAGAGGTCTACCCTGAGACCTTTGTAATTGCATCAGAGAATCTGTGTAGGTGTTCCATTAACATTTGACTTGTCAATCATTTCTTACAGTCTTTAACTACAGTCTTTAACTTGGGGAGGTGGCTTTATTTTGATAAAATTTATTCTGGGTATAAAATAATGTATAAGGAAGTAGCGTGTTCGGTGGCTTAAACAACAAGCATTTATTTCTCACAGTGGTACAGGTTGGAAATCAGGAACCAAGGTACTAGCATGATCAGGTTCTTGGAGAGGTTCTTCCTGATTTAGAAAGCCACCATCTGATTGTGTCCTCATGTGGCAGAGTGAGAGAGGACCCCTTGTAGGGTCCACCTTCATAGCATGATCTAATTACCTCCCAAAGGTCTTACCTCCCTAGATCATGTTGGGAATTAGGACTTCAGTATATGAATTTGTTGGAGATACAGGTATTTAGTCCATAACAGTATATATCACAAGGTGTTTCCATTGTGTCTATTTTTTAACTTAATAGAATCAGATTGCATATTATTATTTTGTATCTAGTATAGCCTAGTATTCAGTATTTAAGTTTGTGAGATTAATCTGCATTGCTACATGTGGCTGTAATTTGCTTTGTCTTATTCCATGATATAAATATATGAATACTGTGTACCTCAGTGTATTTAAATGTTCTGCTACTGACAGACACATTGTTTCTAGAAGAGAGTTGTGAATAATGCTGCTGTGAATGCTCTTAGGGAATATTCCTTTTTGGTTTGGGAGTATTTCTCTAGAGTGTAACCTAGGAACGGTTACATTCCTAACCGTGCATACTTTCAACGTTACTGGATGATGACAGATTTTTCCAAAGACATTAAACCAACAACTCCTACTGCTTTACAACATTCTAAACAATATTGTCAAATTTTCTAGTTTTTCCAAAGTGTCAGTTATATATTATAGTATATTTTTAATTTTAGCTACAGATAGTCTGCCAGGACCATTCTAATATATTTTCTAGGTCAGCTTCTATACTGGGCTCTGCCTCTCCACTCAGATTATAAGTGAGTAGAATGAGTGTTAGAATATGTCATGACTTCTTCTTGATACTTTGGAATTTAGATTCTTTTATATTTTTGTCTGTATAAAAAAAATAAAGCAGTCACATCCACAAAAAAAAATCAACAAAAACATAGAGCTTCTTAAGAGTCTCCCCTTTTCAAATTGTTTTGGTGTGTTTTTCAACTGCACGGTGAAAGCAGTCATCACAGTGTCAGTAAACTGAACTTCTGAAAGGTCAAGGAAAATGGAAGTTTATACTGAACTCCGAGAGCCATTGAGAGCTATTAACGATTCGATGATACAATCTTAAGAGCTTCATCCTAACAACAGCCTTAAATTTCAGTTCCCTTGGCGCTAACTAGAACACAGGCAGATGGAGTGTTTGAGTAAATAAAGTACATGGAACATTTCAGCTGTTCCATGTCAGGCCCTTTCTTTGACTGTCTAAGGCATTAACAACATTAAGTGACAAGCACTGCAGTTTTCCATTAGAAAATAGTGAAAATGAACTACTTTCCACTTTGAGTAAGAAGTTTGATGTGGTTAGAAAGTGTTTCCAACCTACAAGTGGTAACTAAGTAATTTTAATAGCACTCTGAACTCTAAAATTTCTATCAATTTGATAACTTCTATAAAAATGAATCCTTACAGATATATAGTAAATAACTTTTTAAAAACGGAATGCTTGATAAAAGCAGAAATTTACTCAGCAATTACTAAATAATTTATAATGTTTGATTCAGAGAAGTATTTACTTAATGCACTGTTTCTGGGAGAAATGTGGTAAGAACTTCAAGTGAAATGGTTTATAATTTAGTCTCTTTCTTTACCTGCAAGACATATTCATTTCTTTTCATCTGAAGCATTCTAGACATGACAGGTTGTCTGTAAAATTTGACATTCTACTTTTTTGTGAATTGCAGCTTTTCAGAATTGCTACTGTGGATTTTTTTTAACTTTTTGAATTATACTTTTAACATTGGAACTGTTAGACACTTTAATATCTGAATATGACCGAGTAATGAATGAAGAGAGAATGAGTTATTAAATGAGTCTGCCTTCATTAATACTGCACTTTTGATTGATTAGAGTTGTGGTCTCTGTAGCTTCTTTTGAAGGGATGAACCATGATAAAAATCGTAGTAATTAGCTTTTCCTGCTGAACTGTATGAGGAAGTGATTGGGGTGTGTGTTATGCACATGTGCAGCTGGGGGTTTTGGCATACAAAAAGAATGAAATCCAGCCAAAACCCAAATCAGAACCTTTGGAAAGCTTTCTTACAATCTGACTTCAGCTAATGTCTACATACTTTAACACATTGTCTACAGCTTAGAGTAAAGACTAGCTGTCAGACTTCTGCATGCTATTCTGGGCTCTGTTACTCCCTGCACGGTGAAGCATTTCATTCTTAGATCCTGTGATCCCTGCTGATTTGCTGCATTCATTTGGGAAAGTGTTGTTTAATTAATATTAGAAATGAAGTAAAACAGAATGCTTAATGTGCAGTGAAGCAGTGAAGGGAAAGTGCTCACTCTGGACTGGTCTGTCAAAAAATAAACACATGAGAGAGAGTTCACAGGAAAACTCATGATCTTGAGGGATAAAAGGGTTGAAGAAACAGTCTGTTCCCTTATGCTTGGAGAAGCCCAAGGGAGGAATAGGTAAGATTCCACAGAAATGTAAAGAAGAGGAAGAGTGTGGAGACAGCATGGCAGAAAGAATTATCCAAGAATCAACTAACAGAATCTATCAAATAAAAGTCTAGCAACCATTTCATGATAATAAATTTCAGAGTTTGTCTAGCATGTATGAGACCCTGGGTTCATTCCCCAGCACCACCTCAACAGATTTCAGTTTATACTATTTGGTGAACAAAATTGATATTGTTTAAATGTCTTAAACTCACTCAAAAGTTTATCCTGAAGAGCAGATTTCCATGTTTGCGTGACTTTCATAGCCTACTTTGTCCGCTGGGTCTACACATACAGCCACATCTCTGTTGTTTTCCCAAATTGGCTCTATTAGGAAAATGTGATGTCCTCGAGACTCCCAGCTGTCTGGGGGCTCTGAGAGAGTCCAGTCTTGCTTATGACCTAGAATCTGATGGTCTACCTTGCTTCACCAGTGTTAATGGATGCTTCTACTGGGAGGGACATGATTTTGTCCACCTCTCAAGAGTGATTGAGACTCCACTCAGACCTCAGTGGAACCTCAGCTGAATATGTCCCCAGGTAACATATTCTTTTAGATCATATTTGCTGGCTCAGCTGAAGTCCCAGGACAAACCCCCAAGCTAAGGTCTGAAACCACTAATGGAATCAGCTATACATACTGTACCAAACTGTCCTTGATACCCATTGATACCCATTGATACCCACTGATACCCAGTTCCTTCAAACTGTACTTCAAAGGACTTGTTCCCCTCCCTACAGATATCATGGTACATTCAGACAGAACTAACCTGGAATCTTTGCAGAGCAAGACACTAGAGTCCTACTTTCTTCTCACCCAGAAGCCTTTGTATATTGTCCAACCTCATTCCCTATAACCAGCTCTGCAAAGAGAGGGATTTTTTTAGCCATGCAGCATCCACAACGAGAAAATTGCATTCATAATGATTTTCAAAAGACCAAAGTAAAATTGTTTTACAAGCTAAATTGTAGTATTCCGGTTTCTGCCACACTTAGGTTCCTTTCTTTTACATACCCTTGGACTGCCACAGGATTTTAGATCTGCAAGAATATTGCTTTCATTTCTCTGTTTTCTTTTATCCCATGTTTCAGCTTATGGCTTTGTATTCTTCATAGCAAGCTTCTGTCTTGGTATAGATGCATTGATAAAGATTATCCATAACTGAACTTGAAAAATAGATGCCCCTTATAAATCTACTTCTGATGAATTTAGTGTCATCTTTGTCCTAGAATATTGATTGCTCTACCCAGCTTTGAGTATTGCCTACTACAGGCAACCTGTTATGGTTTGGTTTGGTTTGGTTTGGGTTTTTCTTCATGTGTATAACTATATTGCCTGCATGTATATGTAAGTGCACACATGTCATGCGGTCTCCACAGAAGTCAGAAGTGGACATCAGATCCCCTGGAACTGGAGTTAAGGACAGTTGTTAGCTGCCATGTGAGTGCTGGGAACTGAACCTAGGTCCTCTGCGAGAGCAACCAGTGGTCTTAACCACTGAACTATCTCTCCAGCCCTTGGTGGCACATGCCTTTTATCCTAGTACTCAGGGGGCAGAGGCAGGTGAATATCTATGAGATTGAGACCAGCCTGGTCTACATAGTGAGTTCCAGGTCAGCTGTGGCTACAGGGAGAGCCTTTCTTTAAAAAAAAAAAAAAAAAAAAAAAAGTGATAGGAGAAAGAGTAAAAATTTGAGAACTGAAAATGGAGGAAAGGAATCAGAATGAAGACTTTGTATGGGAGATAAAATCCTGAAAACATTCCAGGGAAGTGAATGTTAATTAGAAGACCAAAGAGAAGATGAGCGATGGCTCCGCAGTAAAAGAACATGCTGCTCTTGCAGAGGACCCAAGTTCAGCTCTCAGCACCCACATCAGGTGGCTCATAGCTGCCTGTAACTCCAGCTCCAGAGGATTTGACTCTGTCTTCTGGCCTCCACAGATACATACTCACATGATCATGTGTGTGCCCATATGCACACAATTAAAAATAAAATAAATCTTGCCAGGTGTGGTGGCACACGCCTTTAATCCCAGCACTCAGGAGGTAGAGGCAGGCAGATCTCTGTGAGTTCAAGGCCAGCCTTGTCTACATAGTGAGTTCCAGGAAAGCTGGGGCTACAGAGAGACACTGTCTCAAAAAGACCAAAAAAAAATAAATTAATTAATTCTTAAAAGAAAGAAGGCAGAAGAAAACATTTATTTTTTTACTAGATAATGAAAGACTTTAACAATTTCCTAGTTGCTAGTTTTCATAAACAGAGACCTTAATTTTACTGCATGACTTAGGATCATTTTAACTAAATTATGTCATTTAGAATACTATTCTAATTTCATTTTTAATTGATTGTGGTATGAACTTTACAAGTATTTCGTCTTTTATTTGAATACCAAAGAACTAATAGTTTTTCTTCACAGAGGCATTTTTTGTAATTAGGTATTGAAAAGCACCATTTATAGCAAGGCATAATTTATGCAATATTGTTAGCAATGTGATAAGTTGTTGGTTGTAAAGTACTAGAAAAATTACAATTTTTATTTATAATATTTCTTTCCTTGGGACCATTGCAATGTCTCGGGGGGTATAGATGCTTGCCACCAATCCTGATGACCTGGGTAGGATCCTCAGAGCCAACATGGTAGAGGAAAATGCCAGCTTCTCAAGTTGTCCTCTGACCTCCACATGCTTCCTGTGACACATGCACACCCATACATATACATAATAAATAAATATTTAAACAAATTTTTTGAAAAATAAATCTGGGAATTTGCTTCCAGACAAAGTGGAGTCATGGGTATTCTGCTTATACTCTGGCCTGAACAACTATTAAAATAAAACACATGAAACAATGTTTTTCAAGACATTGGAGGGCTGGGGAAATAGCTCTTAGTTAAGTGCTTTCTGTGCAAGTGTGAGGACCCTAGTTTTATTCCTAGAACCCATATGAAAGAGCTGGGCACCGAGCTGAGGATGTGGTTCAGTTGGTAGAGTGCTTGCCTCTCATGCACAAAGCTCTTCGTTTGATTCCCAGCACCACATAAGAGCAGACACTGTGGTGTGTGCCTGTAATCCATCCCTTGGGAGTTAAAAGCAGGAGGTACAGAAGTTCAAGGTCATCCTTAGCAAAACAGGAAGTCTGAGGCCAGCCTGGGCTACATGAGACACTGCTATTAAAAACAAAAAAAGTAGCCAAGCAAGTTGGCACATGCTTGTAATTTCAGTGCTGCAGATAAGAGACAAGCAGAACCCAGGGCTCACTGGCCAGACAGCCTAGTCAAGTCAGCAAGCCCCAGGCTAGTGTGAGCCCAGGGTCAGTGAGAGACATGGTCTCACCAAAATAGTGAGTAAATAGAAGTGGATGGCTCCTGAGGAACAACACCTGAGGTTGTCCTCTGGTTTCTGTATAAACATGTACAGACACAAACACACATACACAGGAGACACTGGGTACTAGAAGAAACAAGGCATTTCTGACTCCTAGGTTGAGTAGACAGAACTAAGCTTCCGAAGAGATGGCAGTAGCTAGAGCTCAGCCTGTACAGAGAACTCCCAAGGGTTACAGAAAATTTCCCTTCAGTATTCTGCAGAGTGCTAAGCAGCACATGTATGACATGTATGTAAGGAAAAAACTCCTCAAGAAGTCAAGAGGTTTGCTTAGAACACTTAGAAGGAACTTAGCACTCACAAAGCCTAGGAATAAAGCCTGTTCCTAATAGCCAGACATAGAGTAAATTGCTCACAAGTAGCCTGAATCTGTGTGTGAATATGGAGCCCCAGTGCTTCCAGTGCAAAAGCTGAAAAGTTCAAACTGCTCCCATGAACCCCAGCTGTGTCTTAGAACAAAGCCCAGAATTATGTGTAGTAACACAAAAATATCCATAATCAACAAAATTGGGTTGAAAATTCCTAAATCCAATCAAGTACATCCAGTCATGCAAAGAAACAAGGCAGTGCAGCAAGCAAATCCGAGCCCAAGCTGTAATAGATGGAAGAGTTCCCAAAGACCATGAAATGTGAGCACAATTTTGTGTCATGTGAAGAAGGCAGAAGAGGGAAGATTCAAAATCTTAAGCAAAGACAAGGGAGACTTTTTAAAACTATGTCTGAGTGTATTGCCCACATATAGGTAGGTGCACCCATATCGTACAATGACCGTGGAGGCCAGAAGGTGTTGGACCCCTGGAACTGGAGTTACGGATTGTCATTAACCGCTCTGTGGATGCTGGGATGCAAACCCAAGGAGAGCCTCTGCAAGAGCAGCCAGTGCTCTTAACCACTGAGCCATCGCTGCAACCCCAGGGGATTTATTTTTAAAGGTCCATGTTAGACTTTGGAGATAGTAACCACAGTATCTGAGATAAAATCTACATTGAAAGGGATTAAAGAAAGACTAGACATTGCAGAAGAAAAGATTACTGAACTTGAAACCATCCAGATTGGAACATAAGAGAAACAGAAAAAAAAAAAAGAGTACCAAAACATGTTTAAATGGACAGGGCATTTATGACCTGTGGGACAACCTCATGTGGTCTAATATATAAATACTGAGCGATCTTAAAGAAAGTAGGGCAGAGACAGCAGAAATACGTAGCTTAAATACCTGAGAAAATGATGGCTGAAATGTTTCCAAATGTGAAAACTGTACACCTATAGACTCAAGACTCTTAAGAAACACGAAACACCAGTGCACATCACAATCAAATTGCTCAAAAGGGGAAAAATGCTAGAAAGTCTTAAAAGCAGCAGAGGGAAGAAAAGAATGTAAGATGGCAAACCTCTCCTTTTCTCCCTCTCTCTCCCTCCCCATCTCTTCTGCCTCCCCTTCTCTGACAAGTTCTTACTATGTAATTCAGACTGGGCTCAAATTAGCCCTGCCACCTCATCTTTGAACCAAGGGCTGGGATTACAATGACGGATTTTTCATTGGACTCATCTTTCAGAGTGTTAAAAGGAAAAGAAGAAAAGCCATCTATTTAGAATCTCTACCTGCAAAGACAATTTAAAAATGAGAACAACGGCTGGAGAGATGGCTCAGTAGTTAAGAGCACTGGCTACTCTTGCAGAGGATTCAGATTCAATTCCCAGAATCCACATGACAGCTCACAACCTTCCATAACTCCAGTTCCAAGATATCAGACACCTTCTTCTGTCCTCCTTGGGCATTACATGTGGTGTACTTATATACATGCAGGCAAAACACTCATACACATAAATAAATAAATTAAATAAATAAATAAATAAATAAATAAATAAATAAATAAATAAGGCAAAAAGGCCTTTTCAGAGACAAAAGCTGAAAGAAGTCATTACTAGTATCCTCTCTGCAATTAATGCTAAAGGAATTCAGTCCTTCACGCAGATGAAATATGTGTCTGTATATGTGTGTATATATACATATATGTGTATATATACATATGTGTGTATATATGCATATGTGTGTATATACCTGTGTATGGACAGAGAGGGAGGGAGGAAGAGAGAGAGAGAGAGAGAGGGAGAGAGAGAGAGAATTGTGATATTTCCCAGGTTATTCTCATTCTCATGATCCTCTTGCCTCAATCTCCAAAGTAGTTGAAACTATAGGTCTTCTCTACCATGCCCAGCTGTTACTTAAATCTCTTTAAAAGACAATTTGACTATTTAAACAAAAATAAAAACAATGAATGGGCATGGTGGGGCACAGCTTTAATCCCACAACTCAAGGGGCAAAGGCAGATGGACCTTCGTGCATTGGAGCAAGCCTAGTCCACATAGCTAGTTCCAGGCCATCCAGGGCCACATAGTGAGACCCTGTCTCAGAAAAACAAAATAAGCAAAATAAAAACTATGTAGTGTGTAGTGTAATATCTGTATAAGTAAAGTCCTTGACAAGATTAGTGCAAAGGCTGTTTGCTTCTGTTGATTCTGCATAAGGATTTCAGAGTTCTTGTACTGTACATGAAGTAGGATCATATCACATGGAGGCAGAATGTGATATCTTAAATACAGTGTACAAATCTTTTAAGTGATCAGTAAAACAAAATAACATCCCCCTAAAAGAAACGAAAGTGAATCACAGAACCTATTCCATTGATGCAGAAGGAATCAGAATAAAAAGAACAAAGAACAGATGGGACCCACATTAGAAAGCACATTAGCAAACTCAGCCAATTCGGTGACCACGTTGAATGCAAGTGGTTTAAGCACCAGAACTGTAAGTTGATAGAAGCCATAGAGAAAAAGGCAGAAAAGATAGAACTCCAGCAACACTTGGCACTTGAGTTAACCTAACTCACATACAAAATGCCCCAGCTAACTTCAGAGTCCATATTCTCCACTGTCTATGGAGTATTTATTTACCAAGATAGACCAGATTCTGGGATATAAAGCTAGTATACATTTAAAATGGATTAAAGCATACAAACTTAGTTCTTTGACCACCATAGAATTAAACCAGAGAATAATAGCAAATAGCTATCTGCCTAATATTTAGAAACTGAATAGCATATTTTAAAGTAATTTGTGCAGCAAAAACTCAAACACAAACTTAAGTGTTTTAAGCCAAGTAACAACTTAGAATTCAACATTTCCCTATTTGTGAGCCATGGCTAACATAGTTCTTATGATGAAATGTGCAGCACTTCAATATTAGAAGAGATGAAAGCTCAACTTCCACTTTAGGAAACTGGAAAAAAAAAAAGCAAAGCAAATCTAAAGTAAGCAGAACAAAGTATCTAACACCGAGAACAGAAACCAATGGGGAAAAGCACAAGATCAGTTTAGTGGAAACTAGCTCTTTGAGAGTATAAATGAAATTACTGAGCTTCTAGCCAGTGATAAGGAAAAAAGACACATATTCTCCTTGTCGGAATATGAAAAGTCTTGCCAGTAGAGACTCTCCTAATATTAAATGGAAAGTAAGGAAAATACAAATTTCTGCCAGTAGATTTGACAATTTAAAAATTGCCAGATTTTACAATTTTAAATTGAATTTTCAGTTTAAGCAAGCTTCTCCAAAAACAAAACAGAAAACCTTTCTAGAGAGCTGGAGAAGAAGAAATAATTTCCAACTCATTTTCATGAGACCATTGCTCCAATTCTAAAACCAGACCATAAAAACAGAAAATTATGGGGTTAGAGAGAGGGCTCGGTGGTTAGGAATGTGTACTGCTGTTGCAGAGGACCAAGTTTGGTTCCCAGCACCCACATCCAGCAGTTCACAACCTCCTGTAACTCCAGCTCCGGGGAGATATGATATGCTCTGGCCTCCTCAGCCACCTGCACTCAAGTGCACATACCCCTACCACAAGCATAAACACACAAGCACAATTTAAAACAGATATTTTTTTAAATGAAAACTACAAACAACCCCGTAAACACATATTTAAAAAAAAAAAGCTTAACAAAATGTTAACAAACTGAATCCAGCAATGTATAACAAAACATCACCACAAATAGAGTTTACCCTCAAAATATAAGATTAAGTTTAATTCCAAAATCATTGTTACCATATTAACAAGCTGAAATGATAACTATGTCATTATCTCTCTATATAAAGAAAAAAACCTTTGACAATTTAATATTTATTCTTAATTTTTTTTCAAAAGTTGAGCATGGTGGCACATGTCTGTACTCCAAACACTGAGGAGGCGGAGGCAGGAAGGTCAAATTTGAGGCCATCTCAACTACATAAGGAGACCCTATAGCTCATTCGTAGAGCATTGGCCTAAAATTCTAGCAAGAGACCCTGAGTTTGATCCCCAGCACTGTAACAAAACAAAACCTCCTGGCAAACTGAGAACAGAAAGAAACGTTCTCACCTGCACAGGAGCATCTCTGAAACCCCTATTGCTGTGGGCATTGTACATCATGCGAAAGGCAAACACGTTGCCTTAGCATCAAGAAGGCAAGGGGTTTTTTGTTCTTGATGCCTCTGCTCCATGTTACGTTGGAGGCTCTAGCAACATAATTAGAAACAAAAATTAAGTATTCAGATTAAAAAGATAGGAAGTATCTCTATTTATAGGCAACATAATCTTCAATGTAGAAAATTTTATAGAACCTTCAAGAAAAGGCTATGAGAACTAATAAGCAAGTGAGGCATGGTTTCAGAATACAAAAGTCAATACTCAAAATCATTTGTAGGGACTAAGGATGCAGCTCATTCGTAGAGCACTGGCCTAGAATTCTAACAAGAGGCCCTGAGTTTGATCCCCAGCACTGTAAAAAAATGAAAGTGTGTTTATATATTAGCAATGAAAAATCAACAATTAAAACTTTTAAGTAGTATTTGAATACTTAGCTATAAACATAATAGTGATACACTGTCATCAGTGTATTGGTGTATTACTGTGGAAGATTAAATGTAGCCTGAATAAACAGAGGTGCTTTGTTCATATGTCAGACAATTCAGTATTGTTTAGATACATTTCGTCCCAAATTGGCCAATAGATTCAGGACAATCTTAGTGAAGATCCCAGCAGACATTTTATAGAAAATGGCAAGATAATTCTAAAATGTGTATGAAAATGTAAAGGATCAAAATAACTTTCAAAAAGAGCAAATCAAGACATTGTGATGGTGACATAAAGCAGACAAGTAGAAAAATGGGAAAAGACGGTCTATAAATAGGTCTGCAGATACATAGAAAAGTGATTTCCAATAAAGGTGAAAAGGCATAGTCTTTTTAACAGGGCTGCTGGAACACACAGATATTCACATTGAAAAAAAAAGAACCTCAGTCATGTAGCATACATTAACCCAAAATGATCAAAGACCTAAATGTAAGAGCTTAAAAAAATTAAACCTTTAGCAGAAAATCCTTGAAACCTTAGATTAGACAAAATATTTATTTTAGATATGGCCTCAAAAGTACAATCCATAAAAGAAAAAAATTAGTAAATTGGGCTTCATCAGATGAAGACTTTGGAAGTCACTATTCAGAGAATGAGAAGACAAGCGATGGGAAGCTAGAGAAAATAATGTGTTACATAAAGGACACTTGAGAACACATTAAGAACTCTGAAAACTCCATGATAAAGAAGCAGCCTGAGTTGGAATGGGCAAAGAGCCCAGCATGGTAATGCATGCCTCTAATCCCAGCATTTAGGAGGCAGAGGTAGGAGAATCTGGAGTTGAAGGCTAGCCTGGATTACCCTGTCTCAAAAATTAAATTTAAATTTTTAAATGGGCAAAGAATTTGAACAGGCAGCTGACAAATAAGCACACAAAAGGGGCTTACTGTCTTAGTCATTAAAGAAGGCAAATTGAAGCCACAAGGAGGTGTCACAGTGCACCGACAAGAATGCCATACAGAGGGAGCATGCTAAATATCAGCAAGGCTTTGGAAGAACCAGAGTGCTCATGCACTTCTGGGGAAATGTGAAATGATATGCCCAGATTAGAGAATGATGCAGTTTCTCAAAAGCTTCAACTTGTACATACCATATGATCTATCCACTCTTGTGGATACTCACCCAGGAGAACCGGAAACTCATGTCCATAGGAAATCTTAAGCACTAATGTTCACAGCAGCTTTATTTGTAGTAGCCCAAAATTGGAAACAACCCAAACACCTATCAGTAAATGTGAATGGATTAAAATTTGTACTACGTCTATGCAGCAAACACAACTCAGCAATAAAATAACATTTTTTTTTCTTTTTTATTAATTTTTTAGTTAACACACAAAATAATGGGTTTCATTATTGTATTTTCTTTTTAAATATTTTTTATTAATTCTTTGAAAGTTTCAGACGATGTAGTTTGATCATAGTCACCTGCCACTTCTCCCCCTAACTCCTCCAAATTACACCCCTTTCTCTCTCCAACTTTGTGTCTTCTTTTTAAATTATAACCTATCAAGTCCAATTTGTGCTGCCCACATACTCCTGGGTGTGGGGCCATCAACTCGAGGGTAGCCAACCTGCTAACTACCTCAGCCTTAAAACTGACTCTCCCTTCCCCAAAAGCCATCAACTGTCCCTAGCTCCTCAGTTAGAGGTGGGGGCTCATGAACTCCTTCCCCCTCTATGCTAGATGTTGACTGGCTTGATCGTGTACAGGTCTTGTGCAGGTAGCCTCACTGACTGTTAAGTTCATGAGTGCAGTGGTCCTGTCATATGAAAAAACACTGTTTTAGTCCAGTTCCCCTGACTTCTGGCTCTTACAGTCTTTCTACCCTCTCTTCCACCATGGTTCCTAAGCCTTGATATGGATGGGGTTAGTATAGATGTCCTGTTTGTGGCTGAGCATTCCACTGACACTCTCTGCAGTTGGACTAGTTGCACATTTGTGTTAGCCACCATCCACTGCACAAAGAAACTTCTCTGATGAGCTTTGAGAGCTGCACTTAATCTATGAGTAAAAAGATGGGAATTTAGAGGGCAGATGATACTATGTCCAGTTAGCAGAATTAATAGTAGTAGGTTCAACCCTGGAGCCTGTGAGCTTCCCAATCCTGGGTTCTTGACTAGATTTGCAACACCAGGCATATGTCTCCTCATGTGGATCAGACCTTAAACTCAATCGGAAAACTGTTTGTTACTCCAAAAACATTACTATTGCACCTACGGGCATATCCTGCCGTGCCGGTCATTATTGTAGTTCACAGGGTTCACAACTACATAAGACTATTAATGATTATTTTCTTCCAGCAGCCCACGTAGCACCTTTTGGTACTGTGAGAGCTAGCCAATGGGAAGGAAGCTTCCTGGTCAGTACCAACTTGATTTTCTCCATGCCCTATGACCAATGTGCATGGTGTCTTCAGCAATAGGGTCTTACCGTTAAGTTCTGGTGTGTGGTCAAGAGTTATGGCAATTGTGTGTATTGTTTGGAGGTTGTGTGGGACACCTTTGACCAACAATTCAAGGAAAGGTATCCCGTACCTTGTACTAGACTTTATATTTGTCAACCTCTGGCTTCTGGGAGGAGCATAATCCCCTGTGAGGAGTAATCCCAATTAAATTCTTTCATGTGGCTTTTTCAAAAACCCTTAGTGTTGGTTACCTCTCCCTCCACCCCCTCCTCTGTCCTACCCTCTCAACCCTCTCCCCACTGAAACCTCCCTCCCTAACTAACATTATGGCATCTTCATACATGTATTTTATTAGACTTTGCTCGTTTCCCCCACTGCCTTCACGTGAACTCCCTTCTTTCTCCACCTCCTCCTGGTCCCCTTTCTCCCTGAAAATAGTCCCCCCTTCTGTTTCCATGTAGTATGTACACATAAGATGCATTGTCTGTGTGTATGAAATTCTAGATTCTGCATATAAGAAAATTAAATACTTCATCTCCCCCCTCTGTTACTTTCTTTTGTTCTCCCTCTCCAGAGACCCCTTCTTCCCCTACACAGTCCCCTTCTCCTTTCACATTTAAATCTAGATTTTGCATATGAGAGAAAACATGCTGCATGTGCCTTTCCAAGTCTATCTTGTTTCACTTTCTAGTTCCATCCATTTTCCAAATAACATGACATTCTTCCAGTGTGAATAAAACCCTGTTGTATATATGTAGCACATTTTCTCTATCCATTCATCTGTTGATTGTCATCTAGCCTGGTTTCATTTCCTAGCTATTGGAATAGTGCTGCAATAAATGCAGACATGCAAGTACCTCTGGTATGGTGACTGAGACTCCTTCAGGAGTTGTACATCTAGGTCATATGAGTAGTTCACACTTTAGCTTTTTGACACATCTCCACACTGATTTCCATAGTAGTTGTACCAGGGTACGTTCTTACCAACAGTATGCAAAGAGGAACAAACTTTGATATAGCCAGCAGTATGAGTACATGGGTAAAGAATTATTCTGAGTAAAATGATTTAGACAGAATAGGATATATATTCTGTGATTCCATTTACATATAACTCTGGAAAAGGCAAACAGATACTGTCAGAAAGCTGACCAGTGCAGGGTCACTGAGAGGTGCAAGGAAGGACCTAGTCCAGGGTTTAGGACTCTGGGTGATATTTATGTTTACTATGTTTATTGTAATGATGGCTTCCCAGTTGCATACATATGTCAAAATAACAATCACTACAGATATGTAGAATTTGTCTTACGTTAATGCTGTTTTCAAAAATAAGACAGAAAGAAGACTTGCTACTGGAATGCATACTGCCAATAAGTATCAGAGAAAACCACATCCTATAATGTAATTGTGGACAGTATATTTTAAAATTCCTCCAAGGATACTTTTTAAAGCAAAGAAGGCATCATAAAAGTAATCTTTACCTGGAGTGTATCTTTTTCAGGGTTCCTAGGGCAATAGTGTTTCCTTGAAGATGTTCATGGGTTCGCTGCACGGTTCCAGTGACCACAGGGTTAGGGTTTTGTTGCTCATGCTTTGTCTTGAAGTGACAGAGGACAGATGTAATAGCTGACTGTGTCTGCGTGTACAGTTTAATTCATTCATTAAAGTATATCTTTTGGTTAGATATTTAGTCTACTTAACATCCTAGCCAAATTTCAACTTGGAAACTTGCATGTATTTCATCAAAACACATTTCAAATAATTCAAAACGATTCATTTCCTCTTAATACAAAACTATTTAGTGCTTAACTAATTATACCTAAAAGTTTCATTTTAGCCTCCTCAAAAATGCAAACTACTAACCTTAAAGTGTGTCTGTTTTAAGTGTTCTATTAAAAGACCCAAGGTTAAAGAATGCAAGTGCAAAGGCTCAGAGGGCTTGATAGATTGTGTTTCTCCAGACATTTCTGGCTTTGTTATGCCAGTCCAGCCTGACTGTGTTGCTTGGCAGTCCTGCTCCTTCTGCCAGGGTCATGGCAGTGGAACTGTGATGGTCTTTCCTTCCTTCTCCATCACTCTGGCAGGGATGGTGACCCAGTCTTTTTTCTTCCAGGGTTTGAACGGCATGTCTGTGGATGAGAAGCCTGACTCCCCCATGTACGTGTATGAGTCCACAGTTCATTGTGCCAACATCCTCCTGGGCCTCAATGACCAGCGGAAGAAGGACATTCTCTGTGACGTAACATTGATCGTGGAGAGAAAGGAGTTCCGAGCTCACCGGGCTGTGCTGGCCGCGTGCAGTGAATATTTCTGGCAGGCGCTGGTTGGACAGACGAAAAATGACTTGGTGGTCAGCTTGCCTGAAGAGGTATAGTCACTTGGTTTATTTGTGTGGTTGTTACGGGAGGTTTTATTGACTTATAAAAAACTGCTAAGTAGGAGGTAAAAAGTGTATGCTATACCACATCGATGTCCACGTCACCCACGTGTTGGTTTGTGGCATAGCCAGTTTCTGTTTGATACACTTGAAGTCTCAGATGCATGAATACAAAGTGAGCATGCCTCTTTAAGGGAACTGAACCTCACCGGGGGCCCAGGCCCTCATAGTTTCTAGTTCACTTAAACTTCGGATTTTGAATAGTTCAGCCTCAGTCTAGTGCAGTCTTCAATGTGGGATCTGAATCACTGCTATGGTTTCTCTCTTTCAAATGGTTTAAGGATTGCCTGATTTCCCTTGAGAATAAAAGAGTGAAAGCATTCACAGGACCTTCCTTGCTTAGGAGAAAAATAAAGCTGCCAGAAATTCTCATCATTAATATAGTGAGATTCTAAGAAGTGTAAACTTGCCTTTCTCACCAGTGTGGAAAATACCCCCTCAAGTTTCTTAATTACTTCAGTGAAGCCAGTCATTTTGGTACTTTGGGGACACTAGGACCTGCTCTGTCCAGAGATTACAGTCAGGTGTTTTGAGCAACAGGGACTCAAAGGATGGGCTTCATAATGGTAAACCGCTAAATTGGTCACTCTTCAAACTGTGTGTACAATTCTTTAATCATTCTGACCTCCCTCTATTTTCAGAAAACTAAAGAGTATTTCTAAGTATACCTAGGCTTTTATAATCAGGGCAGAGTATTCTCTCTGCACCGCCACACAGTGTAAATCCTAGAGCCACCACCAGCCAGTTGCTAACTGTGCACTGCACAAGATGCAGGGACACAGCTCACATCCATTGTCTTCATAAATAGAGATCTAGGGTTGCACATCCTTCCCCTGAGCAGCTCTTCACATCAATCTTAGGAGAAATCAAAGATCTTTCACTTAGAAGTACAGAGTTAAAGATTACAACTACCACTAAATTCCAGGAGTCACAAACCTAGATGCCTTCAGAGACATGGCAAGTAATATTAATGAGTAAACAGGTTATATGTAAAATAGGAGGAAGTGAGGAGGCAAGCACCTTCTCCACCAAAGGACACCCCAGTCTAACCTGAAAGAAAGACAGAAAGGGCTGAGGTGAAGCCCAGTGATAGAGCACTTGCACAGCATGGGCCAACCTCTGGGTTCAGTCTCTAGCACTGAAAACAAGATGTGTGTGGCTACCTGCACAGAGCAGAAGAGTGGACCTCCAAAGAAAGTGAAGACGGAATAAGCATCAGCTATCTTCATGAATGAACATCCTTTTTATATTCACCGTGAACTGCGCCGTTTCTATTCCTCATGCAGTAGTGTGTACGTGGCTAGAGAGACGTGACAAGGAAAAGAACAACTCATCTGAAGATGAAGTAAGCAGTCTTGGGCTGGGTAACGGACCCTCATGTACCAAAGAACAAAAGAAGACAGAAGAATGAATGGCAGCCGAGGTGTGGTCCTGGGTTGGGCTTTCCCCATCTGCACTAATGGGGCGTAACACAGATGTCTGATGAGTGCCCCTAGAATTAGGTGAGATAATAAATGGAAGGTTTTCTGCCCAACCCACTCCATAGCAAGCATTCCTCAAACACGGTCCTTTCTTCTCTAGATGGGAGCAAGAACATCTTCCTTACTTATTCCAACTCTAGAATTCTCTGGAACTATTTATAAAACTTCCAGTTCTCCAAAGTAGTCTTGGGGAAGGAAGTGATCTTATTGTATATTTATTATTTGTTTTCTGTTTGAGAGCCATTTCATGTGTATGTATATTTTACTGATTTTCAAAAAATTAGGTGATCTTAAAATATATATACAAATGAAAATCATACTTTATGTAGTTAGTCTCTTCTTTGACTCTGTTGGCCCCATCTTGAGACTCTCTAGACTGTGTACCCTAAGCCCAAGCCTGTTCCCAATTATAACTTGGATTCTGATCTAGTTAATCTCTCTAAGCCCCAGTTCTTGTAAGAATCTGAAGCCCTTAGAATATTTATCAAAATATAATACCAGTCTGGTGAAATGTAAAGGAAGACAGGATATAAACACATATTACAAATCCGTGAAGTTTCATTTCAGATCGAACACTTAATATAATTCTTTCTCTCCATGGCATTACACATGCCCCTTCAAAGAGAACACTGCCTGCTGTGGTGGACATCTCATAAAAGTCTACTTGACCTTTCTGCTTGTATTACAGTTGAGAAAGAATTGTCTGTGTAGTGATTTTGCTGCTCCAGCCCTGCAAAGTGACTTCCATCCCTGTATCATCTATGCTACACAGCTTTCTATGCTACTCAGCTTTCTGTCACTTGGTAAACATACTCAAGAGAAACAACTTAAAGGAGGAAAGAATTCTACTGGCTCGCATTTCAGTGGTTTCTGTCCATAGTCACTTGTCTCCACTCATTCACGGCGATGAGGCAGAGCATCATGGCAGAACAGTATAGTGAAATAGAGCTCGCCTCATATTGGCCAGGAAGCAGAAAGAATAAACTAAGGACCAAACAAGACACATCCTTTAAGGTGGCACCACCAAGACTTACTCCAACCAGGCCCCACTTCCTTTAGTTTCATTGATAATATTTGAGCCCATGTGATCCAGTTACCTCTAAGCACTGCTGCATTGGAGGCCACCCTCAGCTATGCCTCTAGGGGCTATCTCAGACCAAAACTATTAAAATCTGTTCATTGTTCATGTTCCTGAAATCTTCGGTTATAACTAGATATGTTGTTTTTTCCTTAATTAACATGAATTTATATTAATAGTAACCCAGCTCTTAAATGTCTTTCTATTGGGGCCTACAAACCAGCCCCAGTGGCATTTTCCTTTGTGGATCTGCAGTTGTTCCAAGACCTACTTTGGAGAGCCCTCCTCCTCTGTTCTGAGCAGCCTGTTCATGGCCCTTTGCATTGGACATTGTTTTCTGCTGCTTCTTCTGTGCACCCTGAAATATACTTGCGGGCTCACACTTAGCTCAGTGAATGACTTCGTACAATTTGAATGAAGTTGCAAATCAGTAAACATCACCTTAGAAAGTAACTACCTGGAATTAAGTGATATTTAGATCTTATAAGGAAAAGCATTAGATAGCGCCCTAGAAATTGTTGACCTCACATAATCCTATCACTGAATTCAAATCAACTTCTGGCCTTCCTTCACCCTTGTTCACACTTGCCACACCTCCCCACACACACCAGACAGTCAACACTGTGTGTCTCAGTCTCTGAGTTTGTCCTCACACCAGGAAACGTCCTAAAGCAAACTGTAGCCCTACCCCGCTCCTCCTTCTCTACCAGTTGCAATTCCAGCAAGTGCCAACTACCTGCAAGTCCCACAGTTTTACCTCCAAATTCTGATTCATGATGGGAAATAGCAATACCAGCAAATGAGAGCCATTCACAACCTCTGACCTGAGAAAGGGGAGAGAAAAATAGATGCCTCCTTCTTGAAGTCAAGGAATAATTGAACTGGACTGCTTTTACCTTTATTCCCTAAAGTGGAATGACAGAGACTGTAGGGTCAGTATAATCTGAGTGTTGTCTGTAGACACACACACACACACACACACACGGGGGAGGTCAGCAAATAGGAGAGACCACTGTGCCTAGTACTTCTCCATAATAGAGCAGATCATTTATCATTAGTAATTAAGGTCTTTGCTAAGAGAAGAAAAAGTGGCTGATGTTCCAGGCCCCTCAGGGCAGCTCTCGCACTTATTAGATTGAAGGTAACCCAGCAGACAGCACTTTAGCTATCATTCCGGAGGACATTTCAAACTTGATGCTCACCATGCCAGAGGTGGCCCATGGTATATGGAGTACAGAAGGCTAGTGTGGACTGTGCTTCTTTAGAAGGCCTGTTCATAGCATCCCTTCTCAGAAGGCTGCTGGGCTCCCTGCCCCTCCCCCTTCCCCAGCCCTAACAAGGTACTATCCAGAGATTACTGTCTCTGCACTATCACTTTTCTTGATCTTGTTTCCTGTGTTCTTTCACCATCCAGAGAAGGCAAAAGCTTCATGCAGAGAATGACTGCAGGGCAGAAGAGAGTAGACCCCTTCAGGGAGTCTTATGTCTTCTAGCTATTATAAATATTTTCAACCTGTGCTAGCCTGTTTCCTCACCCCCAACAACTCAGTAAGAAACTTTTTGGTTTTTTTTTTAACATAACAATGGATAGAAAGTGGACCCTAAAGAACGCTGAGTCCTGACCCCAGGGTGTGGTAGGATAATTTCTGGCAGAACTGCCAAGCACCAGAGTCCACAGCAAGATTACAGAACTTTCTCTCCCACAAGATTTCATAGAGACTATGAAAGCTGTTAATGTCTCTAGGGTGGTTTAGGAGACTCTCTTAAGGAAACAAGACAACCATGGTTATATTTGGATGGTCCTTGCTTAATGTACTTAATGCTGTTTGTGATGCTTAATGTACTTAATGCTGTAACACAGGGTTCCAACAGCCCTCAGCCTGGGCAAGGCTGTTGGGGAAGAAGTTCTGAGGGGCACAGTGGACAAAAGAGTCAGAAGGGAAAAGTACTCAACCACCCCTGAGCCAGAGCTGGCCCTTTGGCCTCCTCAGTTCGCCACCTAAGAGAACGCTGAGGTAAATACCACCATTCTGCTTTTAAAAGCATAAAGGCAAGTTTTAGGGACTGAGAAGCCACTGATGGAACCATGTCCTGTGACTACTCAAGCGGTCAGTGTCCTCAGGCTGTGTTCTTCAAGCATTTATTCATAAATTCAACAAACATTTATCAAGGTCCTGCTGTGTGCCAGGAGGTGCCAGTCTAGGTGTTGGGCGGACCTCACATCTCAGTGGGAAGAAGGTGAAAGGACAAAAACTAGTCAATATCAAATGCACTTTGTCGGATGCTGCTGAGGAAAATGAAATGGGGGCGGGGAGGGGGGCAGTAGGGAATGTCAGGGGAGAGGCATTGGGATTCTAAACAAAGTAGTCAAGAAAGGTAGTCAAGAAAGCCAGGTAGGGAAGCAGGGCAAACACTGAACTAGCTGAGACATGGCATGATGGCCTGACCATAGCAGTGGAGGGAGGTCAGTGTCAGATTCAGGTGCTGTTCTAAAGATAGAGATTATGGGGGTTTCTTACTAATTGGATATAAGAAAGGAGAGAAAGAGGAGAGGCCCTGATGATGCCAAATTTGGGGGATGTGCTAATAGAGAATGGAGTTGAGACTGGTCAAGATTAGGAGGAATGGGTTTGTAGGTAGACAGTAGAGGATTGGGAGTTCTGTCTCATATATATTGTTTGAGATACCAGTTGACATTCAAGTAGAGGTGTTTAATATACAGTTTGATAGCATAGCTGCAGTTCATGGGCAAAGTCTAGCCTAACATTACATATTTGAAAACCAGAGTATTGAAAGTCACCCAGCAATGTAGAAGCCATTTGTGATTTCACTGAGCACTTTGGGCACAGAAGCAATAGGAGCAAAAATTCAGCCCAACTGTGTTCTGCAGAGAATTGAAAGAGGGGAAGTGTAGAAAGCCTAGGCTGTTTTTGAGGTCTTTCAAATTAAAGGTTGCAGAGGTCTGAACCACTAGCCAAATGGAAATAGTTTTTCTGTTTTAGGTAGGACGAAACCCCAGCATACTTGCACACCATGGTGCCAATCACCAGCGTTTACTCATGCTCAGTTTTCCTTTCTTTCCCAGACACACAAGACTAAACTAGTAATCAAGTAGGCTGTGTCACGAAATGTAGCCGGTGACATGTAAGGTGAACTAATTTGACACTTTTAGCCAGAAACTATTAAAAGTAAGTTTGAGTTCCTCCCATCCGTTTTGTTATTCCAGGAATTAGTGAGCTGAAGCCCAAATCCCCCAGTTGCTGTTGGAGGATAACCATCTGGTTCAAATCATAATTTTTTGACAATTTCATGCATGTATACAGTGTATTCTGTTTATATCCATACGCCATTACCCTACTGTCCTGCCTTTCCCTCTGAACCCCTTCTTCTTCCCAACTGGTCCCCCAGTGGCAACACCCTTGAAGAAAATGACATACCATCACCACCACCACCACCACTTACAGCAACCATTAGCAGTCATTAGCTCCTCAGGAATGAGGAGGGGGCTCATGCAACCTCCTGTCTCTATGATGGAATGTTGGAGGGCCTAACCTCGTATCCACTGCTGCTGTGTGTTCATTAGTGTGATAGCCATGTCATATCTGGATGGCAGTGTTTAATGACATGCCTCCTGATCCCTGGCTCTTATATTCTTTCTGCCCCCTCTTCCTTGATGTTCCTTGAGCCTTGAAGTACTGATATGGGTGTCCTATTTAGGGCTGAGCATTCAGCTGTCACTTACTCTGAGCATTTTGATCAGATATGAGTCTCTACATTAACATTTGCCCTCTGCAAAAAGGAGCCTCTCTGCCTCATTAGATCACATTCTGACATGAGTGAGAAATCCATGTTAAGCCATTAAGATCTATTATTTTAGATAGATGTGGTGGAACAGACCTGTAGCTACTTGTGAAATTGTGAGGTTGAAGCAAGAGGATCACTTGAGTCCCTGAATTCAAGACTAGCCTTGGCAACAGGAGGCAGGGTAGGGAGAGGACTTGATGCTTTGTTACTACAGCAGAGATAACTTGTCCTAATGTCTGGCCTAATGGAAAAGTTCCAAAAGAAAGAAAAAAACCTTGATTGCATAGGAGACAAAACAAATGTCCCTGAAATGTATAGGAGAGGAAGGGATCTGCTGACCAAGGCACAGACAACTTTGCAAAACACATCCTTATCTGAATGGTGGAATGAGACCAGGTGATCTTTGAGGTCCAACCCCATGCTATATGTCTCTGATCCTTGAACATTTAGGTTTCTGCTAGAAGGAAAGAAGTGGTTTTGCTGGCCAGGGATTGAGAAGAGATGTTTGGATTGAGAGCCGGGAAATGGAGCCACATTATTCGGGAAAGAAAGAACCATAAGACTCCAAGAGAGATACCGATGCAAGTCTTTGGCTCATTTTTGTCAGCATTTTCTACTGAGAAAGAATCATATAGTCGTTCACGGGAGATGGCAGCATAAGAGCTGGAGGACAGTGGCTACTTGCCAGCCTAGAACATGGGCACAGCACCCAAGATGCAGTCACATCGTGGCTCCTTAGCCATGTCACGTTTTATAGTTTTGAGAAAATTATTTCATTTAATGACCTCAATATGAGTGTACAGAGTAGCAACGCGAGTTCCCAGCTTGACAAGCGGGGCTGCCATTCAGATTAATGAAACGTGATATGCTCAACTTCTTGGAAGGCTGGTGTTACAGAAACAGTAGGTGTTATTATTCCCATAAAAGGAAAGAACAGTCTTCTCTGATGAAATGGCTCTTACCTCAGAATCCTCATTAAAAGCTATGGTGCAATTTTCCAAGTTGCATTAGTGAGACTTGGCAGTAGATGAAAAAAAAAAAAAGCAAGCAAATAAGAAATCAAAATATTCCAGGTAACTACTCGCTGCCAAGTTAGAAATTTTCAAGTGTTAGAATCCTGAAGATAATTCTGAAATGCCTAAAGGCAGAACTTATTTATAGTAACACAAAGGTGACTTTTAACCCTGAAATCAGGGACTCGGTCTCATTGGGCATCCAAAAACACAAAGCCATCTATGGCTCTCTTTCTAAAGAGAGCTAATGGTATTGTCCATCTCTGGAGGCTGCAGGATGGTGCTGACACCAGGGAGCAAAGTGTAGTGTGAATAGCTACAACAGCTAATTTTAAAGCTGAGGCACATAAGATGTTTTCAAATGTCTTACATTTTTTTAAAATCCTGAGGCCAGTGTGTCTTATTTAAAGAAACATGCAGAAACATGTTCCTCTTTGGCATAGTATCAGGAGTTGAATATATCGAAACCTAAGACATACCTGAAAATCATTTTAAAGTGGTTTGATTTCAAAGGCACTTGGAAGCTTTCTTCACTATACCTATTTATCCTTGGTATCAAATTACTGCAATGATCAACATTTTAGATTTATAACAAAGCCTTTAACCACAATGTTGTTTGCATTAAATTTTGTAAAATTATTTGTGTATTTATTTTTAAACCCTTCTCTCCAGGTGAACAAAATATTCCTTTACATTTCTTCCTTTCTCCTATAATGGAGACTCTTAGCTGTTTCAATTAAAGCTAAAAATGGCTTTAAAGACAAAGTTCAGAGCTATAAAGTTCCTCACTTGATCAGTAATCCTCATTTCTATTATTTTGTCATATTTAATCATAGGACCTAGGCCTCTAACAGGGTATTTAATAAAATTTTTAATTCATGATAAGAAGTTTTGAGTTTTTAAAATTATTTCACTTCCCAACCAGATTATCCGCCCCCAAAAAGGTATGATAAAGAGAGAGTGGCTATCAGCCAGGGGGTTGTAGGTCATGCCAACATGAGCTGGCAGTGAGC
Organism: Nannospalax galili; assembly: GCF_000622305.1. Lineage (NCBI taxonomy): Eukaryota > Metazoa > Chordata > Mammalia > Rodentia > Spalacidae > Nannospalax > Nannospalax galili. Next base: position 249,832 of record NW_008343660.1, on the reverse strand, counting down.
CGCCGTCCAATTAGCATGGCTTCATGGCTGCCGAGCATCACTCCGGGGTAGATGGCTGAGGCACTTGTGATGTTCTCGTCCTTCACTGGAACCAGTCCTTCTTAGAATAGGTTTCTTGTTCAGTTACTACCTGTTCTACTTTGCCAATAAAAGTGCGGGACTATTTAGGCTAAAAGCCGAACGGAAGAAAAACTTTGATTGTGTATCTTATTTCTCTTTGCTTCCTGAAAACTGAGATTGCAATTAAACAGTCAAAGCACACTGTGTTTTTCAAGTGAGTCACAAGAAAGCAGTTTCCATACCAAAATACTTGAGAGTTGGAGTTCCAGAGCCAGTTTTTGTTCTGTCTTTTCTTTGGCAGTTTTAACATTTGGCACAAGTCTGAAGATATCAATAAAGTTACCTAATAATCTTAATGGATTCAAATTCCATTCAAAACTTGGAATATCACCAGACCGCTTCAGCATTCAGCTCTATTGTAGGGGTGTTCACAACATTTCTGGTGCGTGTGCAATCATAAAAACAGACAGCTTTTGACAGAGACTCCTCTTATGTTATGAACACCTGGAATCTTCGTTGGACACACTGCAAGCCAGGAAATTGATTCAGGAATTTTTTAATAAAAGTATCATAGCCAAGCATAGAGTGATGTATGGCTGTCATTTTAAAAAAGAAAAGGGATTTCCATTCTTCGACACACGAGGAGGGTAGACTTGTATGTGCACTGGTTAGTTAATACCAAACTCTTGTGTTCTTATTTGTTTTGGATCTTAACCAAATCCCAGGCTAGATAAAGGATTGGTTTGTTGTTGTTTTGAGAACTGAAATAATTACATAATAGCTCTTATGGTCTGCTATTACCTTGGAAGTGTTCTTTTTGTCCCCGTTGACTTGGCGCACATAGTACAATTCATCACTTTGCCATAGACTCCTAAAACATGTTGACAGTCTCTCTAACTGACGTTGGCACCACTTTCAAGCTCTCTGGTGATACAGTGAGCTTTACTGTCTATGATGGCCTTCCATGCACAGCCTGAGGAAGGCTGAGTGTGAAAAGTTAATGCATTCTGCACCCTGTGTGAGCACATTTTTTGACTGACTGGCAGCAAAGAGAAATACTGGCAGCTGTTCCCAGCCAAGCCAAAACGTTGGCCTGGGGGTGAAAAGAAATGCTGGGATGCAGCCAATGAAAGATTCCTGGGTTTAGAAGAAAATCAAAGGAAGGATGCAGAAGGTCACAATTGCAGGCTTCCAGCTTGTTAAAGTAACTGTTATTTAATTTCCCCTTTTCTTTATAAAAGATATTGTTAAATATCACTGCTACTCATATTTCCTGATAGTTTCTAAGCCATCTTTTAATTCCATTAATTTTTTTTATTCTTTGTATGAGAACCAAAATGGCAGATTATTCTTCCTAAAAGTGGAGTCGATGACATCATTCCTGAAGGCAGGATCAACAGCCAGAGCCAAGTGGAAAAGAGCAGGTTCATACAGAAGTGGCCACACTGTGTGTCAAGCCATGTTGAGTAGCACAGGTCAGAATGGAATGTTTGTGGGTCAGTTCAAAGATTTGTTCATGGTAGAGTTCAAGTCTGAGTTCAAACCTCAAAGTCTGAGTTCAATCCTCAAAAAAAAAAAAAAAAAAAAAGAATGTATCCAGAGTGTGTTTTCTGATGTCTCATAGATTATTATTGTTGTTTTGCACATTTCTAAAAGAGAAGGGGGGAGAAATGAAGAAAGTTACTAACAGGCAGGAAAAGCAGCTGCTAAGTGGCCCCAGGTGCCTTCCTACCAAAAGATGAGCACCTCTAACCTCAAGCGCTGTTGTAATGTTCGAACTTTCATTCTTTATCACTGAGTGCTTTGTGCTGGGGCAGAAGGTAGTCTTATGCCTCCTGCATCTGAAAGTGGATGTGTAACAATCTGAGAATTAATTGAACCCAAATAGGATGATAAAAAGATTAGAAGCATGGCACACCAAGATTTGGGGTAAGGTCTTCAGAGTTTGGGGAAGCCTGCAGAATAGTAAAGGGAAATAATTAACCAACACTTCGTGTAACTCTGGAGATTTTTTCTGGACACTCTAAATCCATCAGTTTTACAAGATGCTTATGTAAAGAAATGCAATGGCCTTTCAACATTCCACTTAACAAAGTATCTCCACGCTACCTAATTGAGGCTGTTACAGTAAATGTTGGCCAGATGTTTATATTTACTGGCGATGAGAAGAAATGGTATTCTACCTACAAATAAGGGATTTCAGCTATATTCAAAGAATGCTTACAGTAATACAAGATGCTAGATGCTGGATTAAAGTGTGAGGTGAGAGAGAGAGAGAGAGAGAGAGAGAGAGAGAGAGAGAGAGAGAGAGAGAGATCAGGACAAGATGACACAAGCACAGCACTTCTTAGAAGCAGAGGAATGGGCCACATTTTACAGGTCATTTCTTTGGAGGATTAGCTTAAATATGTAAGCAAGATCACCTCTATGATGGTTTATATTGATTGTAAACTTGACAGGATCTAAAATCACCTTAGAGACGAACTCTGGGTATGTCTATGAGGCATTGTCTAAATTATGTTAGTTGGGATTGAAGATTTACCCTAACTACTGGACCCACATCAGGTGGCTCACACTGCTTGTAACTCCAGTTATTCCGGAGATCCAGTGACTTCCTCTGGCCTCTGCGAGCACCTGCACTCATGTTCACATACTCCCTCAATACACATAATTAAAATAAGATCAGTCTTTAAAATTAGTTCCTAAAGAACCAGCAATTCAGAGTAAATCTTCAGTAGAGTCATCAGCAATAGAGTCTAAGTAGTAGACTTCAATCTCAGACCCATTTCTTTGTTCTCTGCATCTCAAAAGGACCAGTGATTTTCAGTGTTTCCGTGGTTACCTATAAGCTAGTGTTCTCGTTTCTGCATCTTCAGCTCTATGCTCTCACACTTTAGGTTAAAAAAGAAATCAGTATATGTTCTGGTCTGTAACAAAATACTCTGACCACTACCAGTTTGGGGAGGAAAGAGTTTATTTTTCTGACATCTCCCAGGTCACAGTTCATCAGGGAGCCCAAGGTAGGAACCCAGAGGCAGGAGCTGGAGCACAGGTCATGGAGGAACACTGCTTACTGGCTTGCTCCCCTGGCCCCTGCTCAACCTGCTTTCTTATACAACACAGGCCCACCTGTCCAGGAGTGGCACCACCCACAGTGGCTGGGTCCTCCCACATCACTCAATAATCAAGAAGATGTCCCACAGACATGGCCACAGGGCAGTCCTATGGAGACAATTCCCCAACTGAGGCTCCTTCAACCCAGGTGTGTCAAGTTGACACTAAAGCATTCAGTATGGTATAGATATATGTCAGAGCCTGATGATGCCCCACCATGTGCTTGCATACCCCATTTCCAGGGATTTCTGAAAGGCACTGCAGTGCCCCTGTCATGAGCGTTACATCTCATTTCTAGGTCTTTCTTTTTTAATTATTAATTCATATGTATTTTTTTCCTGAATATATGTAAGCACACCATGTGTGTGCAATGCCCGAGGAGGCCACAAGTACACAGCTCTGCAGAAGGCTGCTGAATTTCAAGAGGTTAAAGTCCTTGCGTTCAAGGTTATTTTTGATCCAGTGCTGCATATTTTTAAGTGTTATGAAGCTAGCAAAGGTGATCAATTGGGCTAAAACCATTATGGCAAGCCATTGACATGGCTGAGCAGGTAAAGCAGTTGCCACCAAGCCTGACAACCTGGATTTGATCCCTAGAACCTTCATTATGGAAGGAGAGAACTGGCTCACACAAATTGTTCTCTGATCTACACATGCCGTGACAGGCACATACCCACACACATAAACACATAAAATAAGTAAATGTAATTAAAATAAAACCATTGTGGTGAATGATTAGTGAACACTAGCATAGTACCAAAGCAACAAACAACACACATCCTAGCTCCCTCCCTCTCTCTTTCCCTCTCTCTCTCCCTTGTTCCTTCCCTCTTTCCTTCCATGATGCCTTCAGTCACAAAGGAGTCGGGTCTGTACAGTAAAGGATCAGACTGTTAGATGTGAGGGTGATCTGACTGACACCTGTCACTCCATTGATCATCAGGGTTGATTCGGCTGATCTGACTGGCTAGGTGGGTGTCTCCTTCCCTTACCGCTTCACGAACATCCTTTCCAAAGCTACACACTCAAAAAGGCCTACCTTCCCAGATAGAGGAGGACTGTTCTTTGGTCAAGGGTATATACTGGTAGCTATGCTCCCCTGCTAGAACTTCTAAAGACACTCTCAAGAATCAGACTTTCTTCACACTAACAAGTCTGTGCATCACTCCTAGTAGATTAACCAGTGTTAGGTGTCTTGTGATAAATTTTCATGAAATACAAACGATCTCTAGTGATATGTTCAGTGTATAACTTGACCTCATACAGCTTTTAGATAAAATTTCCAGTTGGAGAAAAACTGAGGATTAGAAGAAAGAAGTTAACACCATGAAGAAACAACAGAAAGAATCCATCCAGAAACATTCTGAGAGACAAATGACCTGATTTCACCAATAACTCAGTGGCATAGAAAAGGATCTGTGCCAAGTTAAACAGTATTTACGGAATTTAGACCCGAGATGTGGTAACTGGTACTAGAGTTATGACCGCACTGGAAAGCAGTTGTAAAAGACTTTAGGGGGCTATTGGGGAAACTCAAATATGATCTGCATATTAGATGAGATGTGATGATGATTGCAGAGAGAGAAACAATAATATGTTCAGTATGAGCTCAGTCTCATTAAGAATTACAGATTACACGAGTGTGTGTGTGCGTGCATGTGTGCACAAATGAGGACCCGTAAGTACATGCCAAAGTGCCAACGGTAGTAAAACTCTCAAGAGTGGGAATACAATGGATTTTTTAATCTGCATTTTCTAATGTCCTACAGTGCACATTGCTGTGTTGTATAATAATAACAGGGTTGTTTGATCGAGTAGATGATTAGAAAGTGGAAAAGAAAGATCAGGTGACGCATGGGATGTAGCACTGGAAAAGGAAGATGAAGCACGGCTTCCTGTGTGTATGCAAAGGCTCCGCAGCTTAACAGGTTTGTTTCAGAGGACACCAGTGTGCCACCATCTTTCCTGGACCCTTTTCCCTGCCCAGAGCTTTCCACCTCCTAAGAAACTTAAGCTTTGAATTTGGGCTAGTAAGCTTGTGTTCCACAGTCTGGGCAGTTAAATGAAAATCAACTCAAGGGGCAAAACTAGATTTCTTCTAGTTCCTTCTAATTTAAAAGTATAAGAGGAACTGGGCTGTAGCTCAGCAGGTAGAGTGCCTGCCTAGCACACCAAAGGTCCCAGGTTTGATTCCCCATCATCCCCTAAACTTGGGATGGTAACACATAGACATGTTATCCCAGTGGCTCCAGAGGTGAGAGCGGGAGGACCAGGAGTTCATGGTCATCCTGGAGGTCAGCCAGCTCCTGGCCCACCTGGGCTACATGAGACTCTCTCAAAACTACCCCACACCCCACATCTCACAGCAGAAAAGATTAGGTCACTGTTCTTTCTTGATTAGGCTTGCTGACAAGCCTAATAGCCCAAGTTTGATCCCTGGGATCCACATGGTGAAAGGAGAAAACTAATTTCTACAAATTGTTTTCACACACACACACACACACACACACACACACACACACACAAAACTAAATAAATGTAATAAAACAATCTTAAGTGTAAGACCTTGTTTCACATTTAACTTTGCCTTCATTGTTCAAACATTTGCCCCCCCTCTCTCTCTGTCCCTCTTTCTCTCCCATTCCCCCTCTCTCCCTCATCACCCCCTCTCTCTGACTGGTGTTATTTTCAGGGTAAATAACCTGGTTTCTGACCCTGAACATCCCTAGAGAAGGTCAAACCTTGTGACGGTGAAGGAAGCAGGGGTGTGAGGAATAGCCCTCCTGCCTGTCTCCCTGCAGTTCCAGTACTGAGACTGAAGAAAGGCAAGCACTCATCAATATTTTCAAACATACATAAATATCTATAAATGTGTGTGCTTTCAGAAGTCACTCCATAAGCTGTTCACTTTAGGCTCTGCTTGAATATGGAGTATCTCCAATTAGCTGCTTCTTCAAGGGCGTGTCGGTTGTTATATTAATCAGATGGAAGATGGCATTTGTAAAAAGCTAATAGTAAAGGGGGCCACTTCCATCCTCAACTGTGCTTTGTTGAAGGAAGAACCATAAAGCTGCCTCCACATCCGGGCAAGTTAGAGCACTGCATTCTCCAAGCTCGTACTGCTGTCCCCTCTGCCTTTTGCCTGAATACAAGTCTGGGAACCATTGACTATGGGCCCTAGAATGATGAGGGGATTTCCTTCCATGTTTCCTGTATATTATGTGCTTCCCTTTGTGCAAAAAATAAAAGAAAGTACTATACATTTCTAACATAAAAATATACAGTCATGAATATAATAATAAATATGTGTGTGATTTACAAATAGACACTTATTTTCACACTGGCATCTTTTGTAAAAAGCAGAAAGGATAAACAAAAAACTAGTGGAAAAGGCCACCCACAGAAGGTTAGTAGAAACCGTGACTATGTGGGGTTGAGAAGGGAACTCTGAATGCATCTTTGATTTGGTGTTGACTTTTGAACCACTTAGAAATATTTTACATAACTGAGCAACTGAAATGTAGTTTAAAAGTTGATAATCAACAAACCTGAAATTTTTAAACAAATAGAAAAAAATACTTTATATTAGATGGTATATTATTCATTAAGCACAGAAAGAAAAATAGATTAACTTTTGAGCCCAGCACTATTAGAAGCCATCATCTGAGGGCCATTCTTTAAGATAACTAGACCGAATTTGTCTAAGTTGTCATTGTCCGAGATTAAATGATGGGAAATGTTGTCCTAGCAAAACCAAATGCAGTGTGTCATGAGCACCTCAGCTAGGAGAATCTGAAGCACATCCCTAGAACAGCTGGAGATTCTGAATATAGCCCATATGTTAGCTTATAATACGATGTCAACATTGCTTTTCTTGGTAGAGAAATGATATTTTGGTAATATAAAATGTTCTTGTTCTCAGCAAATATATGCTGAAGTACTTGGGGGTAAAATGTCATACTGTCAGCAGTTTAAACTCAGATGGCGTGTGTGTATGTGTATTTTGTGTGTGATATTGCATGTATAAATAGATATTTATAGGGAAAAGAATGCACAAAAATTGACTAAGTTTGACAGTCTAACATGATCCATCTCCTCCCAGAATCCACTTCACCCCCAGATAAATAGATATGGGTGTATATCTCTTTTATCTTTTTTGTGAATTGAAATTTTCAACATAAAAAAAAGAGTTAGGAAAAACAAATAATGGATTTAAGATCTTTAGGATGGATTTTTCATAAAATAAATCTCCTGTTTATTTAGGAAATATTTATTGGTCCAAGCCTGGTGGCCCACTTCTGTTGTCTCAGCTACTTGAGGGGCTAAGACAGAAAGACCAGTGGAGCATAGGAATTGAGGTCAGCTAGGCAGCAAAGTGAGATCCCATTAGGAAGGAAGGAAGACTGGGGAGGGGAGTGGGAAGGAGTGGGGAGAGAAGGGGATGGGAGGAATGAGGGACAAAGACAGAAAGGAAGGAGGGGGGAGAAGGAAAGGAGAAAGAACCGGGTAGAAGAAGGAAATGGAGAGGAAGGAGACAAGAAATTTTTACTGAGTACCTGCCCCATGTTAAGGGCTGAGAATTTTGCTATGGGAAAACATATCTAGTTGAAATACACATGGACCTACATTTAGTATGTAAGACAAATAGGAAAATGAGATCATTTAAGTTACTGTAAGTGTTGGAAGCAAATTAAATACAATAATATGACAGAGAGTAATTGAGGGAGATGTGGCATTAGATCATGTGCCCAAGGAAGCCTTTCCTTAAAAGAAGTCCTTTAAACTGAGACCTGATGACCAGGAGGTTTATTCATCCACTCATGCAGTAGATTTGCACTAAGCATCTGCTCTGTGTGGTGTCCTAGGTTCTGGGAACATACCAGCAAAGAACTCTCAGAGTTTATGTCCCAGGTAGAACTACCAGTCGTAATCAGGAATATGAATTTTGATAAATGCTTGGCGGGGAGGCAGGTGGAGAGTCATACAGTGAGGGGAGAGTGAGGACAGGGTTGAAATTTTAAATATAGTATTTATTAAAGGGCTCACTATGAAAGTAAACAAAGACCCAGGGTTAGAGCCAAGGCTAGGAGGAGACAGACTGTGCAGTACCCACTGGGCCATTTTAAAGTCTTGTCAGACAAATGTGGATCTTTGGGAGGGTTCCAAGTATGAAAGTGACATAGGGAAATCCAAAATGGCAGAAGACAGTCAGCAGGATCTGGAAGACTTTCCAGGGAATGAACTGGGGAAAGGTTAATGGCAGCTGTCAGAAGAGGTGGGGAACAGCCAAAAATCTCTAATCTAATAGTAAACTATAGACCCTTAAAAAGCCAAACAGGGAAAATACAGAGTGGATCCTAGAGGGATTGCCAAGGTCTTAAGAGAATGCCCTCAACCAGTGAATGAACTAGAGAGTTGCTTAAATCAAAGAGCCTCACAAAATTGGCACTTTTTCCAATTTCCCTTTGATAGGATTTTCCAAAGGACACAGGCCTACCTGGATTGCCCCATCTCTGTTCTCTGTTTCTCAGCCTCCTGAGACTTGGAATTGTTCTAGGTCATCTGATTGCATTTCCTTCCTTCCTTTCTTTCTTTCTTTCTTTCTTTCTTTCTTTCTTTCTTTTTGAGATAGAGTCTCACTGTATAGCAATGGCTGGCCTGGAATTCACTGTGTAGACCAGATTGACCTAGAATTCACAGAGATTCACCTGCCTCTGCCTTCTGAATGCTGTGATTAAAGGCATTCACCATCATGCCTGGCCATTTCTTTCTTTTTAATTTTTAATTGAAATTTTGTGTATTTCATACAGAATATCTTAATCATCTTTATCTCCCCTTCCCCACTAGCACCCTTCCATAGTCTCTCCACTGGAATTCATATATTCTGTCATTTGTGTTAAGGCCTATCGTGCAAAGTTAGTATCCCCAGATGTGCCTCAGTACAAGTTCATCCACTGAGGTCTAGTCAGGACTCTATCTAGAGTCCCTCCTTTAAGAAGATCAACTCTGCCTCACCCAGCAGTAAGCATCAGCCAATAATTCTTTGACTAAGATTGGGGCCTAGTATCCATTTCCACCGCTGTATGCTGGGTTTTTGTTTGCTTGACTTTGCGTGAATCTTGTGCATGCTGACACCATTGTTGTAGGTTCATATGTGAAGGGAGCCTGTAGGACTCTATTTGCATATGAGGACTCATGTACCTCCTCCCTGACTCTTACAGTCTTTCCACCCCCTGTTTCACAGTGGTCCCTGAGCCCTGAGTGGGTGGATTTTAATATAGGAGACCTGTACAAGGACCCATACTCTGTAGACACTTATTCTCTACATTTTGGCCATTTGTGATCTTTTGTGTTCCTGGCCCTCTGTTGCATGAGGAAGCTTTATTGATGAGAATTGAAAAATACATTAGTGTTTTCTTCAGCCCTTGTTCTATGTTCCATGAGCCTTAGGCGTAGAGGTTGAATCATAGATGTGCCACTTAGGCTTGGGAAATTCACAGACAATCTGTGTGTGTGACCAGTTGTGGAACTCTGTAATAATCTCTGTCTGTTGAAAAAGGAGCTTCTTTGATGGGTGGTAATTGGGATACCTGCCTGTAAATTTAAGGATCCATATTTTGCACATAGTAAGAAATTACATTTGTTTAGAGATGTGACAGCCTTGGGGTTTTCTATAAGATTTGTGACCTCTCCAGTTATGTGTATTTGGCTAGGTTCACAGTACCACACATGAGTTTCTTCCCATTGAGTGGACTTTAAATCCAATTTGGTAGCTGTTGATTACCCCCAAGATAAAAGTGCCACTACTGGGCTGGAGAGATGGCTCAACAGTTAAGAGCACTGGCTGCCCTTGAAGAGGACCAGGGTTCTATTTCCAGCACCCATATGGCAGCTGACATCTGTCTGTAACTCCAATTCAGGGAAATCCAATGCCTTTTTCTGACCTCTTGGGCATTGAACAATATGGGTGCCCTTACATACATGCAAGCAATATACTTATACACATAAAATAATAAAAAATAATAAACAAAAAAGTGCCACTACTGTACCAATGTCATTTGCTGTGCCAGTCATTGATGTGGTTTTTAGGCCTTGAAGCTGGGGTTGGATCATTGATTAATGTTCCCTGTACCATCTTGCTTTCCAATACATAATGCTCTCCAAAACTATGAGAGCTAGCCTTTAGGGGAGGCGGCTTCCAGGTCACTTCTAGCTCTGTAGTTCCAAATCCTGTGTACAAAGTATGTTCTGTCTTCAGCAATAGAGTCTTACCATCAAGTTCTAGGTGGCAACCAAGGGCTATGGCAATAGCCTGTGTAATTTTAGGAGACTCTTAGACTACCCTGGCCAACAATTCAAAGGAAGGTTTCTCCTGTCTGGCACTATTTCTTGTTATGTAGCCTTCAGCTCTGCTCATGGACTCATGTAGAGATAGTGTATGTGTAATTTTTCGGTACATTTATGGACTAATATGATTCCCCCTGGTTTTTTATACTAACTAGGCATTATTTATCTCTCCCCTTTCTCTCCCTGTCTAAGGCCATTTCTTTTTTTATGGTTTATTATTTTAATTATGCATGTATGTGTGTCTAAGTGTGACTGTGTGCATGTGAGTACAGGTGCCTAGAGTCCAGATGAGGGTGTTGGATGCCCTGGCAGTTGTGAGCTGCCTATTATGGGTGTTGGGAACTGAACTTGGGTCTCTGCAAGAACAGCACATACTCTTAACTCCTGAGCCATCGGTCCAGCCTCTGCTTACATTTCTTAACCTCCCTCTTTTCATTTTACCTTTAGCCCAGAATGTCTTACTCCCCTGTCTCTATTGTTCTCCACTCTTATTTACTGTTCCCTCCTCTACTTTTTCTCTACCAACCCAATATTAATCACTGATTTGACATTATGTTTCCCCTTTCCACACATACCCATTGTAACTAATATATTAGTGCACACCATATTACCAATGCTCCTTCATTTTCTAAAATGATTGGAATATAAGGTAATTATTTACTAGTATTACTGCTTACCCTTTGACAGTGAGTGCTTCGCAGATACTGTTCTACTCTCAGGGGAATACTTGAGCCTGAGCCTGGTGCTACAGATACCAGTCTAGCAGAGAAAAATGATGCCTCAGCCCATCTACGACTTAATTTCTCTTGAAAATAGCAAACGCTTCTACCATAACAAATAAGGATGATTAAAGAGTCAAACAAAATTCAGCCAACAACCTAGCCCCAGATGTACAGATTCCAGTGACACAAAAGAAGAAACACAGAAAGCCAAGGCAGCATGTCTCCTCCAAACATTACTGATCCCTTGGGGCTGGAGAGATTGCTCAGTGGTTAAGAGCTCATACTGCTCTTCAAGAGGACCTGGGTACGTTTCCCAGCACCCACCTCAGGTGACTCACAACTAACTCTAACTCCATCTCCAAAGGGATCCAGTGCCTCTAGCTTGCACAGACACCTGCTTTCACATGCACATACCCACACACAGACACACATACACATATACATATAATTAAAGATAATCAAAATTTTAATTACTAGTACTATAGTAATGTTAGTCAGTTGTAGTGAATTAAATGAAATCTCAAAGAATTCAAAGAATAATTATAACTATTTTCAAAGAAATCAAAGATGACCCAAATAAGCTTCCAAATGAATTCCAAGAGAACACAAACAGATGAATAAAATAAGGAAGTCAATACAGGATATAAAGTGAAATTCATGAGAATTCCTGGGGGAGGGGAACAAACTGAAACCTTGGAAATGAAAAACGTATTAAGTAAGATAAAAAGCTCTATCAAGGGCTGGAAAAGTGGCTCAGAGTTAAGAGAACTTGCTGCTCTTACAGACAAACTGAGTTCAGTTCCCAACACCCATGTTGGGCAACTCACCAACTGCCTGTAACTCCAGCTCCAGGGGATCCAATGCCCTCTTTTGGTTTCCGTGGCTGCCTACATATACTGGCCCATGCACCCACACAGACATATACATAAATAAAAAATGTCTTTTTTTTTTAAGCTACATCAAGAGTTTCACCAATAAATGGATCAAGGACCCAGTAGAATATCAGGGCTTGAAGAAAAGGTAGAGGAATTGAAACATTCATACAATGGCAAAGATAAATTAATATGAAGATATAAACAGAATAATTGATATCTGTGTGACACATGAAAATATAAAATCTATGAATCGTGGTCATAAAAGAATTCATGCTAAATATATTAAAAAACATTTTATTAAAAATTATAGCAAAATAAATTCCCAAATTTAGGAGAGGAGCTGCCTGTCCAGGTACAGGAGGCATTTAGAACACCAGACAAGTCAAGAGAACCTTCTCATATCATGACAGTCCAAACACTAAATACACAGGACATAAAAGGCACATTAAAAGCTGCATAAGAGAAATGCTAAGTGACATATAAAGGCAGGACCATCAGAGTAATAACAGATTCCTCAACAAGGGGGATAAGAAGGAGAGATTGGAGATGGATATGATCAAAGTATGTGTGTACATACTCAAAGGGTAAATAAATAAGTACTTAAAAATAACATAAAAAGTGGATCAGTGCACACCAAGGGACACCTGCATAGAAATGCTTGACTGAATAGGACTTAACAGATATGACAGAATACCTACATAAAATCTGGTTGGGGGGGCCATGGGGGTCTGGAGAGGGGAGGGGGCCTAAATTTGACTAAGATGTATTGTATTAAATGCACAAAAACTCAATAAAAATATTAAAACTGAGAAAAGAACATTAAAAAGACAGACATATTCTGGTAAAATGAAGGAAAAATATATTCTAATCAAATGGAACTAGGAAATAAGCAAGTGTTGCCATTCTAATTCCCGACAAAGTAAACCTCAAACTAAAACTAGAAGAGATTTTAAAAAATCACTTCATACTGATTAAGGGAACAGTCCATCAAGAGAACAGCATAATTTTAAACGTACATACACAGAACATAGGTGTGTCTGATTTTCTTTTAAATCATACTAGATGTAAAGTCATAGATTAACGCCAACGTAGTGATAGTGGGTAACTTCAATACTTGTCTCATCAAAAGATAGGGCATCCAAAAAAGAAAAAAAAAGTAGAAGCTTCTGAGTTAAATGACACCATAGATCAAATGGATCTGACATCTGACATCTGTGGAGCAAACACTAAGGAATACACATTCTTTCCAGCAGCCTGTGGAACTGTCTCCAAAATCAATCACATAGTAGGATACAAAGCAAGTCTTAACAAATACCAAAAAATGGAAATAATTTCTCGTATTCTGTCCATCCACAATGAAATAAACATGCAAAAGAAACTGCAGAGCATACACAAACTCAAGGAGACTGGTAAGAAAACATCATTAAATAATGTGTCATTGAAGAAATAAAATAAGCTTTCTAGAATTGAGTGAAAATGAAAAAAAACACCATACTAGAACTCATGGACTGCAATGAAAGCAGTTCTAAGAGGGAAGTTTATAACTACAAGTGACTGCCTTTAAAAAGAATCAGAGATCTCAAACAAAAAACATAATGCTGCATCTTTTTTTTTAATGTGTGTAAGTGTTTTGCCTGTGTGTATTTAAGTGCACTCATGGGTACAATGCCCACCAAGGCCAGAAGAGGGTGTCAAATCACATGGAACTGGAGTTAGGGACTTGCTATGGAGTCATGGGTTGTTAGTCGCCATGTGAATGCTGGGAACAAAACCTAGGTCACCTGCAAGATCAGCCAGTGCTCTTAACCACTGAGACATCTCCCCAGCCCCTTAATGATTCATTGGAAAAACAAAAACAAAACAAACCCAAAAACAGTAGACGAGGAGAAATTAAGATTAGGGCAGAAATTCATGAAATAGAAACAACAACAACAAAAAGAGCCAATGAAATGAACCATTGTTCTTTGAAAAGATAAAACAAGATCAACAAACCCTTAGCCAAGCTAATCAAAAGAGAGAAAACCGAAACTGATAAAATTGGAGATGAAAATAGAGACATTAAAATAGATAACTGAAAATCGTTACAACATACGTTAAGATTTACAGACCACTAAACTGGGAAATCTAAAAGAATTGGGTAAGTTTTTAGATGTATATGATCTGCCAAAGTTAAACCAAGATGATTTATGCAGTTTAAACAGATGTGTATCAAGCATTGAGACTGAAGCAGTAATTTTTTTTTAATCTCCTAACTAGAAAACATTCAGGCCCAAATGGATTCAATGCTGAATTCTGCCAGACCTTTAACTAACACACAGAGCCAGAGAGATGGCTCAGTGGTTAAGAGCACTGGCTGCTCTTGCAAAGGACTTTGGTTTGGTATACAGCACCCACATACCAGCTAACAACAATCTGTAACTCCAGTTCCAAGAGATCCCACACCCTTCTGGCCTCCATGGCCAGTTAAATACACGCAGGCAAAACACTCATACATATAAAATATGAATAAATAAATTTAAAACTAACATAAATTCTCTTCAGTCCATTCCTCAAAATAAAAAAGGAAGGAATGCTACCAAAATCTTTTACTAGTTATTGCCCTAATACTAAAACCAGATAAGGACCCAGCAAAAAAAAAAAAATTACAGATGAGTCTCCTTGATGAGCATAGATGCAAAAATTCCCAACAAAATGCCTACAAACCAAATGTGAAAAAGCACATTATAAAGATCATTTACCATGATCAAATTGACTTCATTCTAGAGATATAGGAATCATTCAATATAACACAAATCAATAAATGTAATACATCAGTGGACTCAAGGTCAGAAATCACATTATCACATCAATAGATGCAATTTTTTAAAAAAAACTGAAGAAACATTGGCAGCTGATTACTGCTGGGTGAGAAAGAGCTGATCTTCCTGAAGAAAGAGACTAGATAGCCTGACTAGAACTCAGCGGACGGACTTGCACAAGGGAAAGTTTGGAGACACTGTCTTTACACATTTAGCCTTAATACAGATGACAGAGTATATGATTCCAGTGGAGGAGGGGGCTGTGGGAGCATGCTTGTAGGGACAGGGGTATAAAAATGATTAAGATTGTTTGAGATATTCTGTATAAAATACACAAAAATTTAATTAAAAACAAATTTCTGACAAAAATTCAGCACCCCACTGTAATAAAATTCCTAAGGAGGTAACGAATAGAAAAAATGTATTTGAACCTAAAAAAGCCTGTATATGACAAAGTATAGCCAACATCATGCTAAAAAGGAGAAATAAAGCATTTCCACTAAAATCAAGAACAAGACAAGAATGTCTATTTTCCCCATTCTTTTTTAAAGTATTTTATTTTTTTATTTTATGTTGCATGCATGTAAAGTACACCCGTGTCATGCAGTGCCCGTGAAAGTCAGAAGAGAGTGTTGGATCCCCTAGAACTGGAGTTACAGACTTAGCTGCTCTCTTGGGTGCTGGGAATTGAACCTAGTTCCTCTGTAAAAGCAGCCAGTGTTCTTAACCTCTGATCCATCTCTCCAACCTCTACTTTCCCCATTTTTAATGTACTTCTTGAAGTCTTCGCTACAATAATAAGAAAAAAAAGGAAATAAAAGGGATACAAACAGGAAAGGAAGACGTCATAGTATTCTTATTTGCAGATGATAAATTCTATACATGAAAAACCCTAAAGACTCCACCAGAAAACTCTTTTAGATCTGATAAAAAGTGCTTTCTGCTAATTGGTAGGAGAGAGATGGCTCAGTCAATCAGATGCTTGTCATGTAAGCATGTGAACCTAAGTTTTGATCACTAGGTCCCACATTAAAAGCCAGGCCTGGTGATCTGTGCCTGTGCTGGGGAAGCAGAGGTGGATCCCTGAAGCTCACTAGCTAGCCAGCCTTGCCAAATTGGTAAGTTTGGGGCTCGGGGGGTGGCGGGAGGAGAAACAAACATGCTAAGAAAGAAATCAGGGAAACAATCCTATTCACAATTGTGGTGGCGCATGCCTTTAATCCCAGCACTCGAGAGGCAGAGGCAGGAGGATCTCTGTGAGTTCAAGGCCAGCGTGGTCTACGTAGTGAGTACAAGCAGTCAGAGAAAGAGCACAGGGAAACCCTCCCATTAAAAAAAAAAAAAAAAAAAAAAAAAACCTTGGAATAAACCTAATGAAAGTTGTAAAAGATTTCTATCATGAAAACTTTAAATACCAAAGAAAGAAATTGAGGAAGACACTAGAAGACGGACAGACCCTCCCATGCTTGTGGATTGAAAAAAATTAATATTGTGACTATACTGCCAAAAGCTATCTATAGATTAATGCAATCTCCATCAAATTTCCAATGCCATTCTTCACAAAAATGGGGGAAAAAAATCTTAAAATTCATATGGATGCACCCAGATAGCCAAAACAATCGTGAACAAAAAGAATAATGCTGGAGCTACCACCATCCTGATTTCAAAGTATACAACAGAGCCATAGTAATAAAAACATCGTGCTGGTGGGGCTGGAGAGATGGCTCAGCGGTTAGGAGCACTGACTGTTCTTGCAGAGGACCGAGGTTCGATTCCCAGCACTCACATGGAGGCTGCGAACCGTCCTCAACTCCAGTTCCAGGGGAATCCGACGCCCTCTTCTGACCTCTGCGGCATTGCACGACACAGGTGCACTCACATACATGCAAGCATAACACTCATACACATAAATAAAATATTAAAACAAAAACATGGTGCTGGCACAAAAACAGATGTCAGTGGAATAGAATGGAGGACCCAGATAAAAACTCACGTGATTTTTTTATAAAGATGCCAACAATACACATTGGTGAAAAGACAGCCTCCTTAACAGATGGTGCTTGGAAAATTGGATAGCCACATCCATAGAAGAATGGAACTAGATCCCTATCTCTATCAACTGCAAATGGAGCTAAAACCTTGATATAAGACATGAAACTCTGAGGGGAAACACTTCAAGATCTAGGCATAAGCAAGGGCTTTCTGACTAGAACTCCAGTCACTTGGGAAATAAGGCAACAATGGCAAATGGGACTTCCTGAAACTAAAAAGCTTCTGCACAGCAAAGGAAACAGTTAAGTGAGTGAAGAGACAGCCTAGAGAATACGAGAGAATTTTTGCTAGTTCTACATAGGACAGAAGGCTGTTACCTAGATTATTATACAAAAAAATCTCAGAAACTTAAGAAATCAAACAGCTCAACCAATAAATGAGCTAATGAGACTGGGTGTGGTATCACATGCCATTAATCCCAACCCTCGGGAGGCAGAGGCAGGTGGAGCTCTGTGATATCAAAGCCAGTCTGGTCTACATACCAAGTTCCAGGCCAGCTGGGGCTACAGAAAGACCCTGTCCCCCCTCCCAAAACAATTAGCTAATGAAATAAACAGTTCTCAAAAGATGAAATATAAATGACCAATAAACTTATAAAACAATGTTGAACCTCACTAGACATCAGAGAAATGCAAATCAAAACTAAGTTGAGATTTCATTTCACTTCACTGAGATGGCAGTCTCTAAGAAACATAACAACAGCTAGGGAGACAGCTCAGTGGATAAAGCACTCGCCATGTAGGCATGAGGACCTATGAATCCCCAGAACCCACATAAAACCAGACATAGTAGCACACATGTCTGTAATCCCAGCCCTTCTACAGGAAGATGAGGGGCAAAGATCAGAGACTCCCCCAGAAGCTAATAGTCCAGCTAGCCTGGCATACACAGTGGGAAGAAAACAAGAGACTGTTTCAAACAAGGTGGTAGGCAAGGACTGACCCCAAGATTCTCCTCTGACCATCTGTGCACAGTGGCATGTATACACCTGCGTCCAAACAGTCACAAAAAAAGAAAAACTGACAATACTCCAGCTTCTCTTTTTAAGTGGTAGGAGGTGAGGCTAAGCTGCAAAGGGGCAGGATGGGAATAGGGGTACCAGTTGCTAAGTATCTCCTGTTACAGTCCAAGAGGGAGGTAGTTTGCAAAGGGTGGGGGAAGGAATGCAAAGGTTTGCATTTTGACTTTTGAATGAGAAGCTGCCAGGATTTCCTCCTGACAAGCTACTTCCATTGCTCTTGATTACCCTCCAGAATTTGAGAGTAAGACTCTATTGTTTAAGATACCACATATTTGAGTCATAGAGCATTGGAAAAATCAAATTGGTACTGACCTGGAAGCTTCATCCACACTGGCTAGCTTTGGTAGTGCAGGAAGGTGCTGTACACACCATTGGAAGAGAAAAGTAATCATCAATCTTATACAGGTGTAAACCTTGCAAGCCACAATAATGATTTGCCTGACAAGACATGCCTACTGCTACATTAGTGGCATAATTGTCATGAGAGCAACCAGCCACTTTATGATTGGGTTTAAGGCCCTTTCCACAAGCTGGAACCCACCAACCTGGCACCATTTGGGGAGCCAAGAACCTGTAGCTAGATATGTCATAGGCACCAGTAGAGAACCTACTACTACTGCGCTGCTAAATGAGCCAAGTTTTAAACTGACTCCTAATAGCTTATTTATACCCACTCAACCTTCATCAAAGAACCTTCTTTCTGCAGTCGATGGAAATTAGCACAGAGACTTACAACTGGTCAACATGCAGAAAATAAGAGACTGGAGTGCTCAGCCCCAAATGGAACATTTATGTCATGCCCCTCCTCCCAAGGCTCAGGGATCATCATGGAAGAGTGGACAGAAAGATTGTAAGGGTCAGAGGTGGTGGATGACTACAAGGAAACAGCGCTTTCTGGACACAACATATTAACTCACAAGGGTTGTCACAGCATGTACGAGACCTATAGAAACTCAAATCAGACAAAATCCCAGAGTGGAGAGGGGAGGTTGGCAACTGATAGCTGCTAGGAGACAGAGAATTGGTTTTCTTGATGGATGTGGTTGACTATGCTCCAGTGTGTCTTCACACACCCAAGCATATATGAGCAGCACAAATTGGACTCCATGTGTGGAGCTGGGTGGATAGGGAAGGGGAGTGAACCTGGGAGGAGTTGGGAGGGAGAATATAATCAAAAAGAGAGAGAGAAAAGAAGCCAGAATGACTGTAGATTTGAGGAGGAATGACCAGAAAGGTGGGAGTTGCCAGTAGAGATGGGGGTTGTGATGAAGAAAACCATAAACAGGGATGGGAGGGGAGACACACGGTTGGGTGGGTACATGGCAAACTGAATGGATGATCAGTGGTGACAAACTAAGCAGTCCAGCAGAGGAGTGTCATGGAAATTTTTTTAACGAGATTTTTCAGTTTACAAACTAACTTCTTGAAAGTTGGTATCTGCCAGTTCAGATGAAAATGTGGTTGCACTGACTTTTACTTCAGGCTTCAGCTCACCACTTGGAAATCCTGAAGGAGGCCTTCCTTGCTCTTGGTGCTGTTGGGAGTTGCAGTGGGAAAGAGGGATGTGGGACTGAGGACACGGCCCTGTTCACAGTGGCATATGAGGTGGTGCTGGTGGGAGCAGTCCTGCGGGGTTCAGCCAGAGTGTAACAGTGGTTCCCAGACATTTTTTGCCAATGACCTCTTTGACTTGTTACTAAATTTCACAGACTTCTTTTCATTTTTGAAGCTAATTTTCCCTTCGTTCTCTGCCCCATGCTTGGGTCCATGAGGGACACACATTCTAAGCATATTTCGTTCCTCAAGAGCAGGCCCTGGCAGCTTTGAGACTATTCATTCACATTCCATTCCCTCTTCTGCTCTCCCTCCAAGATTCCTACAGAGTCTGCTCTTAAAATGATGCTGATGTATTTATTCAGATCCCCCTCAACTCCCCAAGGAAATGCTGAAAGCTTTTCATGAGAATTCTTTGAGAATAGCTGAGGTTTTGTGGACTTCTGAGTGTGTACTTAGAATAGAGACTCTTAACAACATGGGCCCTTGGGAGGTGCTTATTGACGGACAAGATGAGCTTTGAGTGCTCTCCGCCAGGAGGGCCTTGTCTCTGCAGCTGTTTTTTATTAGGTAAAAACAATGTGAATACATTTAACACTACAGAACTGTAACATTTCTAAGTCAAACTAAAGATTTCTGAAATCCAACTACAGTGGTATATACCTATAATACCAACACTTAGAAGGCTGACTTAGGTTACATAGGGAGACTGTCTCAAAAAGAAGAAAGAAAAATTTGGAAAGACAGCATGATTGCCTTACCATCCAAGGATTCTTCACTTGCTTTATCTTTTTATTTATTTGTTTATTGGTCTTTTTTAATTTATTTATTTATTTATTGGTCTTTTTATTTATTTGTAGATCTCCCTGTAGCCCCAGTTGGCCTAGAACTCACTATGTAGACCAACTGCCTCTGCCTCCTGAGTGCTGGGATTAATGGCATGCACCACCACACCTGGCTCACTTGCTTTATCTTATAGAACTAGTAGGCCAGCCTCAGCACTAGTGTGGCCATCTGTGACCAGAGGCCAGTGTCAAAAGAAGTTCCATCCACTGTCAACTGAAACAAGAGGCCTTGGTCGATTGTTCAATTTTATGTCTAGAATTTGAGTTCAAATTAGTAATGAGCTATCAAGGTTTTAGACCTGGAAGACCTAGCTAAAAATTACAGCCTAGGGTTAAGTGCAGGCTGTGCCCACAGAAAAAAATGGCTAAACAGAAGCTAGAATAGGGGACATCCAGAAAAGAGGTGATCCTGCCATTGCAGAAATATCCCTGTAGCCTTTGCCATATGCAGCATGTTCTCTCCTAATTTCTTCCTACTCTTCATCTGTTACAGATATTTCTTGGGTATCAACCATGAATAAGTCCAGCACTTGTCACCATGTTTTAGAGCTTGTCCTCTGCTCTCACCGCACTCTGCTCTCACCGCGCTCTGCTCTCACCGCGCTCTGCTCTCACCGCACTCTGCTCTCACCGCGCTCTGCTCTCACCACACTCACTTCATTGCCTTCCATCTTCTGTTCTTTCTACTTGTAATTAGATCCGATTTCTGTTCCAATTGATAGCAAAGATTTAAGATTGCGTGATTCCATCCTAAAACATGTCCAAGAGATTATTAAGGAGGAAGGGCTTTGGGCTATTTTCTCCTGCCATTTCAAGGTATATAGAATCTCAGGGTGTGTGCAACATTTACAATATTTTTAAATGGTTCATTCATTATGTCAGCCCAGGAAAATACAAGATAGGGCATGCTGCTATCCATTCAAACAAAACTGGGGCCTTTGTGACTGACTGAATTTGCTTACCCAGCAGGTCTAAATAGAAAGAGTTTGTTCAAGGGAGAAAAAAAACACCCAAAAATAATTCCTGTATAAATGTCTGCAAACTCAAACAACTCAGTCTGCATCATTTGGTTTCAAGGCTCTGCAGTCATGCAGTTGCATTTCTATTGCCTGGGAATGATGGTCTTTGAAGATTTACATGCTTAGGAAATCATTGACTATGTTATTTTCTTCACACTGCCATATACCACATCCTATCAAGGCTCCTTGTGTTCTCTGAAAATTGTTTATGATCTTAGCAGACTGGTTGGACTAGGACAGCATTCCAACCTAAAGTAACTTGAAGGAGGTACTCGTATGCTTATTGGAGAGTTAGGGAAGTTCAGGAGAACTCTGTTTATTTTGCCAACTCGTAAGCCCATATATTTGCCAGAGGTGTCCAAAGTAAGTGAAAATGCTATCAATTTTGTCTTCTTGTCCCTTTGTGTGCAAAGTGTCTAAGCGTTAGGAATCATAACAGTGTTCAGATTCTTACAGCGATGAGATGAGGAACATCAAAGATTAGAGATTAAAGAATAAGGCATATCAGGATCAGTATAGCTCAGTGGTAGAGTACTTGCCTAATGTGCACAAGACTCTGGGTTGAACCGCCAGCACTGCAGTAATAACACTGATAATAATAAGTGCTAATGTGATAAATAATGTTAGAGTATGATCTCCCATCCAGTTTGGAATCCTTTTGTAATAATAGTAACTTACGTGGCTCTCCAAACCCTGCTTCTACCCTTGCAGCAGTGAGTGCTCACCAGTACTGGAGAACACCTTCCACTTTGTGTAACTGTGACTCCTAGAGAGGTCTTCCCTATTTGTAGCAGAAATTTTCTAAATTTTCAGACATAATCCTGTTTATGGAATGGAAGAGAACAAATCTAATCTCATCTTTTTATGATATCCCATTAGCTCCCTGAAAACAAGCTCACAAGGATCTTCGTAAATCTGTCTTTCTTGGGGTATAACATCCCTGTCCCATATGCCTCCTGAGATGTAGATTCAGTGATCACAGTGATCCTTGTGGCTCAGGACTATCCCTCACTTGAAACTCTGGGACCAAACAAAAGAGCTCTAAGCATTTAAGAGGAGGGTGACACTTTGGCTCCCTATCTCTCACTGTGACTTTCTTAATGTAGCCTAAGACTGTGTTGCATTTCCTGGAAATTGTATCATAACCAGGGTTCTCCTGCCCTGTCCTTATAAGGTGATTTTTTTATTCTATTATAAGATTTTACATCATTTTTGTTCAGTTGAGTCTGTGTATCTGCCTAGCATCAGCCTGCGGTCCTCATTTGGGATGTTAACTCAGTCTGCCTGATCAACTCGCCAGTCACTAGGCATGTCTTTTCTAAGTCATAGATGGAAGTGATACACAACAGGGAGGTAACAGAAGGCTGTGTCACATTGCCAGATACTTCTCCCCATGTTGAAGTTGACCTCATTCAACCAGCCAGCTAGTGAATGCTTGATTTTACTGACATTCAAGGCCTCATTTTTTCTTATTTAGAGTGACCTCAGAGGTGTGAACTGCCAGGCTGAAGTTCTGGGATGCTGTGTATACTATGTTCTCTGAGTAGTGCCAACATCAAGACCAGGAATGAAGTTATTTTGGCATTACTTGCCCCCAATAAAGCTTGAATCATCTGCCACTTTGCTGTCTCGGTTCTGAGTAGATGATGGTTTGTTTGCCCAGCCCAGAAAGATCAAGTATTCAATTCAGATGGATGAGTTCTCAAAGACTTGGTTTTACTCATTGAGAACATCAAAACATTCAGAGAGCAGGTGAGAAATTTTAAGATGCTACATGTACATTCAGATTGAGAGACTGTCGGGGAAAAGATTCCACTGCTATGTGTATCATTATAAAAATTTAAAGAAAAAAATCATTCACTGAAGTTCTTTAAAAAGATATATGAGCTGCTGACCTGGGCCTGCACAACCCACTGGCCTCTCTCCTGTGTAAGTCAGTTGCAGCCTCCGTGCCTTGACTCCCCCAGCCTCAGTCACCCTCCCAACTCCCCTCCCATCTCTCCTCCTAGCCTGGGTACTGTCCCATTCCTTGTCTTGGCAACCCAGACACTGGGGGAACCACCACTGCTTCCTGATCCTTTGCATCCAGACCATCACAGTTCTTTCTTGTGGTCCCCAGGAGCTCTCTGGGCCTGGTCCCACCTTCACCTCCCTCTGCTTCCCTGGGCTGCAAAACCTGCCAGCCTCTTTCCAAGAAACTGGGGCTGACCTCTCAGCTTCCTGATCCTTTGCATCCAGACCAATCCAGTTCCTCCCTGCAGTACCCAGGAGCACTTGGGGCCTTTTCCTCTCCCCATCGCCCTTTGCATCTCTGGTGGCACAGCCACCAGCTGCCCAAGACCAGCGTCTTTCCTGGGCGCTGCTCCCAGGCCAGTCCAACCCTGAAATTCCTGAGGACAACATATTTCCTGGAGGGATCCAGGACTTAGGAGAAAGCCTGAGAGCATCTGATCCTTATCTGACTTGGGCCTCTGTAGGAACTCCTGAAGACAAAAGCATTCTGGCCACTCCAATATAAAATCAAAAGAGAGAACCAGAATCTTAGACGAACCAGCTTTTCATTCCCAAAAAGTAAACCACAAAGCCACATAAAGTTTATAAAAAGAAGCATAGCTAAACTTGAAGGCTTGGGGCTCACACAAGAATTATAAACTACAAAAGAAATTCACATTTAAAATCACAGAGAAAAAATAATAACATGAAAAACCAGAATAACATATCCCCACCAAATATCAATAGTCCTTTAGGGGAGTACAATGAGAAACCCCGAGAGATAATGCAGGACATGGAACTCAAAAGAATAATTACAAACATGATAAAAGAATTCAGTAAATTTAAAGAACACACAAACAAGGTAATCATAGAGCTGAAGGAAGATAGGGATAAACTTCTGAATGAATTCAGAAAAGAGCTAGAAATATTGAAGAATGCTCAGGCTGAAATAAAGAATGAAGTGAAACACTCCATAAGCCAATTAGAAATGACAGGAGAAAGCCTCACCAATAGGATGAATGAAATAGAAAACAGAATATCAAGATTGGAAGATAAAGTGGAAGAACTAGACCACTCAAGCAAAGATTATGATAAATTTAAGAAATCACAAGAATGGAATATGCAAGAGTTGTGTGACACCATAAAAAGACCAAACCTATGAATCATAGGCATACAGGAAGGAGAAGAATCTCAAGATAATGGCATGGACCAGATCCTCAACAGAATCGTCAAAGAAAATTTCCCAAAATTAAAGAAAGACATGTCTATACAAATACAAGAAGCATATAGAGCACCAAATAGGCAAGACCAGAAAAGAAACTCTCCACAACACATCATAGTAAAAACAATAAATGCACAAAACAAAGAGACAATACTGAAAGCTGCAAAAGAGAAACAACAAGTCACAAATAAAGGAAAACCCATTAGGATTACAGCTGACTTTTCAGTGCAAACTATGAAAGCCAGAAGAGCCTGGACCAAAGTATTCCCAGTTTTAAGTGACCACAGATGCCAACCCAGATTACTATACCTAGCCATAATGTCTATTATACTCAAAGAGGAATGAAAAAATCTTCCATGAT
>NW_008343660.1:224065-224417 GCF_000622305.1 Nannospalax galili | reverse complement strand
ATCAGAAGAGATAAAGAGGGCCACTTCATTCTGATCAAAGGAACAATCAACAAAGAAGATATTACAATCATGAACATATATCCACCAAACTCTAGTGCACCCAGCTTCATAAAAACAATACTACAGGGCTTTAAGACCCAGATTAATCCCAACTCATTAATAGTAGGGAACTTCAATACCCCACTGAGTCCATTAGATAGGTCAACAGGGCAAAGAGTTAACAGAGAGACATCTGAATTAATACCATATATCAAATGGACCTAACAGACATCTACTGAGTATTACACGCAAGAACCAAAGGACATACTTTCTACTCAGTACCCCATGAAACCTTCTCCAAAATCGTCCAAAT
>NW_008343660.1:221357-223270 GCF_000622305.1 Nannospalax galili | reverse complement strand
ATTCTCAAAAAGATACTTGCAAACTGCATACAGACACACATCAAAAATATCCACCATGATCAAGGTGGCTTTATCCCAGAGATGCAGGGATGCTTCAATATACATAAGTCAATAAATGTCATAAATCATATAAATGGGCTCAAAGACAAGAACCACATGGTCATCTCAATAGATGCAGAGAAGGCCTTTGTCAAAATTCAGCATGCATTTATGTTCAAAGTCCTAGAGAGAATTGGACTGGAGGGAACATACCTCAACATAATTAAAGCCATATATAACAGACCCACAGCCAACATCACTCTAAATGGAGAAAAACTGGAATTATTCCCATTGAAATCAGGATCCAAACAAGGCTGTCCACTATCTCCACTTCTCTTTAACATAATGCTTGAAACTCTTGCAAGAGCAATAAGACAAGAGCATTAAAGGAGTAAGAATTGAAAAAGAAGAGATCAAATCATCCCTTTTTGCAGATGATATATTATATCTAAGAGACGGCAAAAATCCCACCAGAAAACTCCTAGAAATTATTAACACTTTCAGTATAATGGCACCAAAGACATTAAAGAGCTCTACAATGAAAACTTTAAATCTTTAAAGAAAGAGATTGAGGAAGACATCAGAAGATGGAAGGACCTCCCATGCTCATGGATTAGAAGAATTAATATTGTGAAAATGACCATCCTACCAAAAGCCATTTATAGATTCAATGCAATGCCAATCAAAATCCCCATGACATTTTTCACAGAATTGGAAAAAAACCATCCTAAGATTCATACGGAAGCACAAACGACCTCGGATAGCCTGAGCACTAAGAGCAATGCTGGGGCGATTACTATACCAGATTTTAAGCTGTATAACAGAGCTATAGTCATAAAGACAACATGGTACTGGCACAGAAATAGACTCATAGATCAATGGAACAAAATTGAAGACCCAAGTATGAGTAAATGCAATTTCAGCCACCTGATATTTGATGAAGGGGCCAGGAACATTCACTGGAGGAAAGACAGCATGTTCAGGAAATGGTGCTGGCAAAACTGGATCTCCACCTATAGAAGAATGGAACTAAACCTCTATCTTTCACCTTGCACAAAAGTCAATTCCAAATGGATCAAAGACCTCAATGTAAAGCCTGAAACTCTGAAACTATTAGAAGAAAACATTGGCAAAAACCTACAAGATAGAGGTGTAGGAAAGGATTTTCTAAACTGGATATCAACTGCTCAGGAAACGAGGTCAAGAATCAACAAGTGGGACCTCATTAAATTAAGAAGCTTCTGTACATCAAAGGAGGCAACCAGGGACGTGAAGAGAAAACCCACACAATGGGAGAAAATCTTCACCAGCGACACATCTGACAGAGGTTTAACATCCAGAATATATAACAGACTCAAAAATCAGAATCAAGACAAGACGTAATCCAATTAAAAGATGGGCTAAGGAGCTGAACAGAGTTCTCAAAAGAAGAAATAAAGATGGCTAAGAAGCATCTCAAAAGATGTTCAACATCACTAGTTATTAGAGAAATGCAAATTAAAACCACTTTAAGATTTCATCTTACCCCAGTCAGTAGCTGAGAATCAGACAACAGATGATACCAAATGTTGGAGACCATGTGGTGAAAGGGGAACACTCATTCACTACTGGTGGGGCTGCAAACTTCTTCAACCCTTATGGAAAGCAGTGTGGAGAACTCTTATAAAACTACAGTTGAACCTACCATTGACCCAGTTATACCACTCCTTGGCATATACCCAAAGAACTCATCCTATTGCAGAGACATTTGTACATCCATGTTTGTTGCTGCTCTTTGCACAGTAGCTAAGAGATGGAAGCAACCTAAGTGTCCCTCAGTTGACGAGTGGATAATGAAAATGTGGTTCATTTATACAATGGAGTTTTACTCTGCC
>NW_008343660.1:220117-220858 GCF_000622305.1 Nannospalax galili | reverse complement strand
GAGATTTAAATGGGGAAATCACAGTGGAAAGGTTAGACAATGAAGAGATAAATAATGCCTAGCTAGTTTTAAAAACCAGAGGGACCCATATTACCCCAATAACCTACTGACAAATTATACATACCAGATCAAGAAATATATGTGTATGCAAGGTTTATCTGAGCACAATTGATCTTTGCCCAAGATTTATCTACATGGAACACAGTATTTAAAAGTACCAGACTGGTGGAACTAACCTTGGATGTTTAACAGACATACTTTGAGGCCTAAACTAATTTGGTCAGAGGGACATAAAGAACATCTTTTGCTCCTTGCCCTCCTAAGTCAACTAGTTCCAGGGGGCTATGAGCATCTCTCAAAATGTCCTGTAATTGTGGTGGGTCACCTGTCCTCTTGAGAAAGGAGGCCAAGGAGACCCCATGAGATGGACTTGAACCAGTGTCCAGTCTACAAAGAGGAGGGTCAACACAGAGGAAACATTTCCTCCATGCTTCCAAGCAAAGCCAGCCATGGTTGAGTAGGACCTTTGACTTATCTTCACATAGATGGAACTGGTAAAACCTGGGCCAACTGTATGACCTTAAACACCCAAAAGGAAAGTATAACCAAAGATTAAGGGGGCCAATATAACTTTTTAAGAGTCCGTATGCATAGCTAAAGGCTAAATAACAAGCAACAATGCCAGACAGGAGATACCTTCTTTTGAGTTGTTGGCCAGGGTGGCCAAAGGGACTCCCAGAT
>NW_008343660.1:219432-219708 GCF_000622305.1 Nannospalax galili | reverse complement strand
TCCAGTTCATTTTAGAATGTATTATATTGAGGAGGAATCATGGAAATTTACGTCATTTAAATAAGTAGAGGTAATAAACATTACCATTGAAATCTACCCAATGACTTTATAGACATACACAGGTGTCAAGGATCCAAGTATAACCAATTATAACTAGATTAGAGATGCATGGGCCAGCATCTCAGTGTTATGAGCAAAAATAATGAGTCTTTCTGTAAGAAACAGTATATTTTAAAATGAAATGGAGATCTTTTTTAAAAGTTAAAAACTTCCAAT
>NW_008343660.1:190371-219309 GCF_000622305.1 Nannospalax galili | reverse complement strand
AGTGAATGTAAAAATTTTATAGCCACTTTTGAAAGAGATGTGTCTTTGCTCTGGAAACTGTTAATGGGTATGTTAAAGCTGTAATGAAATGCTTCTTCTAAAAAAATGTTTTAATAAATTAAAAATAATAATAAATAAAATATTTTTAAAATTAAAAAAATATATGAGCCAAGTATGGTGGTGCCTGCCTTTGATCCCAGCATTCCCAAGGCAGAGGCAGGGAGACTTCTGTGAGTTCAAGGCCAACCGAGGCTACAGGGAGACCCCATCTCGAAAAGGCCAAAAGAAAAAAAGACGCATGAAAGGATTAATATTAAAAAACAGAAATGGAAGCTGAATTTTAGGAGAAAATATTTTAAAACTGAGTTCAATCCCCACAGAAAGCAAGTGGAGGCACCCACTAAGGAGATACTCCCTTCCGTGGCTTCTTGGTTGTAGAATGAGCTGGGCATTCCAGAAGGGAAATAGAAAAATTCCTCTGGTGCGTGGGCCAGCCCCAGGCAGAAGGCTGAAGTCTCTTCACCTCCTGAATCAATCTCTCCGACTTTCACCCCTTCTTCCTCAGGGGCAGTGTTTCTGCGGATCAGCCACCCGGTCTTCATCCTTCCAGCCCCTTCCCTGTTTTCACACAGCTGTGCTTTGGTTCCTCAGGCTCCTCCTCCCAGCGTCCTAAATGACTGAATCCTGGAAGATACTGCTGTGCAGTTATTTTTGGCTCCCTTCCTGCCAGCCCTGGTGTCTGCCTGCTCATGACAACCATTAACAGCTGTTGGAAGGGGCTTTCAATTTCCTGCCTTCTTGCTGAACTTCTTCAACTTCAGTTTTCTAAGAGCTCAGCAACACTGTACAAGGAAAAGGAAAAAGGACAGAAGAGTTACATAAAATCCTCACCATTTGGGAAGTCAAGATTTTCCTCCCTCCTTTTCAGGAAAATGAAGCCTCTGACAAAGGCTGCCGAGACCCTGGCAGCCACATCTGTCTGGCCACTGATTCAGATGATCTCATGCATTGGCCCAAGAGGCAACTCTGTGTCACCCTCTGGGATGTGGTGAGGAGTGCTGGACGTCTGTTCATTGTTGATGGGAGAATCTTAGCACCCTGCCTTCACTCAGCCACCTCCCCACAACATCTGGAGCTCTGCACTGAACAGAGGGGAGATGGGCTGTCACCACAGAGTCCAGAAGCTATGGCCAGGGCCCCCTGAGGCCACCCACAAACCCAGACCCCCCTCATCCTGGAGACAGACTCCCAGGGGTCCTTCTCAGCTGTGTGCTTCCCTCCAAAGGAGAGGAATGTCTACCCACAGCAGACATTTGGGAAGTTCCCTGCTCCTTGTAAACATTAACTGCTTTCCCTCAGCCCAGGAAGGGGAGTAGTGCTGCTGCGGTTCTGTTGATACCCACCAATGCTCTACTACCTTTCATCACTCCTCTCTGCAGCGTACCCCCTCCCCACAGTGGAGTCATACACAGTCGTGGCCCATGTTTCACACTGGAAAGTAAGAAAGGCTGTGGCCAAATACTTTCAACCTCAGGGCTCAGCAAGAGTCATGGTCCAGGCTCCTAATTCAAGTGTTTTCCAAGCTATGGCTATGTACAGCACAACTTTGAAGTGATACTCTTTCAGGTTATTTATAAGAGCTTTTAAAAGTCATTGTGCTTACTTAAATGTGTATTCAAAAAAAGTTTAACTCACAGCTAAGTGTGATAGTGCATGCCTACACTTGGCATGCTGAGACAGGAGGGTTGCTGTGATTTCAAGGATAGCGTGAGCCACATAATGAGTTGTTCTGGGTCATCCTGGGTATAGGGTGAGACCCTGTCTCAAAAGACAAAAACAAGCAAGTGTAATTCATGTGTTAAACCTGGGTTTGCAGATATTATTTCTTTTAAGTTAGGTGTTTTCCACAGAAGGGAAAGGGAGGACAGCGGGCTACCATTAATAGCCTTGCTTTCCGTTGCTCAGGTGTAGGGTAAGGAAAGGAGGGGCAGCAAGTTGGCTGGACAGGGGACAGGTCAGTGGAGCCTGATTGGAAAGAGGTTTTTTTTCTTGTTACTGTGTTTGGATTTTTGTTTGTTTGTTGAAACAGGGCCTCCCTGTGGCCCCAGCTGGCCTGAAGCTCTCTGGGATTAAAGGTGTGTGCCACCATGCCTCGCTCTAGAAAGAGCTTTAAATGCCATGCTAAGAGAGATGGGCAGAACTATTCAGGAAGCTGAGAGACTTTTTTAGGAATCAGGCTGAATACAAAGAACGGACTAAAGAAAATAAGACAAGACTTTTACAGAATGGAGAAAAACAGAAAAGACCTAAAATTGTATGTACAGGGACCATGTAGTAGTTTGAATGAAAATGTCCCCCATAGGCTCCAAGTATTTGGACATTTTGTCCTCAGTTGGTGGTGCTGTTTTGAGAGGTTTAGGAGGTACAGTCTTGCTGAAGGAAGCATGTCACAGAGGGAGGGCTTTGAGAGTTCTTAAGCCTTGCCAGATTTCCAGTCTCTCTCTGCTTCCTGAGCCTGCTTGAAGATATGATGGCTTGGCTTTCTGCTCCAGCCACCTCTGTCGCCATGCCTCCCCCACCATTTTTAAGACTTTAATCCTTTATCACTATAAGCTCAAAGAAGCCATTCCTCCTATAAGTTGCCTTGGTCTTGGTGTTTCGTTACGGCAACAGACCACTCTGACTCTGCTCACTGTTCTCTTCTGTAGTTCAGTGCTGTTCAGCTGCCTCTTGTCTAATGAGCGGAGTACACTTGTCTAGCCACCTGCTATGTGGTACTGGCAAGCACTTGAATTTAGCTAGTGTGACAGAATCTGCAGTGTTTTTAATTTTTCTTCACTTTCATGTAACCAGTGGCTCCTGTATTGGACCTTGCAGGACTAGAGCATAAACTCGAAGCACTGTGTCTACTTTGCTCACCATTCTGTACTAGGGTTCAGCACAATGTCTAGCACATAGTAGGTACTCAATAAATATTTGTTGAATGAATAAATAAAAGAAACACTAAATACTAGACATGGATTATGTCCCATTCAAATCAGCTTATTGCTTTATGGAGAAGTTTGGCTTCCACCAGAGGAGAATGGGGATACCCAAACACATTTAAACTATTTAAACTAAAGCTCCCAATACCTGCAGATGGGGTAAAATCAAGCGTAAACATAGAGTTGGCTGTGCAGTGGGCCGGGGTCTGTTGTGCCGTCCCTGCCCTCTTAGTGCTCATTTCAGGCTTTTATATGCCCCCCTTGAAACATGCGAGAGTAGGAGCACACATTTAGAAGTAGTGGAAAAGGGAGTGTGTGAGGGCCACTTCATTAGGCTGGACAGTACAAGATTAGAGTATAAATTCAAGAGGCATTATACCTGTGGGCTTGCTTATTCTCTCCAATGATGGCTGCCTAGAAAATGAGATTAAGAGCTGGACATGGTGGCACACACCTATGATCCCAGCAATGGAGAGGCAGAAGCAGGCAGATCTCTGAGTTCAAGGCCAGCCTTTTCTACATAGTGAGTTCCAGGCCATCTGGGGCTATAGGGCAACCAAGTTTGTGTCAAAAAAAAAAAAAATTCTTAACACCTCACATCAAATTGTTGGGAGGGACAGATGACATAGTGATAGGAAAATTGGTGTTTTATAATCTACAAAGTCCTCTTCAGATGTGTATTCTAATTCACACAAGCTAGTGTTGCATCTGAACATACATCTGGAAAACCTGGTCCTATTAAGGCATAATTCTGATATCTGTCTCTCCGGGATCAAAATGTCATCAGATTCTACCTGCATCCAAATATAGAACCTAAAGAGTCCAAAAAAAAAGAAGGCTCTGTGAGAGCTGATTCTGCCCTCTGCCCTGCCACTCATTGTTCTGTGTTTGCTGCTGGACTCTGTGTGTCTTTCCAGCCTATTGCAGTGCTCTTAGCTGCACTGGCTCCTGGTGCGCTACAGTTCCCACTTGTTCCTTACCTTCCCCTCCTCTGGACATCACAACAACAATACACTAAGACTCTTCTCCATGAACTGACTTCCCCAGACTCTCATTTCCCCTGCACTACCCATAACTCTCCACTAAGAAACCTCTCCCAGCAATCTGAGTCCTGCATAAGCCATTACTTCCCTTCCAGCCCACCATCGTGTCCCTTTCTTCACTCTGACAAGAGCAAAGCTGGTTACAAGCATTCCACTTTACTGTACACACCTAGAGCTCTGCATACCCTTTCAACTAAGACCACAATGCTCGAGTTTATCTAATCACACCCATTCCAGATGAGAAGAACTCTAGGAAAGGCAGTGTCAGATTCTTACAGTGGACCCCAGCCCATTTATTATTTATTCATTTGTGTGTGTGTGTGTGTGTGTGTGTGTGTGTGTGTGTGTGTGTGGTCTCTTTATTTTTTCCATTTTCACTGTATTTATTCTTTGAAATTTTCATATATGTATACAATGTATCCTGATCATATTCACACACACACACACACACACACACCCCGCTCCCTCTGTCCAACTCCCCCTATCATTTCCCTCAGAAAGAATGTGTCCTCTTTCTGACCATATGTAAGACAGGAATTACTATGGATCCAGTTGATTTCCATCATGTTTAAGCTTAGTTGATTACTCTCTAGCCTTCATTTTTGGTACATATTTTTCTTCCCAAAATATTAACATCTAACTAGAAATTAGACCATTTGTAAAATTTAAGTTTTCATTCAAATTCAAGCATCTTTTGCAATTAATATACAAAGAATGAGGACATTCTGACTTTATTTATTGGTGAAAACGCCCAGCTGTATGACACTTAACAGTGATTAAAATAAACAATAAAACTACACAAAAGATGATGAAAATAATGATTCAGCAGTTAATAACACTGGCTACTCTTGCAGAGTACTGGGGTTTGGTTCTCAGCACCCACATGGCTGCTAACAACTGCCCATAACTCCAGTTCCAAGGGATTTAATGTCCTCTTCTAACTTCCATGAGCATTGCACAACATGGGTACACTTACACACATGCAGGCAATACACACATACACTTAAAATATATATTTTTTAAAAAAAGAAAATAATGTACTTTAGGACCTGGAGAGGTGGCTCAGCGATTAAAAGCACTGGTTGCTCCTGCAGAGGACCTGGGTTCAGTTCCCAGCACCTACGCGATAGCTAAAACCAGCTGTAACTTTAGTTCTAGAGGATCTGACACCCTCTTCTGGTCTCAACAGGCATTACATGCACATGGTGCACTTATATACATACAAGAAACCCATAAAATAAAAATAAATACAGCCCAGGCATGGTGGCTCACTCCTTTCATCCCAGCATTCAGGAGGTAGAGGCAGGCAGATCTCTGTGAGTTCAGGGCCAGCCTGGTCTACATAGTGAGTTCCAGGACAGCTGGGGCTACAGGGAGACCCTGTCTCAAAAGACCCCCCCCCCCCAAAAAAAAAAAAAGAAATTAAAGTTGTGTGGATTTGGAAGAAAAAGAAACAGCAATGGAAGCCTCCGTGCTTCCAATAAGGTCCTGTACGTGTGCTGATAAATCATTACTAACTACAAGGCCTGGCTTACTCCTCGTCCCTCCAGAGGGTGGCCACTCAGGCTTGTACTTAGGAGGAAGAGTTAGTACATGCCACCTAGCTATGGCCTACCTACAACTGTGAGCACTGTAACCTGCTGCTTAAAATTATAATGGCCTGATCACAGTATTGATTAACCTAGAGCACAGCACGCAGCACCCGTAAGGGGACACAGCCCCGGGTTCACCTGTACATTCAAATATACTTTTCAGTTTTCATTTTACCAAGGTTAGAGTGGGGTGGAGCCTTCTCTAAAACAGTCAGACTTTACAATATTCAAGTTACATGACTGTAGAAGAGTCTTCACTTTATATTTGCACTGCTTAAAACGGGTTCCAGTTATCTCATGCCTTTGGTTTATGCAAATACAGGTTATATATTTGGTGACCCAGTATCCAAAGAAGTGGACAGTTTGGATGAATTTCATTCCGAAAGTCTAAAGTTGGCTCTTGAATGCAGACTGTGTTTTTTCTTGGAGACAGGTTTTGAATAGCACTTGGTTTCCTAAATAAGTTCCCAGATCTCAGCATCAGTACAGCTTTCTTTTGTGTTGTTTGGTCTTTTATATTTGCAGCAAACTGATACTTATCATCATGTAAACAGAGGAGGAAATTAACTCCATGGTCTGTGTACAGTGAAAGGCCAAGAAAGTACCAATGAGAAGTAAGCAATTCTAGGGAGAAAACGAGGGAAGACGTAGAGTAACGTGCAGGTAGGATTTCAGCAAGTAGGAAAAGACCGTG
The DNA here is from genome assembly GCF_000622305.1 of Nannospalax galili. Classification (NCBI taxonomy): domain Eukaryota; kingdom Metazoa; phylum Chordata; class Mammalia; order Rodentia; family Spalacidae; genus Nannospalax; species Nannospalax galili. The sequence continues at coordinate 212,996 of NW_008343660.1, read as the reverse complement.
TCAGATTAAGTGCCTCTCCGTTACACCTTCGTAGCACTTTTTCCATATTTCTGTCATTCATAGCAACTGTTGCATTGTGTTATAATTGAATTATTATGATTTGTTTTGTATCCTCATTAGACTGTTTTATCCTCATGCATAATTTCTCTGTGTGGTTGCAGTGTTTTTAAATCATCAGTCTATCACCCAAAGCAAGTAACATGATAGCCATTTGGTTAATAGTAAATTAATGGACATTTTTAGATGTGTGTGTGTGTGTGTGTGTGTGTGTATGCATCACATGTGTGCAAGAGCCCAAGGATGTTAGAAGAAGGCATCAGAGCCCTTGGAACTGGAGCTACAGGTGATTGTGAAAAGTAAGTGCTCTTAACAACTGAGCCATCTCTCCAGCCAATTAATGGACATTTTTAGCAATTTTATAGAGAAAGGAAAATGTATGATGTATATGCAATAATAGTGAGAGGAAGAACTGGAACCAGATCACTGGGACCAGAGACCTAAATACCAGCAAATGTGATAGCATTGGGTACCAGTTCTACTTTTCTGGCCACATCTAACTTCTATTAGCATAATTATTTTGTAAGGGAAAATATCTTTGGCATTCCATCTAAAGAGCCCATCTTCTCCAACTATCAAGGACATACAGGCTTCCCCTGGGGAAAGACAGGGATATCAGAGCAGCAGTGATTTATCTCTGTAGATTGGTATAAATGAGCTAGTGGCACTCTCCACCAACCCCCTAGGAGTTCACAATTGGAGAACAAAGGGTGGTTGCTCCCACAAGCTTTCCTGAGGACTTGCCTGCCATTCACTTTCAAGTGCAGCTTATTCACAGACTGGGAGTTGTTTCTAAGTCAGGGACAGCATGTATTTTATAAAAATGCTCTCAGTCCCAGACTCTCTGCCTCTACCACCCACACAGGCATACGGAGGAAATTTTGCTCATCTTTTCATTGCATTATCCATCTCTCTCTCTCTCTCTCTCTCTCTCTCTCTCTCTCTCCGTGTTTGTTTTGTTTTTATTTTTATGTTTATATTCTCTCTCTCTCTCTCTCTCTCTCTCTCTCTCTCTCTCTCTCTCTCCCCGTTAGTGTTATGTTAATAATTTTATGTTTATATGGTTTTTAAAGCCAACACAACCTAGTGGGTAGATTTAGGTCAAAGTGGTGCTTGCTCCTGCAGATGGCAAACAGTCTTGAGCAGAGCCTGGGCAGCCTGCTCTGGCGAGCTGCAGGATTTGCTCTCCAGGCTTCAGTTTCCCCACTATAATTACTGGTAAGAAGCCTATAGTTAATTACAATGCATGAATGGGAGATATTCCTGGACTTATTTGCATTCATTGCTTGCTGGTAGCTTCTCTGTTGAGGTCTCCATCCGTGTTTTTACAGAGCTTTTGGCAGTGTTTCTGCAGTTGCTGTGTGAATTTTTATGATCTGTTGCATGTTATTCATGCCGTTTCCTGCCCTGTAATGGTATCAGTTTTCCAGACACAGAGGAATACTGAGTAAAACCCAGGAGCCTGCATTAGCATAAAATGTCCCAGTTCTGTCAGTTTGATGAATTTGTCTCTTTGTCTCCACTCTATATGATAAGTGCTATTAATGGTTGCAGCACTTCATATGTCAAAGTCTTTCTTCCTAATGACTTGAAAATGTGGTTTATTTCCCCCCTTTTGTATTATTTTTCTCATTTAGCATTCCACTCAGTATAGATTTATGCCATGCTCTTTCATTGTCTTACTGGTTGCAGCACTGGAGTGATTACATATGGTGTAGAGTACACGTAAAGATGTGATCCTGGGGCAGCAGCTGCTGATGCAAGCTGAAAATAGATCCAGCATGCGCTCAGCACTTTTCCCAGAGGCCTTTTATTTATTAGTAACAGCCTTGGTACAGGACAGCTTGGATCCTCATTTAGCAAGATGACTTTTTGCCTCTCTGAACACTGTAGTGACTTTGCCCTATTTACTGACACTGCTGTGTAATATTTTTAACTGCCTGTATCTCACCAGTGACTTAATGTAAATTATAATATAATCTCGATTTATAATGAACTCAAGAAGAGACAGGTTTCATTTGAAGTAATAGAGCTTGACAGATCTAAGGTTTAAATTAATCCTATTTGTAAGACAGCATTTGTACACACTATGCTGCTTTAAAATGAATTTCTATTCTTCGATTCTCACAGTTTTTAGCATTCCCCCTTTCAAGAGGGCATTTCTCTCAAAAGAAATGCATTGTAAAGCCAATAGCTCTTTCATAAGAAAAGAATAACAAGAAACGGGTTTTTGCCCATATCCGTGACTGCATTGGAACTAGCATCGTTAATGATTGAGATGAGTGCTTATCGGTCCAAGCCAGTGGACCTGGGTAAGCCCAGACCTTTCTATAGGCACAGTACACTTGATACAAATGTAGTGGCAGAATCTAGGATTGGAATAATAGCTGACCTTTGGTAGGTGTTTATGGCTTCATAAACTTTAAAAAATCCCAGTAATGGATGGAGAGAGAGAGAGAAATGAGGGACTCCCAAGAGCCTCTCCCCTTGCAGTGCCTGCCACTCTACTCTGTGAAAGTGATCTTAGCAAACAAGGGGTAGTTCATTTTATGTTCTCAGAAAGTATCTATATAGTAATTCCTTAATGCATGATAAATTTTTTCAAGTTTCAAAAATGAAGAAATAACATTAAAATTTACCAACAAATAACAAATTGAGAGTGGTACTTAGAGGCAGGACCTGTGATATGATGAGAAGCCTTGAGGAAAAATGGATTTCTCACATAGGCAGCAGACCTCTTCTGACGAAGTAGTAGAAAAGGGAGGCAAAACCCCACTCAAGATACTCTTTGCTTTTCTCCATTTTATGTGTGGCTTTTTCCTACTCCAACACCAGCCCAGTTTCAGTAGGGAATCCCTCCCTAATAAGTCTGTTCTTACCCTGGGATTGTGGTGTGGGTTTATTTCTTTAGTAGCAGAGATTTTATTAATTCCATTAAATCCAGAGATTTTATTAATTAATTCAAGCACAGCTAAACATAGGATTTCCTGCTGAGTTGGCTTAAAAAATAAGACAGTGACTCGTGATAAAGAAATGAACTGTGATTGTTTCATTTTAGCTGGTGTAGGATCTGTAACGGTGAGAGAAAAAAACCTTAAAGCATTCACACAATGAGAGCCAAGGGGCACCTGAGAAGGACAGCCTCCTTTTGCTCTCCACACACAGTTGCAGGAGAAAGCACAAGGCCATCGCTTTTATCAGTTACAATCACTGTGGTTCATAGATTCTTTCTCGTTTATTTGGGGGGTTACACTGGTCATACCTTGGGCTACTCTGAGAGCAGCAGCCAGCGCCCTGTGGTGTGGCAGGGAGAGGACAGGGAAGGAGCAGGAGCTGGCCTGAGTTTGACATGCCTGGCCTCCTAGTCTTCATTTTGCCTTCCTTTCTTTGCTCTGTCCAACCCTGCTTCACACTTTCCAGCACAAAGAGCACCCAAGCCCGTTCTCAAGGCTCTTTCCTATCTGCCATATGGTGACATTGCAGTAGATTCCACTCTCCGTTTAGTGGCCTCACAACAGTGGGTGATCTTGCTTGCTGTGGAAGAAGTGACACTCAGGCATAACAACATGAATTAAGGTTGGAGTTTTAAATTAACTCTTAATTCCCTAACCCTTGTGGTTCTAAATTAGATCTAGTGGGTGTTTTTTTTTTTTTTTAAACTGGGAGAAAGAGCTTGAGCATTTATATGTGAATCTGTTGCTAAAATAGTGTTGGATCAATTAAATTGACCTTGATTTTCTCTATAATGCATAGACTGTATTGGGGGGAGGGGTTGAAGAAAAACATTTCACATAGCTTGTCAAATTTTTCACTGGAATTTCTGAAAGCTGATATTTATTTCCCTTTTGCCACTAGATCTGAAATGAAAACAAAAGCATTTCATTTTAATAAGTGGGACTTTGGTTTTCTTAAGAGAGATATTTCCATTTGGACAGATTCCCAACAAATGATCTAGACTTCAAAGAGGCACTTGGAGCCAGTTATTTAGCAAGTGATTGGTAAACCAAAGACTGAAGGAGGAAGTGTTCTTCCAGACAGGAGCCAGTCAGAGAAAGAAGGAAGAAATCAACTTATTGTGTACCTAGCGTATGCCAAGTCATAAAGATTTGGGTAAGAGGCACAACAGAAGAAGCACTTGTCTCTTGTTCTTTAAATGAATACATGTTTTGCAGAAATAATTGAGCAAAAGAGAGACTGGGGAAAATGTAAGAAAAAGATAGAATTGTAAGTCTATCTAAAAAGTAATGAGGGCTGGAGAGATGGCTCAGCGGTTAAGAACACTGATTGTTCTTGCAGAAGACCCAGGTTCGAATCCCAGCACCCACATGGCAGCTAACAACTTTCCATAACTCCAGGGGATTTCCAGGGGATCCGACAGCCTCTTCTGTCCTCCGTGGGCATTGCACGACATGGGTGCACTTACCTACATGCAGGCATAACACTCATACACATAAAATAAAAATAATAAATAAAATATAAATTAATTAAATAAAAAGTAATGATAAGGTGAAAATATTTCCATCATAAGAACAGAATCAGTCAAGTTTAATTTCAAGACAGTTACCAGCAAGTAGAAACATAGAAGTCAGCTTTGTTCCTGTATTCCATTAGCAATTTCTTTTTTAAAATTTTTTTTAAATTTATTTTTATTTTATGTGTATGTATGCATGTATGTAAGTACATGTCTGCATGTATGTAAGTGCACCTGTTGTTGTGCAGGGCCCATGGAGGCCAGAAGAGGGAGTCAGATCCCCTGGAAATGGAGTCACAGGCTGGTTGTGGGTGCTGTGATTCAAACCCTGGTCTTCTGTAAGAGCAGCCAGTGGTCTTAACCACTGAGCCACCTCTTCAGCCCCCCCCCCATTAGCAATTTCTGCCTTTTCAAATTCTTTTGAAAATATGAGGGAACAAAAAAGCCTCTGCATTTGAAGCTTTCTTTCGCTTTAAATAAACCTATATTATATAAGGTCTGCCTTTTCCAGAAAATAAAGTCATGAAGCCCCAAATCAGTGGGATCCTTTTCAGCGGCTACCACAAGCCAGCTGTGTGTCTGACTTGAAATCACTGTACAAATTCTTCCTGGCTTGCTTTAACCATGAGTGTGCTCTATTTTCTATTGCGACTTTTTCAGTAAAACATACATCTCCTTCACTTCCACACTTCACATTTCAAGTGGAGGAGAGCTATTTGAAGGCCTGCTTTCGAAACCAACTTGTTGGACCTTGTAAAATTCACAACTTATCATAGGCTGGCACCCGTAGTCCTGGCTACTTGGGAGGCCAAGGCAAGATCACTTGAGCCCAGGAATTTGAGGGCAACCTGGGCACCATAACATTGATATGTATATCTACTCTTTGAAAATGGTTTTTCATCTAAGGAAATTATAGCGTTTTTATTGATGGGCATATAACTATGACCCAAACATTCTTAAGGTACTTTGGATAACAAGCTGGAGCTCATGTACCTTGAGCTTTGGTTATACTGCGTTCCACTGAAAAGACAGCTGCACTTAGTTAAGATTTATTAGCAGGGCAACGGGTGATAATATGATAGCGATTTTCACCTATCAGCTTTGACTCAGTGCCCTTCAATTGGAGGCAAGGAGAAATGTTCAAAGATATGTAAGTGTGATACATGGAGAGTGAGGATGCCAGGGGAGTTTTCCTTCTTTGATACATTGAGATCATAAAGCTTTAGTATTAAAAGACTTCTGACCAAACACTAAGAAAAAAGGCTATGGTTTGTCTTTTTATGTCCCCTATGTCAAATGCAGCAGTGATGGTGATGATGATAACTTTTTTTGAGCATTCACTGTGTTGGGGTGCTGTTCCACACATATGAGATGTTTAACAATGGACACTATGGGATTGTACTATTAATATGTCCACATGCCAAATGAGGAAATTGAGGCAGCAGAGGTTATTGCTACATCGACTCCTACGCAGAGGAGATTGGATGCCATCCCAGGAAGCCTGGCTCCAGCGCCTGTGTTCCGAACTCTTGCTCAGTGATGACAATAGTAATACTCAATTAAAATGAGAGTGTCTGTGCTTTAACATGTGGAAAAGTGAAATCCAGGGTCCCCTGGACTGGGAAGCTCAAGGTTTCCCAAAATCTACACAAAAGTCAACATGAACCTGCACTAGAAAGTTAGTCATATAAGAAATAACAGTGAAAATGCAGCTTATAATAAGAGAAAACATCTTAAATTGGAAGTAAATGTCATCATTTTTTCCTTCATCCCCTCCCCATGGCTGTCTTCAATTCAAGCTACCTAATCACGTGGAGACCTTGCTCTCTAGGTCACCATAACTTAGCAAGAACCTTCTGGGCTTCTGTTTGGGGCGCTGAAGACACCTGACTTCCCTGCAGGGAGATTTTACAATAACCCAGCCTAGTAGGCAGGGTCACCACCCTCAAGAGCTGTCTGGACCCCAAACCCTGAAACCGTGGTATGCCACCCTACATGACAAGGGCTCTGCAGCCTTGATTAAAGAAAGGGCTCTGGGATAGGATGACCTATTGGATTCAGTATAATCCCTTGAAAGAGTGAGGCATGCGAGCTGGATTCAGAAAGTCCAGTTTGAAGTTTGAGGTCTAGTCAGGTGATACAGAAGAAGCCTCCAGAGGCCCAGTGAGACCCTGGTAATAGATGACCACCACTCCAGAATTATGAAGATCCATAGATGGGCCTGAAAGGAGAGTTGCCTTGTCCCTGCCCTTTCCTCATCCCTGATGACGGCCACATTCAGTACATCGCCTTGTGCTTCACTAGTCCATCTACATTCCATTCATCTGCATTTAAAAAGAAATTTCAAAGACACCCCCCCGCCAAGTCCTAAGAGAACTTTCACCTTTCTCATTGCCAGACCACAATGATTCGTTGGGTAACTGCTGTTTTTAAAATTCCCCCATCAGGCAGTAGCTAAACCACAAAGTGACTGACAGCATCAATGGCTAGCCCTTCAGGAAAGCTCTAGGCTACAGGATTCTGAGCCCTATTCCCCTCAATACGTATACACTCTGTTACCTTGAGTGCCTTGACTGTTTTGGAACCTCTACACACTTTTGTTGTGGGAAACAAGGTAATGTAGCCTAAGTGGCTTCCACCTGGAGTTCATTTCCTCCAGTGGGGTGTCCAGGTTGCAACTCTAGTTAACTAGAAGCAGTGTGGTGCTGTGGTAACCACTCTGGGTCTTAAATTGGCTTTTCTCTCACACACTGCCAGCTCTGAACTAGAAGCTTTATTTGGCTCTTTATATAAGATCTGCCTGTTCCAGAAAATAAAGTCATGAAGCCCCAAATCAGTGGGCCTCTCTAGTCCTTCTGCATCTCTCTTCCCACCACTGCCGCCAGTGTTCTGGTCTGGCTGTGGTTGGAGCTTGCCTGGACCTCCATGACTGTCTTGTTCCTACCTAGGCTGGTCCCCAAATGCAGCCACTCTCCTTCTTGGCACACTGAAGTGTCTCTCTACTACCAGCCAGCCTCCTCAGCATGATGGAGAGTAGTCTTCCAGGCTTACCCTTTGTGCCTTCATCTCCAGCATCATTGCTTCCCACTCCAGCTGCTGTGCTCCCACCCGACATACCCTGTGCTTATTCTCTTGGGTGTCTTTGCACATTTCTTTCTGTCTGGTACACCAGTTCCAACTCAAAGCCTAGCTAATCCTCCCTCAAGTGTCAGCTTATATGTCACTCCCTCAGAGTTGGATACCCTTTCCGCCAGCAGCTCCCTTATTACAGAGCTCATCTCACGTATCTTAAGTGTTGATTTGTCCTGTACCATCAGTCTAGAATCTTTGCTTTCCCCCTTCCCAAGAATCTAAAATTCTGTGGCACCTTTGAAGATAGCAAGAATGCACCTGTTAAAGAAATAAATTGTCAGGTAAGGTGGTGCATGATTTAATCCCAGCACTTGGGTGGCAGAGGCAGGTGGATCTCTGTGAGATCAAGGCCAGCTTGGTCTATATAGTGATTACCATAGTGATTGACCAGCTAGGGCTATAGGGAGACAGATCCTGTCTCAAAACAAATGAAAAAGGAATAAAGTCATTTGTACTCTACCTTGGGAAGTTAGTCCTCACCAACATTCTCCCCTTAGGGGAGAATCCTGAGCTTGTCCATGTGACTCTCCTAGTTTGATTTCTGTTGCTGTGTTAAAACACTGATCAAAAGTAACTTGGGGGTTTATTTCATCTTCTAACTCCCAGGTCACAATCCATCACTGAGGGAAGCCAAGCCAAGGCAGGACCTTAAGGCAGGAGCTTTGAAGAAGAAATCATGGAGGAACACTGCTTACCTGCTCACCCCCAGGCTTCTGTTCAGCTCCCTTTTCTGTACAATCCAGGACCACCTACCCCAGTGATGTCACTGCCCACAGTGGTCTAGGTCCTCCTTCATCAATTAGTAATCAAAAAATGCCCCCGCAGATATTCCTGTGGGTCAACCTGACAAATACTCAACTGACAGTCCATCTTCCCAGGGTTCCCAAATACTCAATTGACAGTCCCTCTTCCCTATGTCTAGGTTTATGTCAAGTTAACAAAAACTAACCATCACAGTGACTTTGACTCCTTGGCCTACAAACCTAATCCAGCCAAGTCTTTTGTGAGAGTGCATTCCTGCCATTGACACATTTGCTCCAGGGTCATTGTACCTGAGCTAAAGGTAAACCAGGAGGATACAAAGTGACTATCTGTAGAATATTATTAGTTGTTGATGAACTTGGCAATCTGTAAAGTTCTTGTCCAGAACAAGTTAAAAACAAGCATGGCCTATTAGGTCAGCATTCAGTTAATCAGCTAAATATATATGCTGTATGATGAACAAACAGCAGGTTTAAAGTTCCTTCCCCACCCCAGACACACACAGAAAGCACAGTATTCAAATTCCACATGTATTTTTGAGGCAATTGTTTCTCTGCTTCATTTCTGACTTTCCTGGCAACCCAAATACATGAGCATCTTGTGTTCTTGTGCTCCCTCTCCTGGTCTCTACTGTCTTTAGCAAGACTGTGTTCCTAGAATTTGCACCATCAGGTGGGGAGTGGGGGTTCTGAGCAGATGAACAAAGCAGCCATCCTACACTGGAGGCTTTTGTAAGATCCACTGGGGACCAGAAACAACACCTTTTCTTCATTTTCAGTCTAGCTTGACTAAGACAAAAGGAGTGGTACTGGCACTGAAAAGAAATGTGTCTGCCATCCTTTCTGAGGGATGAAATGCTTTCCAAGAAAAAGAAAAAAAAAAAAACATTGGCAAGAAAGACACTTGGTAATACGTTTTTTAAATATGTCTCCCTGAGGATATATATGAATGTGCTGATCTATTAATAGTATTAATTACCTCACTATCTGGTCATGTGCAATAGTAAACCCTTTGACATTCTGTGGCTTCCATATACCAGATGAAGTCTTCTGATAGCTGACCTGTGACAGAACAAACTACACCTTCTTCTCACCAAAAGCCAGAATATGAAATGGTCTACACAGCCTGGTCACCAGATGCATCCCTCAGGCACATAAGACTGGGAGCCAGACGCTGCAAGGCCTTCCATGGGGTGACAGGATAGCATTGCCCTTCCTCCTCATGAGCGAGGTCAGGACTTCACATGATCTTGGTGTTCAGCATCCTCCGAACTCTGACCCTGCCTGCCTTCTTTCTCGTGTTGAATAACTTCTTAGGCATTTCTTAATTCCGCCTGCTTACCTCGTGTTCCTCTCCCCCGTTAAGCTTTCTGAAATGTCTTCCCTGTTAGCTATGCTGTCTTTCCTACTTTAGTGTAGAAAGATTGTTTTTACTTTTTTCGTGCTGACCCAAAATGCCTTGCCCAAATCTAAAAGTTTTCTAACTTAACAGATTAAGAAAAATGCAGTTCAGCGCTTCACTCCCCCGGTGCCTTCACTGTCATACCAGCTTGTGTCCTCTGACCTGCAGCCCTGACGGGATGTGTGTCCTCTCCACTGTGCCTTTTCAGACATCCATTTAGGTGTTCATTTGGGTGGGTAGAAGGCACTGCTTTTCCTTCCCTCAAAAAAGGTATTAATTCTGGATGTTTATGGAAATTTTTTTCCTAGAAAGCCATGAGGCTTGCCTTGTATACTTACCAAGGTCAGGACCACAATATTTGTAGAGCAAAGACTGATTTGTGTTGGTTTTGTGTTCTCCCGTCACCTAGCCTGCTTCCATTTAAGCATAGTGCATGTTCCAACAATGGACAGGTTGGCGATCAGTTCTTCTATACCTGTTTTGTGTACTATTTGTACATTTTAAGTTCCTGTATGTTAGAACTATATTATTTGCTCATTTCAGGTTTACCTCATGACTCAAAGCAATACATGCTCAAGTAATATTTTTGCATTGGTTATTTAGTAACATCTTATTTATGCAAGATATCTAATTTATTCAAGACAAATGTACAAAAAATATTTACAACCTGAGTACTTATTTATGATGTGATGATTTCCTATCACTTAACCTTTCTTAAACACTGTATCATTTGGTTGACATGAAATGTGACCTTTTACTAATGTGTGACGTTACTGTGTTCTAAAAAATACACTCATCTTCACCAATCATATTTGTAAGAGATTTTATTAGAGTCCATACAGAAGGCACATGTTCCTTGACTTTGAAGAATTCCTAATCAAGACAGATACCGTGGAATATTCATACTAAATAACACTGAAAATAGTGCTTGTATGATTAAATGCCAAGAATGTGGTCTGGAAAGCAGTAACTATTGTTCAGGTCAGAGCCAGTTTACTTGACACCCCCTTTGCAGATGTTTCCCTTGGCCCTTTCATTCCCTGCTAGTGGACACCTCATCCCTCCCCTTCCACAGCTTTCACAGATACTGTTTGTACATAGGCACTATTAGCAAAAGCAAAGCCCAGAATGCACTTAGGCAGTGGTACAACTTCAGTAAATGCTAGAAGTCAAAGGAAGGGTTGGAAATCTGATTCAAGAAAAAAAAAAAAGGATTTGATTTGGGGAAAATTTGGACATCAGACAAAGGAAGTAAATAGAAGGGATCCTCTTCTGAAACAGTCCTTGTCAGGACCATTAACTCAAAGGTTCTCCAGCCTCCCTTGATTGACTGTCCAGAGAGTTCATGGAGAAACGACAGAGGAGAGATGGACTCGCCAGAGGCGAGTGCAGAGAAGGGCATGGTGCAGTATCTGTTTTCCCTTTTGATTTGAGTCTACATTTTCCCCCACAGTGGTGACTCTACCTAGAGATTCTTAAGCCCTGACCTCCCACACTGGTTGCAGAAAGAAATGATGCTTTCCAGACACCTGCTAGCTTAGTTGAAGTGTTCAAAGCTGTGCCGCACTGGAAGGCTGCTGTTAAAGAAGTGTGAATGAGCCCTGCAGATTCTGCCTCCCATGAGCCAGATGTTTCCAGTTATAATAGTACAAAGACACTTGAGGGCCTGATTTTTGTTATGGTTTCTCAGGTTTCTGATTTTCAACTTAAGTAACTAAGATTCCATTAAAATACTAGAACAGCTCTGGGTAGGCATCTTAACCTGCACCCTTAAAGATATGCTCAGAAATTGTTTGATTCACCCAAAACATGAACACCTGGTATTCTTGAGGTTTTGTATTTGTCAAAAAACAAAAGTTCATTTTCAGGATATTTAGATATCCTTATTTATAGTAGGAAAGGTATTTCCCCCCTTAGGAGCTGAGTAAAGAGGTCTTGCATAATAATTCCCAGTACATTCAAAATAGATGGCCCAGAACAGCCTCCAAGGTACATTCTGGATGCACCTGTGACTTATTTCCTCTTCTCAGCATCCCCAAAGTTATTGTGAAAAGTATATTTCAGCCTCACAGAAACTGGACACAACCAATCACAGTCATTGTTAGAAATATCTGCCTCTGCTGCCTTGGCTCTGCTGTTGCCAGAGATGACACAACTGACAAAAATAGGGCCCTGTCTTCATGCCCCAGCAACCTGAGTCCCATACTGTGGCTCCTAGTAAAGACTTGCTCCCGGTCCGTGTTGGTGGTATGTGCAAGCCTAGAGTCCTACTGTCCCAGGGAAGGCTGGAGGAAGGTTGCAAGACAAGAACCCAGTAGACAGGGACAAAAATGGTAACTGTAGACATGCTGATGAATGGTGTCAGCTGCCACTCAATTCCCCCTCTTCACTGACAGGAATCACGTATAGGAAACATTGGAACTCAGTTGGGAAGCATAGAAGAGGGGCTGCTGAACAACAAATTTGTCTTCCTGTTCTGATCTAAGGGTACAGGGATTGTCTCATCACAACTTCTACAGCCCAGAGAGGAGCAGCTTTATCCTGTCTGCCTGTCCTATAGCTTCAGTCTTCCATTGCCCAATTCATGTGTGGCCACTGTCTAAATGCGCTCATAGAGCAGATGATACCTGCAGTACATCAGCATTAACTGCTGTTCATTGGCACAGCCCATTGTAGAAGCAGGAAGGGACCAAGAAAATCAGAAGTTGCCAGACATGGTAGTGCACACCTTTAATCCCAGCACTCAGGAGGCAGAGGCAGGTGGATCTCTGTGAGATCTATGCCAGCCTGGTCTACATGGTGAGTTAGTTCCAGATCTGCTAGGGTTACATGGATGCCCTGTCTCAAAAAGAAAAAAGAAAAAAAAAGAAAAGTAAAAGTTTGAATCCCTTTGAAATAAAAAAACTAACTCTTCTGTATGATTTTATACCAACTTATCATACAACCTTGAGTAACCCAATCAGCTTGCTCCAACTACTTTTATGTGGTGGTCAATAAAGGACTTAACTGAAAGAAGAGGTACCTCTCTTGATGCTCTAAAAGCCCACCAGTAAAGTAAGCCCTGCCTTTGATCCTTCTGCAAGCCCTAGTGACACCTACTTCTACTCCAAAGGCAAAGACTCTGCTTGACAAGATGATACGCCTGATTTCAAAATGTTGTTTGTCTCTTTAAAGTCTTTTCAAGCAGATTATCTGCACTTCTTCAGCATGTCCATATTTATTCCTATTTTGAAAATAAAAGGGGGAAAATGGCAACAAATGAGTGATGAAGGTTGCCTTTGCCATTCGACTAGTGGTCCTCCCTTGATGCACTGGGTCTTCATGGCTGTCTGGAGGAAGAGAGGCATATGAGCTTTCTTGTTTCTAGAGTCAAGAAGAAAATAACACTCTATAAGAGATAACAGTTCATCGATGTTTATTCCAGACAGAAATCTTCAGTTCTTGAAAGAAAAAAATTTGTTTAATCAGGCACAACGTGTCTTCAAATGTGTGGTGGACTGTCATGTGAAAGAGGAATTCAAACTACTTAACCCCAGCAGGCCATGTTAGGGCTAGCTCACATCTGTTTGGCTAACAGTTGTTGAAAAGCTGTGATGCATACTTAAAACTGAAAACAGTGAGGAAAGGGGGATAAGGAACTCATGACACCAGTTATGGCAGAAGCTGACAGGCTTGACATTGATGTGAGAGTATAAAGCATGTGGTGAACCCTCAGAGAAGCCGAAGGGGAAGGAGAGGCAAGAGCAGTCCATCCATGAGGAAAGCAGAAATAATTTTTAAAAGATTTATTTTCTTTTTATTTATGTGTGAGTGTATGCACTCATGTGTGCAGGTGTCCATGGAGACCAGAAGAGGGTGTTGGATCTCCTTGAGGTGGAATTAGAGGTGGCTGTGAGCCACCCAGTGTGGATGCTGGGAACTGAACTGAGATCCTCTGAAAGAGAAGCAGGCACTGTTAACCACTGAGCTATCTCTCCAACGCCCAAAGGAGTCATTTTTTAATATTTTTTATTTATTATTTTTATTTTATGTGTATGTGTGTATTGCCTGTGTGTAGGTAAGTGCACTTGTGTCATGCAATGCCTGCAGAGGACAGAAGAGGCTGTCAGATCCCCTGGAACTGGAGTTATGGACAGTTGTTAGCTGCCATGTGGGTGCTGGAATTTGAACCCGGGTCTTCTGCAAGAACTGCCAGTGTTCTTAACCACTGAGCCATCTCTCCAGGCCCAAAGGAGTGATTTTTTAAAAACTGAGTTTTAGCCAGGTATGGTGGAGTACACCTCTAATCCCAGCACTCGGGAGGTAGTGGCAGGTAGATCTCTGTGATATTCAGGCCAGCACAGTCTACATAGTGAGTTCCATGCCAGCTGGGGCTCCTGTCTCAAAAAAACAAAAAAAAAAAATTGAGGTCAGATAGCCTGGTGAACAAAAAGGGATCACACTGAAATATGGCTATGGGGAGAAATCCTGTGTTCAGCTTCTCTAAGTCACCATTGGAAAGAAGAGCAGCACTGTGCATTAGAAGGTCTATAACCAGGTCCAGAAACATGAAGACAGAGGCCCTCTGGAGAGTCTGGGGGCAAATAAGAAGGCAAGGCCCAAGCTGATGTTAGTGTGGTTCACTATGGGTCGTATAGTGAGGTTGATTGTAGCTTCCATGCTCTTTCCCTATCTACAAAATGAAGGCAGTGGAGAGGTGTCCTCCAGAATGTCGCCTCTATGAGTAGCACCAGAACTCATCTTAATAGTCTGAAGTATTATCTTTACTATTTTATATAGTTCAGTTGTATTCAGTGTATTTGTATTGTCGTGAAGGAGAACTTTGGTACTTTTTAATCTTGGGAGTTTGAGATTTATACCCATTAAACAACTCTCTTTTTTTCCCTCAGCCCAGCCCTTGATAAACAAGATTCTGTTTTCTATTAATTTTAACGGGCTGCTTTGAAATAGCTCATATAAATGGAATGACACAACACTTGTTTTGTGACTGTATTTCACTTAGCCTAATGTCCACCGTGTTATCCATGTTGTAGCATGTAAAAGGGTCTTCTTTTCTAAAGGTCTATTCATTTTTATTTTATATGTATAAATGTTTGCCTACATGTAACATATGTGCACCACGTGCGTGACTGGTGCCTGTGACACCAGAACAGGGGGGTTGGAACCCTTGGAACTGGAGTTACAGATGGTTATAAACTGATAGTTGTATGCTGAGACCCAAACCTGGGTTCTCTTCAAGAGCAGCAAGTGCTCTTAACTGCTGACTATCTCTCCGGCCCAGGATTTTCTTCTTAGGGCTGAATAATAAGTCATTGTATGTATCTACCACATTTATTTATCCTTTCATCTATCAATGGACCATTTGGGTTGCTTCCACCTCTTGGCTCTTGGATACCACTAGTGTGCAAAGTCTGTTTAATACTCTGCGTTTGGTTTTTGGGATATTTATCCACGAGTGTGGCTGCTGAATCACACAGAAGTTCTTTTTTGGAGGAACTTTCATATCATTCTCCATTTTGACCATTTTTCACTTCCATCAATAATTCAATTTCTTCACCTTTTGTTAGCCCTTGTGATTTTGTTTTCATGAGAGTAGCTGTCCTAATGCATGGTAGATAGGTGCTACTTCATTGTGGTTTTGATTTACCTCTTTCTAATGCTTAGTGAGGAACAGGGTTTTTCATGTGCTTGTTGGCTGCTTGTGTATATTTGAAGTAAAGCCTATTCAAGTCGTTTGCCTCATACTATGAGGTTATTTTGTTTTTGACTTGTAGGAATTCTTTTTTAGTGTGAATAACCCCTTCTCAGGTAAATGGTTTACAGATATTTTCTCCCAATCCTTAGGTTCCCTTTCCATTTTGTTGATTGTGTCCTTAGTGGACACGTTTTTAGTTCAAAGCAGTCCTGCTTGTGTGTTTTTGCATTGGCTCCTATGCTTTTTATGTCATATCCAAGAACTCATCTCCAAACCTGGTGTCCTGAAGGATTCCCACACACTTTCATCTAGCTTTGTAGTTTGGGGTTTGAGACATTTTGAAAGTATTTTTAAATAACAGAAAGGTAGAAATTATGCACATTCAGAGAAAGATGGTTCAGGAGGGCTAGGAATGCCCACAACAAAGTTCAGCTAAGTTCCTTTTTTCTACAAAGGAGGGTAATTCTGCCAGCAGTTCTGTTTAATGCTGACTGTGGTGCTGAGGAGAGCAAAGAGCTTAGCGTTGACTTCTCTATTATGTGTCAAGGAAAATGACAATTAGACCAAAAAGAAAGGAAAATTTCGAGTAAAGAATAGAAACCCTGGGCCAGTGAACAATAAAAAGCACCTAAGCTCCCAATCTAGAGAAATTAAAACCCAGAACTGCAGAAAAAAACTAGACGTGAGTATCTCACAACTTATTATTATCAAAATCTTTGGAGAATTATAGAGCTCAGAGTATAATCTGAAAGTCAGAGATCAGAAAATGGTATCAGGGCTGGAGAGATGGCTCCATGGTTAAGAGCACTGACTGCTCTTGCAGAGGACCCGAGTTCAAATTCCCAGCACCTAAATGGCGGCTACAAGCCGTCCTTAAAAATTCAGTTCCAGGGGAATCCGAAGCTCTCTTCTGACCTCCACAGCATTGCACGACATGGGTGCACTCACATACATGCAGGCAATACACTCATACACAAAAAATAAAAATAATAAAATATTTTTTAAAAAAGAAAATAGTATCGTTTTCTAAAGGGGGAGATAAATCTTCGAAAGATTAAAGAATAATTTCTATAATAGGAACAGTTTCTGAATATATAGACAACTATATACTCTTAGGTCAAAAATTTAATTGTTGGGGCTGGAGAGATGACTCAGCGATTAAGAGCACTGGCTGCTCTTTCAGAGGGCCTGAGTTTGGTTCCCAGCACCTACCTGATGGCTAACAACCATCTGTAACTCTAGTTCCAGATGCCTTCTTCTGCCCTCCATGGGCATTGTATGACATGGGTGCACTTACATGCATGCAGGCAATATGCTCATACACATAAAATAAAAATAATAAAAATAAAATAGTTTTAAATTTTTGATTCTCAAGGTTAAGATGAGCACATGGCTGATCAGTAAAGCATGCTGTCAGCCTGAGCCTCAGAGATGTTAACTGTAAGGAAAACTGATTAAATTTCAAAGGTGGGAATTCTGACCGAATAGGAACAATTCTAATGAGGGACTCAACTTCTCATCACTGGAGCCTCCAAAAATGTTTCATGTTTTCTGGTTGATGATCAAGTAGTTGACCGTTAGTTTGAAATGATTAGAGGTGATGAGGGAGGTGAGTGGAGAGAAGGTCATTTAGCATGGAAATTAGGTGATCTTTTTAAAGATGATCTTTTTAAAAATAGTTTTCTTTTGGAGGTGGTTTTTCAAATGAAACTATAAACGTTGATGCACATTTTACTCTTCCTTTCTATTGAGTGGGATGCTTTTTACTTTCATTTTATACTGCAAAGTATAAAATGTTACTATTTAATTCTATTTTAGGATCTATACTTCTATTGAAATTGCATTTGTAAAAATTATTCTGTGAACTTCATTACATAATCTTTCAGAAGGGAGATTTTCTATTTTCACTCTGTGCTGTTAGGGTAAATATGAATATATTTACATCTGGTATCACTTCTGTCTGTCATTTACTTCAAAACAGAAATATCTACCTGAATTAGAAAATAATGAATGACTCACATACAAGTGGTAAGATGCAGGGTGGAATGAAGGCTTCACATCCCAGAAGGTGGGCAGTCGTCAGGAAGGACAGTAGTGCATGTTCACGTTTCCCTCTGTTCTTACCTTCCCTGAAACAACCAAAGAAATACAAAGGAAGCAGTTTGAGGTGGTGTGAGGCCCTGTGAGAATTCTGAGTCAGCCAACATCAGTAGGGAAACACATGAAGCTCCCTCTGGACATCAGCATTCCCAGGCTGCCTTTCTAAACCAGAACAAAGCATTGGTGCCATACGGCTCTCTACCAAATAGACATTTGTGCTTTGATGGTGTGTTAGTTACTCTTCCTGCTGCTGTGATAGAATACCATAACAAAAGAAACTTAGGGAGAAAAGGTTTATTTTGTGTCAGAGTTCCAGGGTACTGTCCATAATGGTAGGAAAGTCACGATGGCAGGAGAGGAGGCATCTGGTCACATCGTATCTACAATAAAGAAGCAGAGAGATGATGCTTGAACTCAGCTCACTTTGTGCTTTTTATGCATTCCCAGGACCCCAGCCTGTGCAATAGGAGATCCCTCTGAGGCTTAGAGTAGGTAAATTTCACACCTCAATTTAACCTAATCTAGATAATCCTTTGAAGACATGCTTAGAGGCTTGTCTCACCTGTCGAGGTGATGGTCAATATTAATCATACCAAAATCTTCCAGATTCTAAAGACTGGTGGTGAGCTAAACCTGCTAATGTATTGGCCCTCTTTATACAAGTGATAAAAAGGCATCCTACCCCTGCTCCAGTAAGTAGGCCACCTACCCAGATTCTAAAGACGGGTAGTCAGCTGAACCTGCTAATTTGTTGGCCCTACAAGTGATAAAAAGGCATCCTACCCCTGCTCCAGTAGATAACCCACCCACTCATGCTTATCCAACTTTAATTAAACTCAGTGGATCACAGAAAGAAAGACATGAGGGGCTAGAGCAAGAGGCTCAGCACAGGCTCCTCTTGCAGAGGACCTAAGTTCAGTTCCCAGCACCTACATGGCAGCTAACAACCATCCATAACTCCAGTTCCAGGAGAACCAGCACCCTCTTCTGGCCTCAGGCATTGCATGCATATGGTGCCCTTGTAATACTTGGACTTATAATAACTCATACACATAAAAAATTTTAAATAAATAAAAAGATTTTAAAAAGACATGAAAGTAGGAAGGGGACTTCAACTAGGACTAGAATGGGAATCATGCAAATTACAATAGAACCAGATATGAGATTCACCCTTTATCATACCTAAAGAAGTACCACTGACCCGGCCAGGCTTCCTTAAATCGGTGTGTACACAAGCGAATATTTGAATACATTAGAGAACATAAGGAAACTTAACAATAATGTATTTCCACATAAAATGACATTTCTATTCTGATTCACTTCAGAAAAATAGAAACAAATAGGAAAAAAGCTTGAGTTAAGCCATGTGACTTAAGTAAATCTCTGCTGAGTTTTGACTCTCTTGCCTGGAAAATGGATGATTAAGTCAGAAAAATTCAAAAACAATATCAAGTGCCTTAAATTGAAGGGATAGAAAATATGGAATTGGTTATACAGGTGTTGGGGAGCTAGAAGAACAGAAAAGGGGAGTTGTTAATCCAGTGATTAGTAACTGCAGAA
This sequence comes from Nannospalax galili, assembly GCF_000622305.1. Taxonomy (NCBI): domain Eukaryota; kingdom Metazoa; phylum Chordata; class Mammalia; order Rodentia; family Spalacidae; genus Nannospalax; species Nannospalax galili. The sequence goes on along the minus strand of NW_008343660.1, from coordinate 193,818 downwards.
GGCGCCTACCACTCTTAGGGCTGGGGGAAATGAAAGGGACCATGAGCATAGATGAGGGACTCAGGAATGCACCTGTGGAGAAGACTGCTCTCTTCAGACCGTCCACCCACAAGCTGGGGCTGCAGCCCCCTCTATAACACACCACAGGGTGTGAAGGTGAGACAGAAAGCACAGGAAACCAGGTACACTTTGTGTTCTCCCAGTGCCCCTTAGTGATAGAATCCAGAAATCAACCAGCAAAGAACCTAGGTAACTGAACTTACAAACACGTTGCCTTAGCATCACAGAGAGGAATGCTACTGATAGTTGGGGTCTGGACCAGGTGTTTCTAGATTCTTGGCTTCTTACTCAAGAATGAAGTAAAGGCGCATACAAGTTGCAGAACTAGTAAGGTAATTGTCTTCAAAGCAGTAACACCAATCAGATAGACAGTTCCTGCAGTGGGAAAGTCCATATGGTATTCCTGAAGGCATAGGTGTCCATGTTTTGCAAGGTTGTACTTAAGAAACATTGAGGAGTGTGCACATCCCTCCTAGAGAGCCACCCCCGCACCTCTTAACCTCATCTGATCACCTGCAATGAGTTCCGTGCCACAGCCATATGCATGTGCTGCCAAACCCAACTGGGAGGCCTCGGCTGAGTAACATAGGGAGAGAAGGATGTTCCAGGTCTCATAAAATTCTCAATCCCATTTTTCATATATTTTATCATATATTTTGGGTATTCTTTGAGAATTTCATATGTATATACAATGTATTTTGATCATATCCACCCCACCCCCACTTTTCCTATGACCACCCCTAACAGATCCCCCTCCAAATTCTTGTCCTTTTTTCTTAATATTTTTGATAACCCACTGAGTCCAATTAGTGCTGTCCACATGCACATGGGTGTGGAGCCATATACTGGAGCATAGCCAACCTACCAGTGGCCATGCCACCAAAGAAACATAATTCTCCCTTCTCTGGCAGTTATCAGTTGCTGATAGCTCCTCAGCTAGGGGTGGAGCCTCCTGAGTCCCTCCTCCATCCATGCTGGAATTATTGACCAACTTGATCTTTTGCAGATCTTGTGCAAGTAACCACAGCTGCTGTGAGTTCATGAGTGCAGTGACCTTGTCATGTCCAAAAGACAGCTCTTCACAGCACCTCTCCCCGTCCTCTGGCTCTTACTCTCTTTCTACCCCCTCTTCCATAATGATTGATCCCTGAACCTTGTGGAGTGATACAGATGTCTGTACATGGCTGAGCACTCATACACACTCTCAGCACTTTGGCCAGTTATGAGTGTCTGCATTTGACTGCTGTCCAGTGTAAAAAGAACCTTCTCTGACCAATGTTGACAGCAGCACAAATATATGGGCCTAAACATAAATATTTAGAAAGCAGTTTGACGACATGTCTATTTAGTAAGACGATAGTAGTATATTTCTCCTTAGAGCTTATGATATCCCCAACCATGAGCTTTTGAGCAGGTTTACAGCACCACACATGAAAAATCCCCTCCCATGGAGCATGCCTCAAATCCAAAAAGAAAGCAGCTGGGTACTGCCCTAACACTCATGCAACCCTGTTTTTTCTAAAGGCCAATTGCCTGATCCTTATCTTAGTCCACTAATGAAACTGTTGCATGTTTCTTACAAGTTCTGCCCAGTAGCAAGATGGGCACTTTAGAAGAGAGCCCCCTCTTCCCTCAAATACCACCCAAGATTTGCCTTGCCAGTTGTGTTTTCATCAGTCCATCTTCCTTTCGTTAACTGCATAGAAATAATATATAAAAAACCAAAGGAATAAAGGGTTAAGATGAGAGTTATGGTATGCCTTGTCAGTATTGACTCACATCATAGCATGAGTTTGGTGGTCTGGCCTTACTTCTTTCAGGGGTAACACCTGCCTACTAGTTGGTATGACTCCCTCATGTGTATCAGTTGCTGACTGAAATCATCCAGAAAGTGTTAGTTTCTGGCTCCTCCCTGGCCTCAGTCCCACATGAAATTGTCCACCTGACCCCAAAGTGTGATCTAGTGTCAACTGTAGCGCAGTGTGTGCTGTACATTTCAGGGCCTGATAACAACATAATTAATTGTGATCAAAAAAATGCTCTTCAAAGTCATCCATCCAGAATACATTATTCATAATGAAAGAATATTCCAAGTTTTTCCTAATACCATATTTTGTATTTATCATACCTTTAGGTCATTTCTGACCAGTGGGTTTTAGCCTAGATATGTCCTCTTTCCTCAGAGCAGTGGGTCACAGCTCGTCTAGTATCACCAGAATGGAACTGATTTGCTGTTACTAGCCACTTGGTCCTGCTTTATGATCATTACTTCTTAAAATGCTTTTTTATGGGTCATTGTTTTGTGAGCTGATTCTCCACCTCCCATTCTTCTTATTTTTTCTCATTATCAGAGCCTTGCTTATTAAAAACAAAAAGAGTAAATAACAATGCAGATGTGGTCACAGCTTTATGAATAGAAAGACTGGATTGTCTTTATGAATTGCTGACAGGATATTTGCCTTCTGAGTAGAATGAGTGAATTTAAGTGCTTCCTGAAAATGGACAGCTCGTGCAGACATCTTTGGAGACATGGAGACTAATCCCATATGTAGACAGCCTTTGCCTGTTTCAGTACTGTCCGGAATGTATGATGGACACTTGCTTTGTTGGGTACATTTAGACATATTATCACACAGTTTGGGATCCTGCATTTAAATCTTTCATCCATCTTGAGTGGGTATTTGTATTTGGTGAGAGGTAGGATCTCTTTTTATTCTGTGTATCGATGAAACTGTCCTAGCACCATTTATGGAAGGAGCTGTTCCTTCCCTGTTATGTGTTCTTAGCACTTCTTTCAAAACTCAGCTGTCTGTAAATGTATGGATTTACTTCTGCACTCTCTATTCAGCTCTTCTGGTCTGGTTCTACTTTTCAATATTTTATTTATTACTTTTATGTGTATGAGTATATTGCATACATGTATGTAAGTATGCCTGTGTCATGCAGTGCCCATGGAGATCAGAAGAGAGCATCGTATTCCCCTGGGACTGGAGTTACAGATGGTTGGTAACCACCATGTGGATGCTGGGAATTGAACCCAGGCCCTCTGCAAGAGTAGCCAGTGCTCTTAACTGCTCAGCCATCTCTCCAGCCCTGTGGTCTGGTTTTGTTTAATGTCAGTGCAGTGCTGTTTGGGTTACTACAGTTTATGTTTGAAATCAGGTAGTGTGCTGGATAGCTTCAATGTCAACTTGACACACCTGGGCTGAGGGAGCCTCAGTTGGGGAATTGCCTTCATTGGACTAGCCTGTGGCCATATCCATGAGGCACCTTCTTGATTGTTGAGTGATGTAGGAGGGCCCAGCCCACTGTGAGTGGTGCCACCCCTGGGCAGGTGGGCCTGTGTTGCATAAGAAAGTAGGCTGAGCTGGGGCCAGGGGGGCAAGC
>NW_008343660.1:187278-188165 GCF_000622305.1 Nannospalax galili | reverse complement strand
TCCAGCTCCTGCTTCCAGATTCCTGCCCTGAGTTCCTACCTTGGGCTCCCTAATGAACTATGATCCGAGAGATGTAAGCTGAATAAAGCCTTTCCTCCCCAAGTTGGTAGTGGTCAGAGTGTTTTGTCACAGCAGTGGAGAAACAAACTAGGGCAGGTAGTATGATCCTTCTTGCTTTGTTATTTTTACTCTAGATTTCTTTCGTTATTTGGGATCTTTTGTGGTTCCATACCAAAAGAAAAATAATTAGGAGGCAGAGCCAGGCCAAGCAGGATTGTGTGTACCTATAATTCCAGAATTCAGGAGACCAGGGCAGGAGAATTGAGAGTTTGAGGACAGCCTGAGCTAATAGAAAACCCTCATCTCAAAACAGAGAGAAAATGAGAATGTTACCGAGGCTGACCTCTAACTCTTGGGTTCAAGTCATCTTCCTGCCTCATCGTTTCAGGAAGCTAGAACATTAGGTATGTGTCACCAAAATTTTCTACCTCTGTATGTAATATTATTGGTATTCCAATATGGATTGCATTGAATCTGTAGATTAGTTTGGATAGCAGGAACGTTTTAACATTACTTCTGACCCCTTAATACAGGATGTCCTTCTCTGTCTACATCTCACATTTCTTTCATCAATGTTGTATGGTTTTCATTGTAGAGATCTTTCACCTCGTTGATTAAAATTATTCCTAAGTATTTTGTGTCACTATTGTAAATAGGATTTCTGTTTCAGACAAGTCACTGCTGGTGCATAGAAATGCTGCTGACTTTTGTATGTTGATTTTTGTATCTTGTAACTTTTTTTTTTTTTTTTTTGTTTTTTTGAGACAGGGCTCCCCTTTGCCCCCCGCTTCCCGGGAACCCCCCTTTGACAACGGGTGTGCCTCACA
>NW_008343660.1:180471-187214 GCF_000622305.1 Nannospalax galili | reverse complement strand
TTTTTGGTCTTTTTGAGACAGGGTCTCCCTGTAGCCCCAGCTGTCCTGGAACTCACTATGTAGACCAGGTTGGCCTTCAACTCACAGAGATCCGACTGCCTCTCCCTCCCAAGTGCTGGGATTAAAGGCATGCGCCACCATGCCAGGCTGTATCTTGTAACTTTACTAAATTAGTTTTAGCTTTAATAGATTTTTTTGTGGAATCTCTGGGTTTTATATATTAAAAAATCATGTCATCTGCAAACAGTAACAATTTAACTTGTTCCTTTCTTGCCTTTGATTCTTTTGTCTAATTGCTTTACCTAGGATTTCTTCCATATTTGTTTCAAATCAACTTTTTACTGATGACTTTTTCATGGCCACATGACAATCATTAAGGCTTAGTCTGTCTCCTAAACCAAGAGGGTCAGTGATCTGAGCCACTGATTTGCGAGTGTAGAGACTTTGCTCATTGGCATCCCCAATCCATACATTAAGGGTCAGCTCTTCCCTACCTGGAGAAGCTTTCTCCAGCTCTTATATCCGCATGGCAGGTGGTGACTCTCAGTACTGCTACCCAATTCTCATGCCTCCCTTCTTTATGCTCTTTAAAAGAGACCACTCACAATAGCAGATGTTACAGCTTCCTGAGAACGGTGGCATCAAAATAAACAAGAAATGGTGAGGAGGGTGGGATATGAAAAGGGCAAAACAAAAAATAAAAATAACACCAAGATCAGTTCCCCACATTGCAAGCACTTTTGCACATTTGTGTATTCATTCAGGAACTGGCAAACTACCTAGGAGCTTAGTGAGAGATGGTTCTGGGAATGTCAGCCTGCTTTGATTCTGCAATTCTCTGTTTATAGAGGAGCCATGTTGCACTGAAAAAAAGTCATGTGACATTCTGATCTCTTTCTTTAGTTTATTATTACATTTTAAAAGTTCCTGGGAGGACTTTTTCTTGGGAAGCCCTCATCCACTCTAGGCTGTGTACCAGTGTCTTTCTCTTACATCTCTCTCTTTCTCCCCTCTTAACACCCGTGCTTAAATCTACATTAAACTTTTTCTTAATAAACTCCAACTTTGCTTCAAAAATGAGGGAGGGAGGGAGGGAGGGAGGGAGGGAGGGAAAGCTTCTCCTGGGAGAAGCATACATAAAACATAAATAGGAGGTGCTACATTTACTGAATCTATCACCATGTTAGTTTAATAGGATGTAAAAGTATAGGTCAGATAAACTGCTTTTTTATACTGTTGCTATGGGATAGGACACATAAAGACTTTCTTTTGTCTTTGGTTAATTGATTCGATTGGTTGATTTACTTATTCCAAAAGTAATTTGAAAGAACTCCCACCTACCAAACTATGTTGTCACATTCTGTAACATGGTAGCTATATTAACACACGACTTACGACATGCAATCTTTTACCAGATACAATATTAGCAGCCCTGGCTTAGACTAGAGCCAGGATCACAAAGAGAAACCAAGTCACACCAATCTGAAGGGTTTGGACCCTGCAGTAGAAACAGATACAATTAGGATGGGCTGTGTGAAGGTATGGGAGTCTAACACACGAATTTTTGTTTGTTTTGGGTTTGGTTCTTTGATAGAGGGTTTCATCTAGCCCAGGCTAGCCTTGAACTCCCTACATACCCGACTGGCCTTGAACTCCTGATCCCTATGCCTCTGCCTTCCAAGTGCTGAGTTGCAGGTGTGCGTTACCGCCACACACCCAGCTATTTTGCTTTTACTGAATTTTTCTGAACTTATTATCTGACAAATTATTTTTATTTGGATTTTTATTAAGTACTTCAACAATATTGATAATATTGACCCCATTCAGTTACATTCCTAAGTATTGTCCCTTACCAGGAAGCCTGTAGTGATAAAAGATCAGGTCCCTGGAGAATCAAGGACATTTCTTCTCTCTGGCTATAAGAGTTGAGAGGAAGATACCACTATTCTTAGAGCCCAAAGGAGGAGAGGGCACCCAAAGGAGGTTGATTCCTGCATGATGGATGCAGGTCTTTTACAAAGTTTTGGTTCTGTGTGCCAAGGGAAGCTTAAGACATTCAGAAATTGGCCACATAACTTACCATTTCATCTTCCCCCACAGTCCTTCCCCCAGCAGAAACTTTTGATCACTGCCGCTGGAACACCAGCAGGCACCCCGTGACTGCAGCTCTCATTTGATTTGTTCACATGATCTGTAGAGCTCTCTTCCCTTCCTCTGGGATGGAAAATGTCATACATGGGGTAAGGAAGCCTACCCTGAGCACCAGGAAATTTATTGTTTCCATCTTAAAAAGAAATACAGTTGATCTCAGTCAACATGTTTTTAATTGTCTAAGTCATTGTGTGTATATGTTCCATGTGTGTGCAGGCCAAGCCTAAGTACCACATTTTCAATCTGTGTAAACTATAATGGATAAACGGCAAATGACAGTAGGCTTAGCCCCAGAATATTTACTACGAAAAGACAGCTGCATGGCAAAGCTGCTGCTAATAATTAGGGAAGGAATAGCCCATGCCCTGTGGGACTTGGCAGCTTCAACCATTGAATTGACAGCCAGTTTGCACAGCTCTGTAGCCCCTTTCTTTATGGACCAGGAGTTAATTTTTTGTTGACAGTTTTCATCATCTCTAGTGTCATTGTAAAATCAGGTATGACATGATTTAAAATCCCAAGTAGAAGCCATGACGGATGAGACAAACAGAAATTTGTAATGTTTCTTTTAACGTTGTAAAGAAAAACTGTTTTTGAAACCACACAGACTCTCAGTTTTTGACAGGACCATACTGCCAGTTTTGTGTTTGACAAGAAAATGATAACGCTTTCTTCGACTTGAGAGAGCTGCGAGTGTCACAGCACGCCCTCCTCCTGTAGAATGGCTCTCAACAGGACTGATTGGGAAGGAAATTAATAGGCTTCCCATTGTTCCATGCATTTTTGCCAGGATATTTCATTAGTGTAAACACTGAACCCTTTGTTGCCTTGTTTCAGCACTTGACCCTGGTAATTTTCAATTCTGCTTGTGCTGTGAAGTACAGCGGTGGCATGCACGGAGACAGGCGCTAATTATTAGAAGCAGAACCACTGCTGACCCAGTGCGAGATTAGCTGCTCCTTTGCAGTCTTTATTCTGGGATATTAGCGCTGTCTGGTTATCTTGCCTCAGTTGAGAGACTCGGGACAATAGCAGTGCTGATGGTAATGTTGGCAATTTCCCTGTTTGTTTTGCAGGTCACGGCCAGGGGCTTTGGGCCGCTGTTACAGTTTGCCTACACTGCCAAGCTGTTACTCAGCAGAGAAAACATCCGCGAGGTCATCCGCTGTGCTGAGTTCCTGCGCATGCACAACCTGGAGGACTCTTGCTTCAGCTTCCTGCAGACCCAGCTCCTGAACAGTGAGGATGGCCTGTTTGTGTGTCGAAAAGACAGCACGTGCCAGCGCCCACATGAGGACCATGGGAACTCTGCCGGAGAAGAGGAGGAGGAAGAAGAAGAGACAATGGACTCAGAGACAGCCAAGATGGCTTGCCCCAGAGACCAGCTGCTTCCAGACCCCATCAGCTTTGAGGCCACTACCATCCCAGTAGCAGAAAAGGAAGAAAGTTTGCTACCCGAGTCCGAGGTGCCCATAGACACCAAGGAAAGTACAGAAAAGGATGCATTGACACAATACCCCAGATACAAGAAGTACCAGCTTGCATGTACCAAGAATGTCTATAATGCATCATCACACAGTACCTCAGGTTTTGCAAGCACATTTAGTGAAGATAGCCCTGGCAATAGCCTCAAGCCAGGGCTCTCCATGGGGCAGATAAAAAGTGAGCCACCCAGTGAAGAAAATGAAGAGGAGAGCATCACACTCTGCTTGTCTGGAGATGAACCTGATATCAAGGACAGAGCGAGGGATGTCGAGATGAACCGAAAACAACCCAGCCCTGCCCCTACTCCCAGCACACCTGCTGGAGCTACCTGCCTGGATAGGTCCAGGAATGTGTCCTCACCTTCCTGTCTACGGTCTCTGTTCAGTATAACAAAAGGTGTGGAGTTGTCTGGCCTGCCCAGTACATCTCAGCAGCACTTTGCCAGGAGTTCAGCATGCCCTTTTGACAAGGGGATCACTCAGGGTGACCTTAAAACTGACTACACCCCTTTCACAGGGAATTATGGACAGCCCCATGTGGGCCAGAAGGATGTGACCAACTTCACGATGGGGTCACCACTCAGAGGGCCTGGGCTGGAGGCTCTCTGTAAACAGGAGGGAGAGCTGGACCGGAGGAGTGTGATCTTCTCCTCAAGCGCTTGTGACCAAGTGAGCACTCCAGTGCATTCATATTCTGGGGTGAGCAGTTTGGACAAAGACCTCTCTGAGCAGGTGCCAAAAGGTCTCTGGGTGGGAGCTGGCCAGTCCCTCCCCAGCTCACAGGCCTACTCCCACAGTGGGCTGATGACTGACCACTTGCCAGGAAGGATACGGCCCAACACCAGCTGCCCAGTGCCAATCAAAGTCTGCCCTCGCTCACCCCCTCTAGAGACCAGAACCAGGACTTCTAGCTCCTGTTCCTCCTATTCCTACGCAGAGGACGGGAGTGGGGGCTCTCCTTGCAGCCTCCCTCTCTGTGAGTTCTCCTCCTCACCCTGTTCCCAGGGAGCCAGATTCCTTGCCACAGAACATCAGGAACCAGGCCTGATGGGAGATGGAATGTACAACCAAGTCCGACCCCAAATTAAATGTGAGCAGTCTTATGGAACCAATTCCAGTGATGAATCTGGATCATTCTCGGAAGCAGACAGTGAGTCGTGTCCTGTGCAGGACAGGGGCCAGGAGGTAGGGAACCCACACATTAAGTTCAAGCATTTGATCTGCTATCTCAGTCCTTTACCTGAATTTTTCCCTATAGCCAAACATCACTCCCAGATTGTGCTTATGTGTCAGGTTTAAAGGTGACAGCAATCGGACTGTCTCTTCCTTCATGGAGGCAGAATGCTGCGAGATGATTCAAAACAGCTACTTCTGTCTTAGGAGACACTTATTTGATCTGGATTTCAGTGCTCAATGAGCAAAGGCAAGCAGCTTACTGAAAAACTGCAGTGCATGAAAGTGTGCTCAGATACTTTAACATGCCCCCATTGCTCCTCCCCCTCCCTCTTCCCTTTTCCACCTGCTTTCAAAGAATGCCCTCATATTTGCTATTCACACTTTTGATAGGAAAACAAATGTAGCTTCACTGAAACTAGATAAATCCACACAAAACAGGTGCTTTCCCAGGACCTAATAAGTATTTCTTGTCAACAGAAGATGCCAGGGTCATCCCATATCCATCACAGTGTGGGTAATGGAATGCTCACCATCTGTCCTAGTCACAGGATCCCTGCAGAAGTACCCGGGTCTGCACGTGGAGCCATGTAATGGCTTATTTCTCAAGCTCCCACCAACGATAAGAAGTCATTTGGTAGAGTAGTGTTATTGTCCATCCTGAAAGTATTGTGCTTTTGTTGATAAGAATTTCTAAAAGTTTCATCTGTGGGTCACTGTGGGAGAAGGAGCAGGGGCAGCACTGGCCACAGCAAGAGCAAGAGTCTCACGACTAAGAGAACAGTCCAGAGGTCACTGTGTCCCCAGTAACTTGAAGGTTCCCTAAACAGACCTGGGGGCGGGGGTCTATTCATGACCTGATACCCACTGAACTACCTTACTGATTGACAATGAACCAGCTAGAGTTGCCCACGTGTGCCTCACACCTGCCTTAGGAGCAGTAGTGAGCAAATCGGTGACAGGCTCTGCCACTGTGTCTGAAAAACACAGAAAGACAAGCAACATGAGCTGAAGGTGTAGCTTGGGGGTAGGACTCTTGCCTGTCATGACACACCATAGGTTCAATCCTTGCTACTGCAAAAAGAATGAAGGGAGAGAGGTAGGAAGAGGGGGAGGGAGGTGCTCATGAGGCTGGTGTGCTTAGTACTTCCCTGCCCTTAGTAGAGATTGGTCAGCAGACATTAACCTGACCAGATGGCAGGACTACCATTTGAGGTGAGATAGCTTTCCACAGAGCTGTGTGGGGTTTATACAGCCTCTGCAAGACTAATGGGCAGAAAGCTCCTGAGATTTTACTTCAGGTACATTTTTTTAAATAGACTCCAGAGTTCCCTCCAGCTCGCTGCAGAAATGCCCTTGTCCTTACTCTCTGCTTTACTGGCTTACCGGGTCCTGCATTGTTATTACTGTCTGGCAGAAATGGAGGAGACAGAAAGCCAGACACCGAAATGGTTTCATTTAACAAAGAGAATTAGGAAGGAAATGTGAATGGAAACCATCCTGTTCAGATATACCTGTATCCTTAAGTTTGGCATGGGGGGTTGTCACCAGTTCCCAAGACATACTACTCTGTCCCTGGCCCTGAGACAATGGGGCTTCATGGAAACAAGGATAAGCTGTGTTCTCTCCTCTTGCATTCTTTCCTTCTGACAGCTTTCCTGAGGTTTACTTTTGTCCCTGGAACTGTTCACAAGTGTGCCTCATGCAGAAGGCTAGTCATTGGGTCAACTTGATCCCTGTGACTGATCTTACCAAGGGCTGGTAAAGGGAGGCTAACTGCCTCTGAGGTTTTGGTTTTTTTCTCTGAAAATGAGCCCTACATTTAGCTCAAGAGATCATGTTTTTAGGAGAGATAGATGATAGATAGAGAGAGAGAGAGAGATAGATGATAGATAGATAGATAGATAGATAGATAGATAGATAGATAGACAGATA
>NW_008343660.1:145198-180378 GCF_000622305.1 Nannospalax galili | reverse complement strand
AAAACAAGCTTAATAGCCTTTGATAGCTTTATTGAATAATATGTGGTTAAAAGCTAATGATCCAGGGCACAGATAGATGATAGATAGATAGATAGATTAGATGATAGATAGATAGATAGATAGATAGATAGATAGATAGAGATATATAGACATATATATATAGATATACATAGATAGATAGATATCCTAAAAGAACGTCAGTTTCAGATATCCAGTGCCATCCACAAGAGCACATTGTTTTCCTGTTTGGACCATGTATGTTAGTCTCCACCTCAGACTGACAAGAGCTGACTTAGAACTGAAAACCATGACTCAGAAGGAAGATTCATTCAACCTGTAAAATAGTCATGAACAGGACTAGTCTTCCCTCAAAAAAAAATACCCCTGCATTTAATTTTTATTTTTACTCTTCAGAAAAATCTGTGTGCATTCATAAGCAGTAAAAGAAACATTTGCCAGAGCTCCCTGCCATTTCATGAGTCACTCTCTGCCCCTCTTGGCAGTTTGTATTGGGCAGGAGAATGGTAGTAAAATCGAGGGTTTCCCCTGTTTGACATTTTAGTCTTCTAGAGTAGAAGAGGCTAAGTTTTCCAAGAACTGCCTCCAGCCCTCAGCATGATGGTCCCTCTGGGAGTTAGTAACTTGCTTTCAAGAGTTACTTGACCTTGGTGAAAGCATTGTCCAAGAATATACTGAATTCCCCATGAGTCATAACTTGTTTTCTTGAACTGATCCAGAAAAAAAAAGGCAGCATCTAACTCTTGGATTCTGCCCCAGACTACTCTTGGGTGGGGTCCGGGTGCCTCCTCTTCCAATAAACTTCAAGGAGACACCAGTCAGAAACCAAACCTCAGGCTCCTCCTCATCCTGGTCACCAGTTTAACATTTAAGACACTCCTTTCCAGCTGCTTCTACCTCTGTAAAGAGCCAAAATGTTAGATCAAAAGAAAGATGCTTACCTTCTGTAAGATTTATAACCATGTTAAAAAAAAAAAAAGAAAAAAAAAACTGTCCTGGCTTATAAGCATTGACTTCCCCCATCCTTTTTTTATTATTCCCTAGCTTTGAAAAAGCTTAAATTAGTACAAAGTTGTTCTTTATCAATAATCAGCTTCTGTGTGTGTGTGTGTGTGTGTGTGTGTGTGTGTGTGTACGTACTAGGGATCAAATCCAAACCCAGAGCCTCATGCATGCTAAGCATATGCTCTCCCATGGAGTTATAACCCCGGTCCCCACTTACTTTTTCATGTACTTAAAATACAGTATATCTAGCCCCAAACATACCAAATTTAACAGGTTTCCCTGTGCCTCTGGTGATATGCATTTTTCAATGGCATTGTATTGTATAATTCTCAACAGCCTTCTTTTTGCACATAGCTGTCCACAATATACAGGTTTTCCACTTAGTCAAATAGCACCAACATGGACTTCTTTAATATCACGGTCCCCAAAAATCATAATTTGTTCAGCTATCACCCATCAACAGGTGTTCTAGTTGTCTCCAGTTTTATAAAAGTCTCTATGATAAACACTTGGTGAACATTATTAGTTGTGCTTTTATTTTTGTGGGTTATAGACCCACAGGTAAGTCGAAGGTTGTACCTAGTGATCATGCTGCCTAATTAACCTTGCTGCCAGGTTGAAGCAACTAAGAAGTGTTGTTTCCTCTATCCTTGCCATCACTAGTTGACACTAGTCTTTTGAATCTCTGCTGTTTTGATGGAGGAGAAAATGGTGACACTGGTGAGGTTGACCTCTCATTTTATGTGTTCCATCATCTGTATTTCCTTTCCAATTTACAAATTTCGTGTTGTTGAACCTTTAAATCAATTTATAAGAATCTTAGTCCTTGGTGCTAGTAATATTAACCCTTTCTCATAGATGTGACTATGCTTCCTAGTCTCCTTATTTTCTTATAGTATAATTTCCATACAGAAAATTGTAAGATTTGTGGTTAAGGAATTGGGTTTTTCTTTATGGTCTCTGGGCTTGTGAACTCCTTAAGAAGTTACCTTGGGAACTTTTCCAATGATTGAAAAAAAGATAAGTCATATTAAGTGAGAGATGTCACAAAACAGCATGCTAACAACAACCTCCATTATTTCACAAATATAAATAATTAAATCAATATAGAGAATAGGATGAGATTGGCAGCAAAGTTGGAGGAAGGGAGAATGGGGAAAGTTTGCATGTATGTGTGTAATGTTTGCATTTTATGTATCTATATGTACATATGTATATATCATACAAGTTCATGTTTATTGAAAAATAATTCCCCATACCATTAAATTCACCGTTTTGGAGTGAAAATTTCAGTGTTCACAGTGTTGTCTAAATGTCTAGCTCTAGTACATTCTCTTCACCCCAGGAGGAAGTAGTTTCCCCAGTAGCAGATGCTCTCATAGCTCACCCCAGGCAGCCACTATCTGCCTCTATTTCTATAGGGTTACCCGTACTGGACATTTTGTATCACTAGAGTCTTACAGTAAGTTTTATATGTGGCTTTTTCTGCCTAGCATAGCATCATCCCTGCCATTGATAGACCCACCAGGCGTATTTTCATGTATCAGAGCATCATTTCTTCTAACTGCTGGTACATTTTGTTAAGCCACACCACGTTTTATTGATCTGTCACTGGTTGGAGGACTTTTAGTTGGTTCTACTTTCTGGCTATTTTGAACAATGCTACCATGAGTATTGGAGCACAAGATTTTTATAGATAAGCTCTCGGGTCTCTTCATTGCACACCTAGGAGTAGAATTGCTGAGTCCTGTGAAATCCCCATACTCAGCTTTTTGAAGAACTGTCAGACTGCTTTCCAAAGTGACAGTACCATTTTTACATTCCCTCCAGTAGGCTATGAAAGATCCACTTTCCCTTATCCTTGCCCCCTGCCCATGTATGTATGTGTCCATCTAATGGGTATGGCATTCTGTTTCCAAGTTTGTTTTAAGTCACAATCGCCTTCCTAGTACACTTCTTAGTAAGCTCCATGAGCATTTCTGAATAATTGTGGGTTTTAGTAAAGAAAGACTAGAAAGGTGGTATATTTGCACAACCAAAAGTACTGATCAGTTGGACTTGCTTTATTAACAAGCTTCCTGTGGAAAGAAATAAAAGTATATGAAAGCAACCAGGTATAGTGGCATACGCCTTGTAATCCCAGCATTCAGGAGGTGGACACAGGAGGATCACAAGTTCAAAACAAACCTGGCCTACGTAGTGAGTTCCAGGCTAGCCTGAGCTACATAGGCCTATGTTAAACAGATGAAAAAATGGGGGGAGAGGAGGGAGGGAAGAGAGATGGGCAGACAGAATAACAGAAATAAAGCCCAGAGCAGCCCTGAAGTGCTACAGGAGAGCTGCGCCTGACTACTGTTCTCACGAAGTGCTGGCGTTGTTTTTCTTTTCTTTTTTTTTTCTTTTTCTGATACTTTTGGTTTTGTTTTGTTTTTTGAGACAGGGTCTCCCTGTAGCCCCAGCTGGGCTGGAACTTTCAATGTAGACCAGGCTAGCCTCCATTTCACAGAGATCCACCTCCCTCTGCCTCCTAAGTGTTGGGACTAAAGGCGTGCTTCACCATGCCCTGCTCGAATACTTTTTAAACCATTTTTTATCATTCTTTCACAATTCATATGTGTATGTAATGCATTTTGGTCATTTTCACCTCGAGTTCCCCTCTCTCATCCCCCCCACTCCCACTGAACTCCTTCCCAAATGACTTTGATACTTTTTGTGTAAAATTTTTACAATCATTTTTGTGGTTTGGTGAATCAGTATGTTTTTACAAGTGTCTGTAATTGGGCTGCTTAATAAAAAGACCTTGAAGGGCAGCATTGAAGTCAGCCATATTCATAATTAAAACAGTATTCTCATGTTGTCTAGAATATTCTCACTGTTTGGAATTCCAAATGCTACATGCCTAGAAGAGGAAGCTGTTTGACAAAAAAAGATAGGGCTTACCCACAAGGCC
The DNA here is from genome assembly GCF_000622305.1 of Nannospalax galili. Lineage (NCBI taxonomy): Eukaryota > Metazoa > Chordata > Mammalia > Rodentia > Spalacidae > Nannospalax > Nannospalax galili. Next base: position 176,405 of record NW_008343660.1, on the reverse strand, counting down.
ATTCAAACTTTTCAAAACACTTTCTCTGCCCATTATCCAGTTTCATCCTTCATAGCAAGCCTATAACCTAAATGGGCAAGTATTATCTTTGTCTGACTCACAGACACTCAAAGAGTTCTAGGACAGAGAGAACATAGGCCAGTATGTAGGCCACATTGCCTCACATCACATAGCTAATACTTTTTTAGTAGCCAATCCCGAGTACCCTACATTTATGCCACAATGGGACCTTGGTATTAAAAACTAGAAGAGCAATGGTACAGGAAACATTTCTAGGTCTTGGACAGCCAATACACTAATCACAGCCTCCAGGGTAATCCTGTCAGTGTGGTCCTGTGTGTCCATGACTTCCACTCACATCTGCTATTAAAACCAAGAAAGGAGATAGGAAAGTGTTCACAAACCACTCTTCTACTGGCATGTGTATAGAAAACAGATGCTTATTTTTGACTCTCTCTACAAAATCTGTATCTCCATCCTCCTTTTCCAGTAACCTCCACTAACAAACCAGAAGCACCAGGCAAATAAAATGTGTGTTCAGAATCTTAGTGAGCTGAGATGGGTATAGTACCACATTCACAAGTCCATGAAATACGTGCAGAGGAGAAGTTGCAGGGAAACCTATCAGTGACTGAAGCATCATTTCAGAATAGGACCTTTTCCCTATTTTGTCTCATATTTGAATTTTCTATGAGAAGTCATACTTTTAATTAAATTTTTAATGGAAAGGGAGAGGATGATAGTTTAGGCTCCAGGATGTGAGCAATTATTAGCAAGCTGTTTTCTGTTTGGTGAGAAGGAAGCACTGCATCTCAGGTCTGCCTGCAGCCCTGCCAGCCAACTGAGTCCAGGCCTTCTGTCTGGCCATGCAGATGGGCTGAGGAAGTACATTTAGGTTTCATACACCATTCAGAAGCTCCTCTGCCCTCTGTCATCCTGAGACTAGAGGTCCCTGTTCAAACTGCAGGTGGTTACCTATGTCACTGACCACTAAATAGCTGCAGCTCCCAGAAGGTCTAATCTTCCTCTGAGCATTGTTTGGGGGATGCTGAAAAATGACTTCTAATCCTGCTCTTCCTTTGAGTTTCAGAGGCTAGAGAAGGGTCAGCACTTTAGTGGATTATTGTGCAAACCACAGCAGTGGCCTGTGCTGCCCTCTTTGACCCTTGGCCTGCTGACTCAGTAGCTACTCCTGAGTCTTTGAAAACTGAAGTGGCTAATGGCTAAAGACAATCAGCACCCACAAATCCCACCGGCACTTCTCCCGTGTATCCTCCGTGTCCTGAGGGGTGTGTGATAAGCTGAATATAACTGCAGGCCACTCAGACAGGTGGTGGTGAGAGGCATCAGGATGCTTCATCCTGCCGGTTGTCTGTTCTATGCTGTCTACGAGGATCCAGTGAGTTAAAAAAGAAAACCAGTGACTAAGGCCCAGTCACATTACCTTGCTTTCAGCCCCAAATGGAGACTGTTTGGGTACCCAAGAGCTTGTAAGGAGAATATTCCCTCATCTCCAGGGATGCCCATTGGCTTGGACCGACCACCTTCCCTCTGTAAGGTTCCCTGTGTGCCCCTCAGGGACTGGGTCCTGCCTGCTACTCAATGTAAGTTCTTCCTTACTGTAGGACTAGTAGATCTTTACAAAGACACGAGAATGAGTGATTCTTCCCCCTCCCCTGACATGGAAGAAAGTCTGTGGTTACTGTTTTCTTTTCCATTGACCCTCTTCAAAAAGCAGCTTTATTGCAACAGCCCTGCTGAAATTTCATATGGGTTTTGCTTTTGCTTCAAGGACTTTGAAACTAGCGTTGTTGATTTTCCCTTCTCCTGCCAACCCTCTGTCCTATCTACATTGTGTTTTGTGTTTGCTGTCTAGAACATTTTAAATACAGTAGCTCTCAGTATGGAAGCCCTTTTGACTTTCCCTGTGGTCTACACTGTCGGTATATTTTCTTTCTGAAAATAAATAAATACAGTTTGGGGCAGAAGCAGAATGGCTCTGCTGTCAGCAGAGGTAGGGACTCCATGAGCCCAGAGCACCAGGACCTTTATGATGTCGAAACATCGTGTTTCCAGCAGATGACCTCTGTGCTATTGAGGCACCATCCAGGATCTGTTTGTTATCCAAAGGTTATAAAAGGGAAATCAAACATTCTTCCCTATCCTTATAAACCTTGTGCAAACACAGCCCCACAGACAAAGGCTTTTCCGAGCCCTGACAAGGAGCCATCTGTCCTGGCTGCCCATCCTTAGCACTCAGAGCAGTGTTGAGCCCAGAGCGCTACCATTTTTCTGTTTGGGGCCAAAGTTTTGGTGTCATGGGATAGTGTTTACCATGTGGAATTCAAATCATAACATCCTTTGAGAGCCTTTAACAAATGCCACGTGGAGCAAGCTCACAGCTAGGAAGTAACCCAACCAAAAAACATTGCACCCAACCACAGGAAAGGTGAATGATCCTTTAGTGTGCTTGCCTTTGTGCATGGGGATCAGCTGAGCACAAGTGCCAGGATCAGGCCTCATGTCTGCCAGTATCTAGACAGACTGACTGCATCCTCAGCCCCTTTGAAAACCAGCCTCAGCACTCCAGCATCGGAACACTGGTGAGAGGTTAGTTTGCGCACCGAAATGTTTTGATCAGTTAAACCCAGGCCCATATTGCTTTTCCTGGTGACTCCAACTGAGTCCTCTAGAGTTCTATCCAGACTAGTAGCCACACCCTGCACATGGCTAGTGAGCCTCTAAATGTAAAATAAAATGTACTTTGGATATTTAAAATTTAGCACAAAAATGTTAAATACTCCATTATTAACTTTTATGTAAATTGCATGTTAGAAATTTTTTTGGTCTTTTTGAGACAGGGTCTCCCTGTAGCCCCAGCTCTCCTGGAATTCACTATGTAGACCAGGCTGGCCTTGAACTCACAGAGATCCACCTGCCTCTACCTCCCAAGTGCTGGGATTAAAGGCGTGCGCCACCACGCCTGGCTAGAAATATTTTTATATTGTGATAGTGTGTTTTTTTAATTCAGTTCACCTTTATTTTTTTACTTCTTTAATATGGCTACTGGTAAAGTTTAAGTCACATACCTGCCTGACGGTTGTATTATAGACAGTGTCGGTCTTGTACATGAAGTTTAGGGTTATAGTGCCATCTGCTGGCCCATCTAAAGCAAACTTGATTGTGAGGGAAAATGAAACAATCTGAACTGGGTGTAGGCCAGGTTGGCCTCTAACTCCATATGTAGTCAAGAAAGGCCTTGGAGGCGGGGGGGGGGGGGGGCGCTGGAGAGATGGCGCAGTGGTTAAGAACACTGGTTGTTCTTGCAGAAGACCCGGGTTCGAATCCCAGAACCCACATGGCAGCTAACAGCTGTCCGTAATTCCAGTTCCAGAGGATCCGACAGCCTCCTCTGTCCTCTGCAGGCATTGCACGACACGGGTGCACTTATCTACATGCAGGCAATATACACATATACATAAAAATAATAAAATATTTTTTAAAAGAAAGGCCTTGAATTCATGATCCTCCTGCCTCCACCTCCTCCCAAGGCTGAAATTACTTAGATTAAGGATTCCCAGGAGCTTCATAAACAGAACCAGGACTGATCCCAAGGTGTGCAGGACTCTATCTGTTCAAATCAGTCCTCAGATGATATCTATAAATGGCCATTTTACTGAGTTAAGTTGTATGTCTGTGGAAAAGGGTAAGGTTTCAACTAACTATAGAGTGCTTGCAAAAGTACAGCAACAATGAAAAAGTAACACATTTTCCAATATGTTCAGTGCCATTTGCTTCAAAAAAAATCTCAGGAATGATAACCACATTATAATTTGTTTGTGCTTTTTTGTGCATTTTGTTTTCTTGGTGTTTGCTTGTTTGTTTGTGTTTGAGATAAGATTTCAATATATAGCCCAGACTGGCCTTAAACTTACCATGGAACCCATGTTGGGCTCAAACTCATAGCAGTTCTAATTAAGCCTTCCGAGTGCTGTGATTACAGTCACACACCACACACCTGAGGTTAGTTTATGTGTTCTTACTGTTTGATTATACAAATATCTCATCTTGTATTTGAAACAAGAAAGAATTAATCACTATTTGCTTTCAGTAGTTTCCGTGTTATGTAGTCATCTTTAAAAGGTTTTACCATCTTTTAGCTCTACCTGTCAGAATCTCACTCCAGCTACCTAACTCCATTCTGTTATTCTTGGTTTCAGGTCAAACTTCCTTTCCCTGTAGATCAGATCACAGATCTTCCCAGGAACGACTTCCAGATGATGATTAAGATGCACAAACTAACCTCAGAACAGTTAGAGTTCATTCATGACGTCCGTCGGCGCAGTAAGAACCGCATTGCTGCTCAGCGCTGCCGCAAGAGGAAGCTGGATTGTATTCAGAATTTAGAATGTGAAATACGAAAATTGGTGAGTTGACCCAACAGTTGCTCAGCAACCTGAAGTGACCAAGACCAAAGTAAAGTTGCATCAGTTATAGATAGAGAAGTAGAGGGAAGAGTCATTCTTCAGGGAAGTTTGAGTTTATTCTCAACAGAAGTAAGAGATTTGCACCTGAAATGTGTGATGTGCCATATCCTTCAAGTTTCATATGGAATTATCTCCTTTTTATTTTCTATTTGTATGTCATAACACCTGATGTCTATCACATGCATCTATGAGCCAGGTGTTCTTCTAAATAATTTTTATGGATGATCACATTTAACCTTTGACTTCGGTATTATTTCATTCCCCTTTGCAGAAGAGGAAACTGTGATGCAGAGAAATAACTACCCTGGATGTAGCAGAGGTTGAATGTAAACCCAGGTGTCTGATTTCAAATGGTGTTTTACCACAGCTCTCCCCCGCCTCCTAGCAGAAAAGTATAGAGCAGAGATAGGACACTTACTGACAGGGGACAATCACCCAGTGAGATTATCTCCTGGCATTCTTAATAGCCCCAGGGGCCTTGGTTTTCAATTATGCCTTAAAGTAGTTGCCATCTCTGCCCAGTGCCCAAGACTGTTTTGTCTCAGGAACCAAGTCCTCACCTCCCCAAGTTCCTCCACTGTCAGAGATAGTGCCTCTATGCCTCCTTCTTAGTAAGCAACTTAAAGCTACAGGAAATAAATTAAGGTAGACTTTGCCTCCTGACAGTAGTTTTGAAACAACTTGACCTCACTCAGTTCGAACTTTCTGCTGACCAAATGCTAAGAGTGAGGATGAGATATCGAAAACATAGAAGTATACAAGTGGGGTTTTTTTTGTTTTGGGGTTTTTTTTGTTTTGTTTTTGAGGGGTTTTTTGGTCTTTTTGAGACGGTCTCCCTGTAGCCCCAGATGGCCTGGAACTAACTATGTAGACCAGGCTGGCCTTGAACTCACAGACATCCACCTGCCTCTGCCTCCAAAGTGCCAGGATTAAAGGTGTGTGCTACGTGCCTGACCAAAACAGGAAAAGTCTTTGCATGTTCAATAGCTCCCATCACCTACAAAGTAAAACCTAGGCTTCTTGACAAAGGACTATCCCATGGGAAGTTGGATAACAGGCACCAAAATATAGATAGGCGCAAATTCCAACGTTTTACAACACAGCAGGTTCACTATAGTTCACAACAATTTATTATAAATGCAATAAAGAACTCTGAGAGGAACCTGAACCTTCCCAGCACAATAAGATGATAAGTGGCTGAGAGTAGAATGATAATTAGCCTGATCTGATCCTCACACATCATATGCATGTCGTATCCCAGAAATATGTACTACTATATCAGCTTCTCAAAAAAACATTGTTTAAGACATACCCTGCCCTCCACAATTCATTCTATAGGCAGGGGTCCAGGATCATGTAGGATTTAACTATACTACGTCCTGTCCTGCTATTTTAAATTTCTGCACTTTGCCTATGCTGTTTGCCCTCTGACTTGTCTATGCCTCTACTTTTCCTTCTCACACTCTTTCCTTTGTGCTTTAAGAATCAGGACAAGTTACCCTCTTTAGAAAGCCTGCATTTTCAGAATCCCCAGTTAAACTGGGGCTTGGCCTGGGAACCCTAATCTAACCTCCAGCTTAGTGCTTCTTGCTCAGTCTTGGATTTTCTACGTGTCTGTGTCTTGGGCCCCCAGCTCTAGACTAATGGTTGGACAAGGGTGAAGAAGACCAGTGTCTTAATAACCTCCCACCTCCATTGTCAGACCACTGTTGGCTTTCGGGAAATGCCTAGTGTCCTAAAACTTACCAGAAACTCTGGTAAGTTAGATCATCAATTCTTGATTCTAAAATTTTCCTTGGTGTTTTTTGTTTGCTTGCTTAGGTTTGGTGGTGGTGGTTCTTTCGTTTCTTTGCTTTTGCAGTGCTGGGGAGCAAACCCAGAGCCTCACACATACTGAGCAAGCATCTACACTGAGCTCCATCTCCAGCCCGAATCCTGTTTTATCAACAACACACTAATTTAGGCCACTTGAGGAAGCAGGGCAATCCTGCTGGTGGATGTGGGTCTCTGAAGGCCTGTGGGCTGAAGTTGCCAAGCCTGCCAGGTGTGAGTCTTAGAGATGTGTCGATGTGATTCTTGCTCTGCATTCCTCTTGAGGTCGTAGACTAACTTTCTACCCAATATGCCTGATTTTAACAACTAGCATTCTGGCCCATGCAATTAATTGTATGTTTCTAAACAAACAGGAAAAACCTAAGAGGTATACCAGGCAAATATCTAAAACACTTTGCTGATATTGTTCAGCTGAAAAAGCAAGATGGTGCCCCTAGTTCTCCATCAACATTGTACAACCCTTAAATAGTATGCTGTGTCTTAGGGCCAAGCAAGAGCATCCACATTCATCAGTGTGTGTCTGTGACTTAGAGCTCCACAGAGACTCTTTGGTTTGACTTGGTTTGGGTTTTTGAGTTCTTAAGATAAGGTCTTGCTACATAGACCAGCCTGGCTTCAAACACAATCCTCTTGCCTCTGCCTCCCAAGTGCTGGAATTACAGCATGCACCACCATGCTGGGCCCAGAGCTTCAAGTTTTTAACCAAGACATGACCTTTCCTCCCTTAGAAGGTGGCCAGGAACACTTTTTAGATGAGTTAGGCCCACGGGGGCTAGTGTCTAGACCAAGGGATTGCAATAGAACTGAGCCTGAGTCTCCTCTCTTGGTGGTTGGAGTGCTAGCCCTCACGGCAGCCCTCCAGGTTCAGTGGAGACAGGGCCAGATTGCTGGGCCCACTTTTCTGCTGTCAGTCGTGAAGATGGCTCTAGTGGTCAGGGATAGCACCTGTCCCTGCCTGGTCTCACTTGCACAGTTCCCAACAGGCCCGGTACTCATTTTCGCACTCCCATGATGTCTCCCACACACTCACCACTCTGATTTGCAAATTCACATAATGTATTTCTTTCAAGTTGCACTTGTACATCTGTTTATTTTTCATTTTTAAAACATGTTTTCTTGATAGATTTATAAATATTTTAGCAGGTGCCCTTTCCTCTTGGAAATCTCTAACACACATACCCACGCTGCCTGCCAGATTGCTTTCACGTTAGGCCATACACAGCTCCCATGTCAGAGACCTGCTCCCCGTGCATGTTGGATGCCTGCTCCTCTCTCCCTCCTCTTTACTTTTCTTCCCATCCTCGCCTGCTACACTGGCCGCTACAGGCCTTGTGCTGCTTCAGAGGCCATTTCTTCAGCTGCTTTATCATGTGTGCCTCATGGACCCTCCCCATCACCTCTCCTCATACAAATATTGATGGTAACACTTTAATTAGTCTCTTCTCTGGTGCTAAACTCATCTCTCTCAAGGGGTGACAAATTTAAGTAACACAAGAGCATATGTGGGATTTTGTTTAAGGGGGAAAATATCTTGGAACCTTGGGCTAGTACATTAGAGCTTAGACTCCATGTTTCTGTCTCCTCATCCTTTGCCTAGGGAGAATGCCTGCACAAGATCACTGCATGGTTCCCCCGTGTCCTAAAAGGATTTGTCATGTTCAGTGTGCTGAACTGCGAAAGTTGGAGAGCCTTCTGGTTGCGTCAAACCATGTGACGTTGATGGTGTATGTATACCTGGCTGGCCTTGATCTCACAGCACTTCCAAGTGCTGGGATTAAAGACATGCACCACCATACCCAGCATCACTGGTTGTTTTTTTTTTAAACTGTGTTCATTGTTTTGTCTTTTTTAGAATGTTAAGTAGTTGAATTTAGTTGACTTTTACCCCTCAAAAATAGTAACTTAATACATTAGGGGTAGATTTTTCAATTCTTAGGTTTGGGGCTATTTTTGTAGTCAGTTCTCTACAGATCCCCAATTCTAGGACCGCAAGGTGTCTTGTTGACTCCCTACAGCATTCTGGTTGGTGGTGATTCTGCTTCCTGGCCCTCCTTGAAGGAAGGAGTGGCATCAGGGAAAGGTACAGGTCAGTGATCACCTGCAGCAGCTACTGGGCTGTGAGGCATGGCAGAAGTGTGTGTCCTCACACCCTGGACGCATGTATCTAAAATAAGTGGCTAGATTCTGAACTAGTCATCCATGAGTTAGGTTACAATGTAAGATACCGAAACAAAGGTTTGAGAACCCTCAGAAATGAGGTTTTGTGTCCTCCAGTTCAGGCCTAATAAAGCATTCTCATTTTTCCTCATTTGTCCAGGTGTGTGAGAAGGAGAAACTGTTGTCAGAAAGGAATCAACTGAAAGCCTGCATGGGAGAGCTTCTGGACAACTTCTCCTGCCTCTCACAGGAGGTCTGTCGCGACATCCAGAGCCCAGAGCAGATCCAGGCGCTGCATCGGTATTGCCCAGTCCTCATACCCATGGATCTCCCTGGAGCCAGTGTTAATCCCCCTCCTTTGGGAGTTGAGCAGAGCCTCCCAGCCTCTCAGTGTGCAGTAGGGGGAAATGTGCCCTGCTGCCTGGAGCCAGGGGCGGCTCCCCCTGGACCTCCCTGGGTGCCCAGCAACACCTCTGAGAATTGTACCTCTGGGAGGAGGTTGGAAGGTACTGACTCAGGACCCTTCTCAGAAAGAGGGCCTCCTCTTGAACCCAGGAGCCAGTCAGTGACAGTGGACTTCTGCCAGGAAATGACTGATAAGTGTACAACTGACGAGCAACCCAGGAAAGATTATACCTAGTGACTTAGATCTGCCTCCCAATCCTCACACCTCTCCCACCCAGGTGTTCTTCAGTCAGCCCGTGGCGCTGTTCATCTGTTGTCTTGAAGAACCAAGAGCGAATTTGGTGCACACTACAGCGGTCTTAGCAGCAATACTGTTCCGAAGTATTCCCTCCTCTCTTTCAGCAGGAGTGCTAGTTACCTTCACAATGGTGCTACCCCTTGCTCCGGCAAGGAAAGACAACAGTGCTGACACTGTCTGTCTGCGGGTTCATTTCAGACTTCACAGGGATAGACTACAACACCTCTAGGACCCAACCACGGATTTTTTTCTCAGTGGCCCATGTCACAAACCCTATCTCAGGAATTTCTTCTGAATGTTCAATTTTTTTCATTGAAGACAGCTTCTATACACATCAAAGTTTTATAGCTAGACTGTACATATTATATATAATATATATGAAATATATATCCATATGCAAAAGTCCTGCATGCCTCAATTTTCTCATCCTAAAACTGGAAACTTCATTTCTTATTTACAAACAGGTTGCAACATTCCTCCTCTTTTGTCTCTGATGCCAGAAACTAGTTTGGTAACTGTCAACATGGTCATTTCTCTTGCTTCACAATTTCAATCTGTACCTGTTTATGGACAAAATTCAGTGTTGGAAGCTTTTTTTCCAAGATTTAATCTCAGACCTTTTATTTTTGTTAGGTTTGGTTTGGGCACCACCAAATGGTGTTGAGTGAGCATTGTGGGTTTGTTACTTTTGTGTTTGTTTTTGGGGGGCTTTTGTTTGTTCTGTTCTTTTTTCCTTTTCCTTGCAGATACTGTACAGCAAGGTCAACTTTGCCACTTGCACTGAGTTTTGGGTCAAACCTATTTTCTTAAATGAAGTTGTAACTTCAGTATAACTCAAGTATACTGTATATTCTTTGCTTTTAGTTAAAAAGTAAAACATTTTAGCTAATTAAAAAGCACTCAGGTGATAATTATGTAGGAAAAACAATCTTGCCAAATAATGAATTCATCCTAGGATGTGTAGACAATAATCTGAATATTTTTATAGCTCATTTCCTCCCCACCTTTCCCTAAGTAAAGCTGAACTGCAGCTAGAGAGTTCAGAGTCGATGGATGTTCAAATTCCTAAGTGGGGAGAGAGTTTGGACATCTCATAAGCACCTCAAAACAACAGGAACCTGTGGTTTTGTGCCAGAATGCCACAGGCACTGGTTACTTAAAAATCAAGGGAGAACAGTTTCCTTACCCAGGGAGGAGTCCCATTCATTTCAGCATTTCGTCCAGATTCAGTTTGCATTGTTCTTGGGATGCATCTTGAAGGAGGACCTGCTTCCTTGAAGGACGCAGCTAATCAGCTGCCTGGCTTCCCTGCCTAGGCCTGGGCTCCTGGGATATCTAACACCTGAGGGAATTTGGTTCAGAGCCTCAATTTTAAGCGGCAGCCCCCCTGAGTAAATTCGGCTTATTGAAAGTAGGAGAGAACAGGGCACATTCAAGGCTGAGAACCACCAGCACCGCCTAACACATGCTCTTCCCTTTCAAATGCTCTTAGTTGTGCTCTGAGGTTTTTGTCCACCTCTATGAAAGCAGCTTCTTTCTGTGGCATTGGACAAGATACCTCCAGGAGCCCTCTGTTCTCTGCCCAAATGCGTGGGCACATGTACACACACACACACACACACACACACACACACACACACACCCCTCCCCAGTTGATAATTTGCTTCTCTTGCTCTAAAATTAGTTGTTTGCAAACCAGAGAGAGCAGCTTCCCTGGCGCTGGGGTCTCCCCCCACACGCCATGTTTACAGGAAGGTGTGCCCCAAGGAGGAATCAGCCCCCTCCTCCCAGTGATCCCTGTCTCCTTTCATTCGGCAGCCTGGGGGTCACTCCAGTCTGGGTACATGAGGTTGTCCAGAACAGTCTGATGTGGGGATGGGGTGGAGGGCAGTGGGGAATAGATGGTTGACTTTGTTTCTTTATTTGTGCCATTGTTTCGGACAATATTAAAGCTGCATGTAAAAGGAGAAATTAGTATATGATTAGTAGGCAAAAAGTGAAATCATAGTAACATACATTCTAGTATTAACTTTTTTCTGTACAAATAGTAATGCTAAATGTTAAATAAGTATGAATGCCAGAAGTTGTCAGTTCATGCAGTAGGATTTAAGAAAAATGGTTTTTCTTTTAAAATAGGTCCACTTTTAAAACCTGCCTCTGGGTTTTGTTGTATGTGCACACACTTGCGTGCTTGTGGGGGTGGGGGTGGGGGTGGGGGGTATGTATGTGTGTCAGAGACAGATTTTTATAGAGCTATGTGTTTGAGCTTCCATTTTATGACATTGTTGGCGGTTCTTGGCCCAGGAGAACAACTCTGGGCTTCACCAGAAGGCTTGCTTTCATGGAAAGCTGGTGACAGCTAGAATTTTAATTCAATGTGAATCATGTGATGCTCACAGCTACCTGTGATGGAAGAACAGACAGTGTTTTTTGTGTCTCTTGCCTTTTTAAGTGACCTCTCCTCTTCTTTGAAGAAATGAAACAGAATGTCTTCTGCTCAAGTCAGCACCAATTGCAGACCTCCTGGCTTGATTGACACTATACCAATTCTTGTGAGCTGGTAGTCTGGCCACATTTCATCCTTTCTCTGGGTTTCTGTTGCTGGTAGCTCAGACCTATGTGGCAGCTATTTAAAAAGAGGAGGGGTCTCTTTATTTCTCTCTGCCCTGACCCAACCCCCTACCAGCCTCTCCCTCAGTTTTTCTTCTTCTTGTACCCAATCTCTGCCATGAAAACTGGTTTGGAAAAAAAAAAAAAAACATTGCTTTAAACACAGTTATTCTATTTCTTGGGTATTTTTAAACAAATATTTTCATTCATTATCCACCATGAACAGCAATTGGCTTTGTGTAATTACTCTTACTGTTCTAAACTATTGTTTATTAAATTGTTTCTGGGCTGGGTCAGAGGACTCACTACAGACCAGAATCCAAATTCCTCAAGTAGAATTCAAACACCCAGTCTGTCCTCTTTCCCTGGGATCCCTCAATCTCATTTCTTTCCTAGAAAACAGAAAGGGAGAGAACAGAAGAGACAGTGTTTGCACATTAAGGTGACATTCAGTTGCGTAGGGGTCTTTCCTTAGAAAAATATAGGACACTCCAATCTTTGGCTGTTTAGGAAGATCACTATGACAGCCTGCTTGGGTCTCCCAAAGGTTGAGCTGTGACTAGTTGTTGGTCCAGGGCCAGTGCAAGTGACTATAAGACTCATTCCCTCCAAACCAGCCTTAGTCCTCCTGTGTCTCTTAAACAGCTCCATTCATTCAGGTCGCTCAGGCTGTGGGCAGGTGAGTGCTTTGCTGTATGTGTTTGTTTCTCTGTGTTATCTGGGGGTGCCTTGAATAAACTCGAACTTCATTACATACTGATTCTGGAACAAAGCAGTTATAAAAACTTTTTTTTTTAAGTTGGCAAAGTTACTAGGCCATCCTGCTACTTCTCTTCCAGGTTCCCTAACAGTGACTCAGGCGTCAGGGGTGATGCTGCAGTAGGAAATGTTATTTTGTATGTTGTACAAATAATTTATTGACTGTCTTTCTAAAGGTATGCTGCTTTTTAAGATGCACTATAATTTTGGATGTAATCCTTGCATTGCTTTTCCAAGGAAGTAAAAAAAAAAAGGCTAGTAACTAGTATACCAACTGCCACTCTCCTTAAAGGAGATCAAGAACAACCACAGGACTTGGATGGAGGACTGGCCAAAGCCTAAACTTTTCTCTTGTTTTAATATTTTGTGGTTGCCATTAAAGAAGAAGAAAAAGAATCAAACACAGGTTTGAAAGTATAAATCTTTTTAAGAAACTGCTAAGTCTCGCCCCAGGAGCTGCTCTGCATCCTGTGGAATAACATAATCCTCCAAAATGAGTCAAAGCCTATAAGCTTTCTCATGTCTGTTGGCTGCATATTCCTACACATCATGCCCCATTTAAACTAAGAGCTGTTTTTACAGATGACTTCACACTGCTTCACTCTTGCTTACAGTTTAAGAGGAATCTCAGATCTAAAAGGGAGCAAGAATCAAGATTTGTCCTCAAATCACTCACTCACTCACACACACACACATCACGAAAAGATTCCTTTAAAAGAATAAAGATGTTCATTGTCTCATGAGTTAGTGTTTCTTCCCAAACTTGAGGATTTTGTTGTAGATTCAATTTCTGGCAAGTCAGTCCATAATGCCCTGTGTGGAGTCGGTATTCATAAAGGAAGTCTGTGCATGGAGATATTTTGTGTTCAAAGTGTATAATACTGCCCGAGCCATCTCATGACTCAAGCATCAGGCTGATGCTATAGCATAGGATATATTTGTGCATAAATAGTGTGTACAAATAGTATTTGTAAATTCAAAGACTTGTTTTGGCAGATTGAAGATAAATTATTCAGCCGACGGTGCAAAACATTACTTGCAAAGAAAAGGAAGTGTATAGTATTTTCCTACACTCCACCCTGGGAGATATTTATATCAAGTGAATTTTCAGTGCATTTTAATTGTAATATGAAAATGATGCTGCCGTTTTGTGAAGAATACCCACTTGGTTGCAGAGGCTGACTTTTATAGAGCTTTGGTTTAATGTTGTGGCATGGTGTATGCATTTTACTCTCAAGCAATGGATAAACAACTCGACTTTCCTTTTCATTCAGTTTATTGACCTCAGATAAAACAATGGCCCTTCATGGAAGTGTATGAAGACCACTCATTTCAGGTAGACTCACTCTCAGTGCCAAACGCTCCCATGGGAATAGCCAGACGTGTGCATCAGGAAAGAGTGAAGGGACTTGGACAAAAATGGGTTTCCCCTACAGATGGATGCTAAATCTACCAAAGCATGTCTGCAGGCAGAGAGGTGGCCTCCACTTAGGTCCCAACAATGTATTTTGGCTGTGGCAAGGCTGGGATGCCCATTCACACTCTGACACAAGAACCTGGCACTTCTAGCAAAATATCAGGAAGATTGTAAATGCTTTTGGGAGCTTCGGGTACTTGTTAGACACAGTGAGCCGTTCAAGGCAAGAGGGCCTGTGAGAATTTGTTCCAGAACCAGTCTGATGCAAGTGCACCTCTAATATATGCCTTACAAACTCCAGAGGCCATATTCAAAACAGGGTCTTCTCAGTGTATGCAAGGGGCCGCAGCCCCTCCTCTCTTCCTCCCCAGGTCGAACAATACGGACAGTTTCACACATATCTACCTGTATAACCCTCCGTACCTCTCATAACTGGTCAATGACTGTAACAGGTTACATCAGGTGTTTTTCTACATACTTTTTACACAGATTCTATGCGATTAATGTAACTTAATTCAATGCATCATTTTATTGTACTAGTTTTTAGGCTTGTCCTTATTTTTTTTCTAAGTGATTGTGGTTTTTCTTGTGGTTTTTATTGTAAAGATAATGAAATGGCTGTTGATGCTTATTCTCTGTAACTAAGAATTTTTACCTTTTTGGGAAAAAAGCATTGCTATGAATTCATGAAACTTCATTTACTCCTTGTAAATACACTATTGTGCAAAAAATTTTCACTCAGTTGAATTGCTAGTGTTAACTGAATTTTGTCTAGACACCATTTCTGTTGATGAAATAAAGACATATCATTATGCATTGTAAATTGATCTCTGCTCCTAATCCCTGGGTTACATATTACAAAGTGAACAGCCTCAAAATAACTTTTCTCCCCAAAAAGCCATTTACTTTCCTCTAGTTTGGACCCTTCCCTGCTACGTAGTTAATCTAATTGGAAATATTTAAAATATGATAATGCTAATATAATTCTTAATATCTGAGTTTTTAAAATCCCTGTTACACATGATAATAAATCAAAGGCACTAGAACTGTTTCCCAAGTTTGATGTTTTGCTTTAGCTTTGCAAATGTTGCCGCTTGGTGAAGAATATTGTTTTTATATGTGAATCTACAATTTTTATTTTTTTTAAGAGTTGAAGGCTAGAGAGATGGTTCAGTGGTTAAGAACACTGGTTGTTCTTGAGGAAGACACAGTTTTGAATCCCAGCACCCACATGGCAGCTAACAATTATTCATAACTCCAGTTCCAGGGGATCCAACGCTGCCTTCTGTCCTCTGCAGGCACTGTGTGACACAGGTGCACTTACACACACACACACACACACACACACACACACACACACATACACAGAGTTGACATTATTAAAAAGCCAGGCATGGTTTAAAAAAACACAGTTGCTCCATAGGCAGAGGACAGAGGCAGAATCACTTGATCACACATGTTCAGCACTGGGCAATGTGAAAGTAAATGGCAGTGTGACACCAAAAGACACATGTGACACATGTAATCATGCGATGAGTTACAAGGACAGAAGACTAGAATTGTAGTGAGGAATGAACATAAACTAGAAAGATGTGTTCAGTGACCAGTGTCTTCCATTTTGATTTAAAAGGAAGAGGACACACTGCACTGTGGGCAAGCCAGATGAGTAGAGAGAGAAGCTACCAGAAGAGGACAAGAGCAATGTGCTATAAATAATGAATGTGCCTGATGCCCATTCAATCCCAGGTTCAGAATGTGTGAGGCCCAGTTCATATCTGCTACACAGAAAAACTACAACTAAAAGCTTCTGTGGCTGGAGAGATAACTCAGTGGTTAAGAGCACTGGCTGCTCTAGCTGAGGAGCCAGGTTCAGTTCCCAGCACCCACATGGTGGATAACAACCATCCTTAACCCCAGTTCCAGAAGATCTGACACTTGCTTCTGGCCTCCATAGGCATTGCATGACACGGTGCACTTACATACATGCAGGCAAACACTCATAAAATTAAAAAATTAAAATTGAAGAACAATAAAAGCTTCTGAATTCTCCCTCAGAGAGCATCCATAGGCTCTTACTGAGTCAAGAATGGCTTCCAGAGAGCACTAAATTGTGTACTGTTCTGAAAGTGCCATGGTCAGATCATTTTGGGTGCAAGAGATAGGTTATCTTTGCCTAACGATATGAAATTATACAGTCCACTCTGGGAAAAACAAGTGAGTCATAGTCCCAACATTGTCTGTGGGAAACCTGATCGTGTAACGTTGGCAGTCATAGTCCCAACATTGTGTGTGGGGAACCTGATCGTGTAACGTTGGCAGTCATAGTCCCAACATTGTCTGTGGGGAACCTGATCGTGTAACGTTGGCAGTCATAGTCCCAACATTGTCTGTGGGGAACCTGATCGTGTAACGTTGGCAGTCATAGTCCCAACATTGTGTGTGGGGAACCTGATCGTGTAACGTTGGCAGTCATAGTCCCAACATTGTGTGTGGGGAACCTGATCGTGTAACGTTGGCAGTCATAGTCCCAACATTGTGTGTGGGGAACCTGATCGTGTAACGTTGGCAGTCATAGTCCCAACATTGTGTGTGGGGAACCTGATCGTGTAACGTTGGCAGTCATAGTCCCAACATTGTGTGTGGGGAACCTGATCGTGTAACGTTGGCAGTCATAGTCCCAACATTGTCTGTGGGGAAACCTGATCGTGTAACGTTGGCAGTCATAGTCCCAACATTGTCTGTGGGGAACCTGATCGTGTAAAATAGTCCCAACATTGTCTGTGGGGAACCTGATCGTGTAACGTTGGCAGTCACCTTCGTCTTTGACCTTGACATTCACTTCTGTGGCAGAAGAAACAATGCTGGCTGTTACATACTGCCATAAAGAAGGGTTCAAACACTGCCCAGCCCCAGGTATGCAGCTACCATTTTCTTCCCTCCCCAAATGTGTTTCTCAGGTGTAACTCATATCTATTCCTAGAAGCCATGACGATGTCCCCCCTCAACACCAGATCCTGCCTTCAGTTTTTGTTGTATTTGGAAATAAAGTTGTTCTTTGAAATCACTTTAGAATCTCTAACACAAGACTCCACCCATCCAAGAGGATGCCTTAACAGGATTCTATTTGGTCTTTAGCACCAGCAGGTGGCATCCTGACTGGGGATGAGCTCCCAGTTCCCTCCACTAAGTGAGCACCATTACTTTCCTGCTGTAAGGGAGTTTAATACTACTTCTGGTGTCAAAGAATCAAGGCCTGGAGAGGTGAAGAAAACTAGACATTTCTAAAGGTTTTATTTTTTATGTGTATGAGTGTTTTGCCTATATGTATGTAAAGTGCATCACATGTGTGCAGTACCTGCAGAGGCCAGAAGAGAGCATCAGATTCCCAGAGACTGGAGTTACTAACAGTTCTGAGTCACCATGTGGATGCTGGGAACAGAACCCCTGTCCTCTGCAAGAGCAGTCAGTGCTCTTAACCACTGAGCCATCTCTTCGGCTCCAGCTACATATTGCTATAAGCAGGTATCCATCCCTTCATTTTACCCAAGAACGTGACACCTCCTGGCCTTACATTTAACGCATGTTCCTGCAGATTCTGACACATAACTGCCATGAGCCCTCCTGATCAGCCAGGAAGAGGCAGTACTGGTTCATCACGACTAGTTTTTAGCTCTTGCTTCCCAAAGACAAGCACCTTCCTGAGACAAGGACCCTCATCCTAAAGCAACGGCTAGAAACCTTCCCGCACCAGTGCTGAAGTAACTGGAGGTTTTTTCTTTCCCCATTGGGCCCTTTGAACTTTTTCTTAGCAGCTACTCATGCTGTGTAGTTGACAGCCCTGTAAAGTATTGACAGGGTGAAAGAAATTTAAATCACCCAAAGGAAACATGGCGGTACAGACCTCTGGAAGTCTCATAATAAATTGTTGACATGATAGAGCAGTGAAAAAGGAGTAAGGTCTGTGGGATTGGAGGTGGGGGGTAAGGTATTGTTGGCAGCTATATATTAACATTAGTTCAACCGACACTGTGGCAACATGCTGAATATACAATATTGAGTGCATGTACTGTATCCCTACGAGCTTTCACAGGCTGATGGAGCAGTAAGGCATACAAATAAATCATTTCCCAAGGGGCTTCGAACACTTGCAGATCATAGAACAAGCCTTCCTGGAGGAGCCTGGGCCTTGGGGCAGCTAGGTCTGTGTTTGGACTCCAGTTAAAACTTCCTTTGAGTAACCTTTCACCGTGGAAGAAATTAATCTCTTTGAACCCTTTTATCTGATCTACAAGATGAAGATGAACAATGATGACTTTGCACAGTTGTATTAGGAACAGCTATATCGTGAGTACCTGGAATATATGTATTTTACAAAGCACTTGCAAACTTGGCCTGATTGTCATTTTCGCCTGCCTGGTCTTCACTGACTCTGCTACAAGCTCAATGTCTGTAGAAGACTGTCTTTAGGGTCAGTGAAGTGGTTCAGCAGATAAGGGTACCTGCCACCAATCCTGATGACCTAAGAAGCTTGATCCCCAGAACACACTTGGTGAAAGGAGAAAAACAACTCCCACAAGTTGTCCTCTGACCTCCACATTTGCTGTGGAATGCACACACAATTATAATTCTAATATATAATTATAATAAATAGAATTCTATAATTAATTAATAATAGAAAAAGAAGACTGGCTCTTCACATCTCACTTTATATCCACCCCTACAAGATGGAATAGAGAAGTCTCAGGAGCTATTTGTATTACAGCACAAGATAGGTACAACCAATGAAAGGCTGCCTTTTGTAACCTCCCAGCAGCTGCCCAGCTTCTTTCTGAACACTTGCAATAGAAAGTTTATGTCTGATGGTTAAAAATTTTTCTGGGCCCAGTATGTAGCTCAGTGATACAACACTTGCCTTCCATGTACAAAGCCGTGGATTTGATTTCCAGCACTGTGAAGTGTAAAAAGGGAGGGAGCAAAGAGGAGGGGTATGGAGGGAGGGAGGGAGGGAGGGAGGCAGGGAGGCAGGGAGGCAGGGAGAGAGGGAGGGAGGAAGGGAGAAAGTTCATTTCCTGAAAATACTGTGCTTCTAGCATGTACCTCTCAAAACAAATTATTATCAGGCACAGTGGGGTATACTTGTAATCTCAGCTACTTGGAAGACTAAGACAGAAGGATCACAAGCCTGAGACCAGCCTGAGCAGCCAGGTTTGGTGGCAGACACTCTTACCCACTGTTTAAAAACATTTTTTTTAACTTTTTACAGGTTAAAGAGAAGGCTCAGCCAATGAGAGCATATTCTGTGCAAGTATGAGGGCTAAGGTTCACATCCTAGCACCCACATAACAAGATGAGTGTAGTCCCATGCAAGCCTGTAATCCCAGCCCTAAAGCAGGGGAGGCAGGAGCATCACTAGGGTGTCCTGGCTGCCGGCCTATCAGAGAAACAAGACCTTACCTCAAAGGAATAAAGTGGCAAGTGATAGAGGAGGACATCTGAGGCCCTACTCTGGCACACATACACAGATACACACGTATACAACACACACACACACACACACACGCAAACTTTCTAAACAGATCGTTCAATCAATAAATGGGCAAATAACTTGAACAGATAATTCTCAAAAGAAGTAAAATTGGCCAATAAATAGATGGGTGGAAAATGTTCAACGTCCTTATCTATCAGGGAAATGAAAATCAAAACTACATTGAGATTCCATCTCACCACAGTCAAGAAAACAAATTCTAACAAGGGCAGGGTAGAGAACAGCCCTTCCATACTACTGAGAGGAACGTAAATTAGTCAAACCACTGTGGAAATCAGTGTGGGAGTGCCACAGAAAACTAAAATGAAAACTATCACACGATCCAAGTATGGCATACCTGGGTATATGCCCAACGGAATCAAGTCAGGACACAGCAGTGATACCTGCACATTCATATTTATTATTAAGTGCTATTCACATACCCAGGATATGAAACAAATCTAAAATGCCCAACAGATGGATTTTTAAAAGTATGGTACATAGACATGATGGGGTTTTATTCTGCCATAAAGAGCAAAATTATGTCATTTTCAGAAAAATGAATGGAATTGGTTGTGTTGAACAAATTCAGCCAGACTCAAAAGACAAATAAATATCACATATTTTCTTTCATTTGCATAATATACTTTAAATACATGTATATACATATATATGCACACACACATACAGTCATACAGCATGAGGGGCACTATTCCAGTGGAGAAGAGAACCAGTAGGGGAGAAAGGTGAACAAGAAATGGTAACGGAGGAACAGGAGAGGGTAACTGGGGGAAATATGAGCCAAATGTATGACATATGTATGGAAATGTCAGATGAAACATAACTGTAATAAAATGCTTAATTAGAACTAATAAATAACCTACCAAAAAAATACTACCTGTTACTATAATTGCAGGACTGAAACAAAGAAAGGCATGATGGGGGAAGGCTGGGCTGAGAAGTAGATGGTGAAATTCTTTCTATAAAAAAATAATGACTCCCCAAGCCAGGTGTCATGGCAGGTGCCTGGAGTGTTTCTAAGCACTTGGGGGGCTCAGGTAGGAAGACCACTTGAGCTCAAGAGTTCAAGATGAGCCTGGGCAACATACTGAGACTATGTTGAAAGAGCGAAAGGAAACGAAGAAAGTACAGGAGGGAGGGAGGGACGGAGGGAGGGAGGGAGGATACAAAAAGCCCAGGTGCTTGCAAGGCAGTCATAGGGTAAATGGAGAAGTGCTGTGTGGGCAATGGAACATATAGATTTCCTGTGCATTTTTAGCTCTTGGGACATAGATAACACAGAGCCTTAGAATCAAAATGATTCTTGTAATATGAAGTCTTTATTACAGGATATGTGGCAAGGGTTTGGGGGCAGTCTGATCATGTGAGGGAAGATGGAATATCTAAATGACTCCTTCCATAACTTGCCATGTCTCTGCACTGTGAAGACCAAGTACCTTTTGATGCTCCTCTTCTGGATGGTTGATGACCACTGGGAGGGTGAGAAAGAGGTAGAGCCTCTTGCTAATCCCCAGGGAACAGTTAGTGGGGCCACTGTCAACATATATTACCACTGAAGGTGAGTGGTGCCAGCAGAAGGATATAACCAGATCATGCAGATATTTGCCAGCATTTAAGACATTGTTTTGTTTCCATGGCATTTACAAACTTAAAATGTGCTGAGAAGTTCTCATTGAGCTCTCCCTTATAAGCATGAAACATACTCAAGCCCAGGTTAAATGTGGAGCATCCAGCCTCTTCTGGATCCACATTTGAAGGGCCCATGTCCACTGCTGCAGAGCTGGGTACTCATTTTGTCTGTCCCATGGGCTGCTGGGGTTGGGAAAGGGGAACAGTATTTGAGGCAGGAGCTATAAGCAGATGTCCCTAAATTTTCTCTCAATGCACAGTTCTTCCCTACCTAAGCTTCAGACCTGCCTCAAGCATTGACCAGGCAAGGCAGAGAGAGACTGATTCCAGCCCCCATAAGCCCCATAAGGAAAGGGTTCCCAGTGGAGGTGAACCAAATGTCAAGTACACACAGCCCATTGCCTGGCAGGAGTATGTTAGTCCACTTGTAACTATACAAATATGTGAGATAATTAACTTTAAAAATAAAAGAGGTTGTTTTCACTCACAGATTTATTTGGTTCCATCACTTTGGGGCCTATGATGAGGCAGCACATCATGGTGAGAGCACATGACAAAACATCACTCATCTCACAGCCAATATACAGAACAAAAGGAGAAGGAGCCAGGCGTGGTGGCGCACACCTTTAATCCCAGCACTCAGGAGGCAGAGGCAGGTGGATCTCTATGAGATCGAGGCCAGCCTGGTCTACAAAGTGAATTCCAGGCCAGCTGGGGCTACATGGAGACCCTGTCTCAAAATGACCAAAAAAAAAAAAAAAATAGAAGTTATCACAGAGTAACAGCAAGGAACAGTGACCAGGCGCTCACTGAAGAGGGTCTTGAAACTTTTTTTCCTTCCTTTTGTTTTCTGTTTCTCCTTTTCTTTGGGCTCTTTAGCCATTAATACATTGGGTTAAATTTCTAGGTCAAAAGTTTAATAAATCGGGCTGGGTGCGGCGGCATAAGCCTTTAATCCCAGCACTCAGGAGGTAGAGGCAGAAAGATCTATATGAGATCAAGGACAACCTGGTTTACATAGCAAGTTCTGGCCAGTTGGGGTTACAGGAAAACCCTGTCTCAAAAACAAAAATAGTTTAAAAAATTATAACAATTCACCCTCCAAATATCCTTGCTAATAATGTTGAGCAAAAGAATGCCTTCCCATGAGGCTGGGGACAGCTCACTTGTTAAAGTTGGATTTGATCTCCAGTACTGAAAATTTTTGTATAAATATATATACTGTGCTCTGTTCCCTTCACCAGAAATTCTTTTAAGATTGTTTGTATTATTACATTTATTTTTTAGTTAATTTTTAGATTAGTATACAAAGAATCAGGTGTCACCATGACATCTTCATGTGTATATGTCAAATACTTTGTACCCATTTCCTCTCCCTCCCCCACTGCCCTGCCCAGCTCCAACTGGTCCCCTTTCTTCCCCTAGTTAGACTCCTGTTTTCCTATTAAACGTGTTCCATTACCCTCTCTATTTCCCATCTCCCTTTAGAACTCTTCCTCTTCTCTTTTTTTTAATATTTAACTTATTAAAGCATGCCTGCTTGCATGTAAGTGCACGCATGTCGTGCAATGCCCAGAGGTCAGAAGACGGCATCAGATCCCCTGGAACTGGAGTTATGGACGGTTGTTAGCTGCCATGTGGGTGCTGGGAATAGATCCCGTGACCTCTGAAAGAGCAGCCAGTGCTCTTAACTGCTGAGCCCTCTTTCCAGCCCCATAGAACTCCTCCTCTTCTCTTAGTCCCCTTTCTAAGATATATATATATTCATGTATATGCAATTTGTTTTGAAACAATCTCCCTGTAGCCCCAGCTGGCCTGAAAATCAGACTGGCCTCAGTCTCACAGAGATCGACCTGCCTCTGCCTCCCGAGTTCAGGGATTTTAAATCTAGGTTCTACATGTGAGAGGAAAATGTGGCATTTGTCTTTCTGAGTCTGGCTTATTTCACTTAACAATATATATATTCATGTATATGCAATTTGTTTTGAAACAATCTCCCTGTAGCCCCAGCTGGCCTGAAAATCAGACTGGCCTCAGTCTCACAGAGATCGACCTGCCTCTGCCTCCCGAGTTCAGGGATTTTAAATCTAGGTTCTACATGTGAGAGGAAAATGTGGCATTTGTCTTTCTGAGTCTGGCTTATTTCACTTAACATAATGACTTTCCAGTTGCATCTGTTTGTCTATAAATGTCATTATTTCATTTTTCTTTACAGCTGTATAAAATTCAATTGTGTATATAGACATTTACCTATTCATCTGTTGATGGACCTCAGGCTGTTTTTTTTTTCCCTGGCTACTTTGAATAGTGCAGCTATAAACATGTCTGTTCAAGCATCTATATGGTATGTTGTCTTAGAGTCTTTTGGGTATATACTCAAGAATGGCATACCTGAGTTATATGGTACTTGGATTTTAAGTTTTCTGAGAAACCTTCATACTGATTTCTACAGTGACTGCACAAGTTTACATTCCTATCAATGGCAAAGAAGAGCTCCTCTTTCTCCACATTCTCACCATTTGCTGGTATTTGTTTCTTGGGGATACTATTGTGACCAGGAAAGATGGAAAGTCCAGGCAGTTTTAATTTGCATTTCTTTTACTGGCTAAGGATGCTGAACACTTTTCAAGTACTGGCCATTTGTAGTTCTTCTTTTGAGAACTATCTATTCAATTAATTAGTCCATTTATTGACTGGATGATTTAATTTTCTGTATTTAAGTTTTACCTTTCTATATCCTAGATTTTGTCTGATGTGTAATTGGCAAATATTGTCTCCCATTCTGTAGGCTTTCATTTCACTCTGGTGACTATTTCCTTTGCTGTGTTGAAGCTTTTTAATTTCATGTAATTCCACTGGTCAAAAAAGGGGGGTCGGATCCTTGGAACTGGAGTTATGGACCATTGTCAGCCACCATGTGGGTGCTGGGAACTGAACCTGGATCTTCTGCAATAGCAGCCAGTGTTCTTAACTGCTGAGTCATCTCTTCAGCCCCAGGTCACCTTTAAACTTGTTTTTGAGATAGGGTCTCCCTGTAGCCCCATCTGACCTGGAACTTGCTATGCAGACCAAGCTGGTCTCAATCTCACAAAGATCCATATGCTTCTCTTCCCCAAGTGCTGGAATTAAAGGCATGCACCACCACACCTGGCTCCTTAATTGATTTTTGTGCAGGATGAGAGATATGGGTCCAGTTTCATTCTCCTACATGTGGAAATCCAGCTTTTCCAGCAATATTTGTTAAGGAGGCTGCCTTTTTTCCAATGTGTGTTTTTACAGCTTTGTCAAAAATTAAGTAGCTGTACCTTGGGGGTTTATTTCTAGGCTCTCTATTCCATTCACCTGGTCTACGTGTCTGTTTTTGTGCCAGTATCATGTTCTCTAATATAATTTGCTATTGTGGTACCTCTAGCATTGCTGTCTGCCAAGGACTGCTGCAGCTATTCAGGGTTTTTTGTGCTTCCATGTGAATTTTTTTCTAGTCTTGTGAAGAATGCCCATGGAATTTTGATGGGAATTGCATTGGCTATAGAGAATGCTTTCAGTAATAAAACCCTTTTGCAGTATTGATTTTGCTTTTTTATGATCATACAACATCTTTCTATCTTCTAATGTCTTTAATTTTTTCATTGTAAAAATCTTATACCCTATTTATTGGGTTTGTTCCTAAGTGTTTTTCTTTTTCTTTTTTTAAAGAGCTATTATAAATGGGATTTTTTTCCTCCTGATTTCTTTCTCAGCAAATGCATTATTGGTATATAGAAAAACTACTGACCAGCCAAACACAGTGGCCCACACCTTTAGTCCCAGCACTTTCAAGGTAGAGGCAGGTAGATCTCTGTGAATTCAAGGCCAGTCTGGTCTACTTAGTGAGGAGTTTCAGGATAGCTGTGGTTACAGGGTGTGCTGGATAGCTTTAGGGTCAACTTGACACACCTGGGTTGAGGGAGCCTCAATCGGGAAATTGCCTCTATTGGACTGGCCTGTGGCCGTGTCTGAAGGGCATCTTCTGATGAGTGATGTGGGAGGGCCCAGCCCACTGTGGGTGGTGCCACCCCTGGGCAGGTGGGCCTGTGTTGCATAAGAAAGCAGGCTGAGCAGGGGCCAGGGGAGCAAGCCAGTAAGCGGCGTTCCTCCATGGTCTGTGCTCCAGCTCCTGCCTCCAGGTTCCTGCCCTGAGTTCCTACCTTGGGCTCCTGGATGAACTGTGACCCAGGATATGTAAGCTAAATGAACCCTTTCCTCCCCAAGTTGGTAGTGGTCAGAGTATTTTGTCACAGCAATGAAGAAACAAACTAAGACACAGGGAGATCCTGTTTCAAAAAGATCAGAAAAAAAAAGCAAAGAGAAAAGAAGAGTAAAGCTGCTGACTTTTGTATGTTCATTTTTGTATCCTACTACTTTGCTGCAAACGGGGATAATTTGACTTCTTCCTTTCCTACTTGAGTCCCTTTCACTTCTTGCTTTATCTTACTCTAGGTAAGACTTTGAGTACAGTGTTGAATAAGAGTGGAAAGAATGGGCACTCTTGTCTTAGACTAGATTTTGGAGGACACACTTTCAGTGTTTCCTTGTTTAGCATAATTTTGGTTATGGATTTTTTCCTGTGCAGTCTCTAATATGTGGAAGTATGCTCCGTCTCTTCATAGTTTTTTCAGGGCTTTTGTCATGAAGGGATGTTGAACTTTGTTGAAGACTCTATGTCCAGTGAGGTGATCATATGAAGTTGGGAATGGTGGGGCATACCTTTAGTCCCAGCACTCAGGAAGCAGAGGCAGGCAGATGTCTGTGGGACTGAGGCCACTGGGGTCTACACAGTGAGTTCCAGGCCAGCTGATGCTACACAGTGACCCTGTCTCAAAAAGACCAAAAAAAGGAAGAAAGAGAAAAAGATCATATTGTTTCTGATTTTGTCTATTTATGTGCTGAATTATATGTTAATTTCACATGTTAAACATTAGGACACCTTCCAGTACTCTTGTAGATTTAATTTGAAAATTGATTGTGGGAATTACTACTCTCCACAGCATCTCTAACAGATGAGGACATTAAGCAATGAAGAAGTTTCGCTCTACAGAGAGTAGCATGAGTTCATAAGGCCCAATCAGCCTTCCTCCCGATGCTCTCTGAGCCAGAGTGAATGTTTTCTCTCTATGCCATTAAGACTGTCCTCAGAGAGCCAGTCTTGACAGAAGTTTCTTCACCAACCAAAAAGTTTGGACCTGAAATTGTGACTGAGTGATAGCAAGAAAAATGCCTGGGAATATAAAAATCAAAGCTCCAGGTTGGATGTGTGGTGGCACATACCTTAAATCCCAGCATGTGAGAGGCAGAGGCAGGTGGATCTCTGTGAAATCTAGGTCAGCCTGGTCTACACACAGGGAGATCCTGCCTCAAAAAAGCAGTAACAACAAAAAAGAAAAGAAATCATAGCTCTATTAGATAGCTTCTTTGACTTAAAGTGAATTTCTTTCACAGGGCAGTTCTCTGTAGGCTATAAGCACCTGTCATTCTATCAAGAGTCATTCCATTTTGAAATGCCAGTTGTTATAATCAGAATGTATCTAAGTGAGTCCTAGAAAGTCTCTCATTTTGGACCTAATATGTATTGCATAAGAAGCTTTCAGTCCTTATGACGGTATTGAAACGTTCTTTATCCTACACAAATTTCTCATGAAAGATAACTCTGAAAGAAGATACAGTTCTCCACAGTTGGCAGTGGTGCCCTCAATCCTATGGGTCAACACCATAAGTGACTTGGGGAAAAGGTGGTCATTATTAGGAAATTTCTGTAGCAAATGTCTTATTTAGGGTCCCTAGAAAACTGAAGAACAGAGAAGAAAGAGGAAAATGAACTAAGAAGGCGGGTTCTGGTTTGGCATGTAAAGAACTTCAAAATAACCACTTTATCCTAACAACAAGGAAAAGGCTGAATAAACTTGAAAAAATAAAAAATCCTTTACATTGGTCACAAAAGAGAGGTCACAAGGAAAATTATTGCCCCCTCTCAAATTAGACACAGGCAGGACAGAAATCCACACCTTCTCAGAGCAGAAATCCACAAGCAGGTACGTCTGAAGAAAGAAAGACCAGAGCAAGAAACTTAGGACTCTTCACAATGGAATGGTAGAGGATCAGGGTGGGTGGGTCTGGGAGTTAAACACTTCAGGGAACCCAGCCATGTAGGAGCTCCCAAACTTTCACAAGTCATTTCCTATAGCTCTCCTAGTTCCTCACAGTAACTACTAGGAAAATCTTCTGTGGCAGGAAGAGGGTCAAAGTAACCATTTTATATTCTCCAGAGAACTCTGTTCTTCCTAAGAAGTCCTACCTTCTGGAGAAACTATTCAACAAGAGGTTTACTTGATGGGACCTTATCAAAGCCCAGTTAACCTAGGAGGAAGAGAACTCTCACTCCAAATGGCTAGACTTCCATGTGTGACAAGGGAAATTATTCCAAAGTCCACTCAAGGAGGGAGAAAGTAAATATGGAGAAGCACTGGTAAAGTTCATAGCCCAGCAGTGCAAGTTTACAAAAGACTGAAACTAATTATGGGGTTCTAGAATACTTCCCCTCCCCACACACCTTACCATCAGGCTCATTTAATGATTCTTTTTACTCACACATAATATCCAGATTTTGACAAAAAATTACGAGGCATATTAATGGACCAAAAACAAAGTTCAAAGATACTAAACAAATATCAGAATCATTGTCAGAGTTGGCAGAAATATTGGAATTTTGGGACCATAAATGTAAAACAACTGTGACTAATAGGCTGAGAGTTCTGATGAAAAAAGTAGACAACTGAAAGAACAGATGGCAATATAAGTAAGGAGATGGAACTGCTAAGAAAGAATTAAACACAAATGCTAGAGATAGAAACACAGAAACAAAGGACTCATTGTGAGAATGAATATGACTGAGGAAGGAATCTGTCAGCTGTAGGACATAAAACTAAAAACCACTAAACGCTGCATAGTAAGACCTCATCTCAAGAACAAAAGAAGAAAAAGGAGGGTGGTGGGAGGGGAGAGGGCAGAGAAGGGGAGGGAGAGAGGAGGGCAGGAAACAGGGAAGGGAGGGAGGGAAGGGAGGGAGGGAGGAAGGAAGGGAGGGAGAAAGGGAGAAAGGGCAAGAGAGATAAGAAAAGAAAGAGAGAGAGGAGAAGGGAAGAGAAAGACTATGACCAGAACAGAGTATCCAAGACTGTGAGATAACTGCAGGTGTGATGTGCACAGAGAGCAAAGGGAGGAAAAGGGAAATCAGTACTGGGGCCAGTGAGACGGGAAGGGAGGGAGGGAGGAAGGAAGGGAGGGAGAAAGGGAGAAAGGGCAAGAGAGATAAGAAAAGAAAGAGAGAGAGGAGAAGGGAAGAGAAAGACTATGACCAGAACAGAGTATCCAAGACTGTGAGATAACTGCAGGTGTGATGTGCACAGAGAGCAAAGGGAGGAAAAGGGAAATCAGTACTGGGGCCAGTGAGACAGCTCAGCACTAAAAACACTTACTGACCAAGTCACTTGATGACCTGAGTCTGACTCCAGGAACCCATGATGGAAAGAGAAAACTGACTCCCAGAAACTGATCTTACAACTTTCACAAGTGGCATATACCTAAATGTGAAATTCAAAATTATAAAACCAGAAAGTAACATAGGAGAAAACCTAGATGACCTTAGGTGTATCAGCTTTTTAGATACACCATCAGAGGTACAATTCATGAGAAATAATTAATAACTTGGATTTCATTAAAATCAAAACTTGTGTTATGCAAAAACAATGGCATGCGAATGAGAAAATGAATCAGAGACTGAAAGGAAATCTCCAAAAGTCACATCTGACAAAACAGTTTGCCAAAATATAAATGAACTCTTTAAAGTTCAATACTAAGAAAATAATTGGGGCTAGAGAGATGGCTCAGCGGTTAAGAGTACTGATTGCTCTCGCAGAGGACTCAGGCTCAGTTCCCAGCACCTGCGTGGTGGCTAACAACCTTCAGTAACTCCAGTGCCAGGGGATGTGATACCCTCTCTTGGCCTCTGTGGGCACTGCAGGCATGGGTGCACTTAGATGGAGGCAAAACACCTTTCTCCCATGTAACAGTGGATCAACTCTTGTGAAATATTATGTTCAACATGGCTGTCTTTACTTACCATTGATGCTCTGTGCTAGTGGCTGATGACAGAGGTGAGGGGTTGTTTTCCCGATGAGGAAAATCCAGGCAGGAGCTATTCAGAGACTGTGAGCTTCCTGAGTCACTATGCAGCTGTCCCTTTTCAGAAAGCAATCTGGACAGAAAGCTGGCCTTGCAACTACCTTGGCCTCATCTGTCTATCCAGACTCCACTCTCTCTGACACTGCCATCGCTGTCACCTGAGGCTTCCAGGCCCTGGGATCGCTCCCAGGTTCCCAATGCAGAGGATGCACAGTGTCGAGAGGCCATCATTGCACCTAAACAGGACTGGGACATTGTATTCTTGGGACCAAAATGAGAATGATTTGGTGGCTGTCCTGGGTGCTGAATTCTGGCACTGGGTACAATGGGTACAAGGGCTGTGGACATGGAGCTGTCCGTTGTTCTGATCTTCCTCAGCCCAGTCTCTTCCGCTGCAAGAAACATCTACCTCAAGTCGCCTGGTTTGAGGAATTTGCCACATGCTTTTAGACTTTGGCACATTGACTCGAACGACTTGTCTTTCCACACAGAAGGGATCAATATACAATAGCAGGGTGAACTGTCATTTTAAAATGTGTTTCTTTGAGTCTATGACTGAATTAACTATCAACAGGAAAAGCAAATTAGGTCCTTGTATCATTCATGGCTTTCATTGCACAATAAAGCATACTTAAAGAGAAGTAAGCCTACACAAACCCTTGGAAAGTAGTTCAGGTCAGGGTCACATGTAATGTTTAAGCAAACAGACAACTGCCACTAAGCCACATTTGGAAAGCCATGTCTCCATGGAATTTTTGCTAACTTGGAAAAGTTAATATAAACTGTTTCTCTGGCAAGCTTGGAATCTAGAAAATAATCAAAGCATAAGTGGCATATGCAGGTTTCTGGAAAAAATAAGTTTCCAAGGTTCAATTAGGTTAAAATACTTATGATTGCCTTCCAGAACTTGAAGGTAAGACTGTATTGCTGAAGACACAATATACTTCAGGCACATGACTTGGAGCAATTGAGCTGGAAGTGACCTGGAAACCTCCTCCCTGAAAAATAGCTTTCATTGTATTGGAAGGTACTATGCAAGCTGCCAAGAAAGAAAACCAATCAATGATCTCACCCAGCTATGAAACCTATGAACCACAACAATGACTGGCCCAGCAAACTAACTCTATTGGTGCCAATACTGTCTAATTGGACTTAAGGCCCACTCAGTGGGAGGGAAATCATGTGTGGTACTGTAAATATAGCCAAGTACACATGGCTTGAGAGGTCATAGACCCTGAGGAAAGTCTACTTCTCTCACTTCCCTAGACCAACGTAATCCCTTACCATATTCTAAATATGTGTCTTTATATTTGCAGCCAAGTGTACCTCTCACCACTCATCAAAGAAGTTCCTTTTTGCAACAGATGGAGACTATTATGAAGTTCCACAATTGCTCAAATGCAGAGAATAAGTGTCTGTGAGGTGCCCAGTCCTAAGTAACACATCTACAATGCAACCTTTACACCTAAGGCTCAAAAAACATTGTGAAAATGGAGACAGAAAGAACGTAAGAGCCAGGGGGACAAGACAGGTGCTGCAACTTAAAGCATTCTAGACATGACAAGGAAGCTACAGCAATGAAATCTCCACAGTATGATAGTCTAACAAGATCTGCATAACGACAAAACCAGCTGACATACCAAGGTAGGCTGGAGAAATTTCAAGAGGTCCCAACTCAGGATGAAGAGCTATATGCAATCAATGGATGCTGAAGGAGGGAGAGAGAATCAATTTTCTCCAGGGACTGGCTCCCTTGAGAGGTTATCTAATTCCAAGTTGGGCAGTCCTAAACACAGATACACAGGACAGGAGCACCACTAAATGGATTCAGTTTTATATATATATATATA
>NW_008343660.1:142881-145102 GCF_000622305.1 Nannospalax galili | reverse complement strand
GTTATATATATAAATTCAGTTATATATATATATAAATTCAGTTATATATATATATAAATTCAGTTATATACATATAAATTCAGTTATATATATAAACTCAGTTTTATATATATATATTCAAAAAAGAGAACAAAGGGCTGGAGAGATAGCTCAGCAATTAAGCACACTGACTGCTCTTGCAGAAGACCCAGCACCCACATTACGGCTAACAACCATCTGTAACTCCAGTTCCAGGGGAACTGATGCCTTCTTCTGAGCACTATGGGCACTGCATGACACGAGTACACTTACACACATGCAGGCAATACACTCATACACATAAAAAATGAAATGATTTGTTTAAAGGGAACAAGAAATGGAGAAGGAGTGGGGGACTGGGAATGGGAGTTGGAGAATTGGAGGTAGACTGGAAGGGATGGAAATAATGCAAAAACTACACTCATATATGAGAATCACAAAAATAAAAAAGTAAAGAGAAACCTAGCTAAGAATGCACCTGAGAGTAAGTCAGCAAGCAGCATTCTTTTATGGTCTCTTCTTCAGCTTTCTACTTCAGTTCCTGCCCTGACTTCTTTGAATGATGTGCTGTAAACTGTAAGCCAAAATAAACCCTTCCTCCCTCAGAAAAAAGCTTTATAGCTTAAAATGTTCTAATATGTGGAAGATTTATAGATATGAATGACATAGAAGAAAAAGGAAAATGTTATGACATAGTTTTATCCATTTTAAAATTAGTCCACTCAGGACTGGAGAGATGGCTCAGTGATTAAGAATGTGTACTGCTCTTCCAGAGGACCCAAGTCCAGTTCTTAGCACCCACATGGTGACCCATAAACTCCTGTAACTCCATCTCCATGGATCCTACACCTCTGCCCTCTGTTGTCATCAGCACTTATGTATACACATCCACACCAAGACACACACATCAACATAATTTTTAAAAATAAAATTTTAAAATGCATTCATTCAGTAATATTTTCCAAACTCTTACTACCACCTAGTCATTAAGCCAGATGCCAAAAACTCTACAACAAACATGATATATCTGATCTCTCACAATAATTGATCGCTAAGGATTCCCACTAACCTTCAAGGTAGGTCAAGACTGAAAAATCAAAATTAATATCAACCAGAAAAATACAAGTGAAAAATACAATTCTTAAAATTTTCATAATTATCTCCAAGCATAAAATAAATCCCAAATGTAATAAAATATTAAGTACGTAAAAAACTAAGCAATGAAAGTATTAATAATCAGACACAGTGATGTGTGCCTGTAATCACAGCTACTTGGGAGGCAGAAGCAGGAGGATCACTTGAGACTAGGAGTTTTTGGCTAGCCTGAGTTACATGAGCCGCCTCTCAAAAAACTAAATAAATAAAGTTAAATTGGACAGAGTAGCACATGCTTGTAGTCCAGCACGTGGGAGACTGAGGCAGAAGTATTATGAGTTTGAGGCCAGCCTGGGCAACATAATGAGACTCTCCAAAGTTTTAAAATAAAATACAAAAGAATATGTTTTATCTGAGGACATGGCTTGGTTGGTAGAGTGCTTGCCTAGTATGCATGAAGCTCCGGGTTTGAGCTCCAGTACAGCATAAAACTGTGCATGCTGGTGCATGCTTGTACTCCCATCAGTTTGGAGGTAAAGGCAAGAAGATCAGAAGTTCAAGGTCATCCTTGGCTACATAGTAAGTTCAAGGTCAGCCTGAGCTATATGAGACCTTGTCTCAAACAACAATAGCAAAACAGATTATGTTTTGTAATCTTGGAATAGGAAGAGGTTTTTGAAGCACATCAGTCAGAAATTATAATTGACAAGAATATAGATTTCACCCAAATGGAAAAAGTAGAGATGACCAAAAGGTTCATGGATCTAAAGAAACAAACAAGACAGAGCTAGGTTCAGAGGCCTGAGCTATGGCTTCAGCTTTTGGGGAGGCCCAGGAGTCTGAGGCCAGCCCAAGCAATACAGCAATAGTCCCATTTCATTATTTTTTTCAAGAACAGTAGTGCATACCTGTACTCCCAGGACTTGGAAGGCTTAACTAGGAGACTCACACATTTGAAAACAGCCTAGACTACATAGTGAGTGTGAGTTAAAGGACAGCCTGGGACACACACTGAGACTCTGCTTGGAGAACAAGCAAGGAATTGGAAAACTCAGTATTGAACAGATGTCAGTACTTCCCAAATAAATTAATCCATAGATTCAATGTA
>NW_008343660.1:137782-142868 GCF_000622305.1 Nannospalax galili | reverse complement strand
TATATATATATATATATATATATATATATATGTGTGTGTGTGTGTGTGTGCCTATACATATAAGATGTAATTGTATGCTAAATGAACAAGGAGGAAAAATCTAGAAGTAGAGATACAGGGATCTAATATAGACTGCCTTGACTGTGGGGAAGGTAACGAGCACAGAGGGGGAGTTTGAAGGGAGGAGAGGCAGAAAGGGGGAAGAAAAAGGAAAAGGGAAGATTTCTAAGAAAATGTGATCGATTTTACCTAATAAAAACACTTATGCTAATTTTATGTTTTCGTACTTATGTATGAAGAATCTTCTAAATAGAATTGAGAAAATAGATGCTTCCCATAATTTGAGGATGTTTGCCATGAGATGAGGTTTCCCTATGTAGCCCAGGCTAACCTCATACTAGAAATCTTCCTCCCTCAGCCTCCCAAGTACCAGGATTTCAGGAGTGGGACACAATACTTAGTCTACTTTGTATAATTTGGAAAAAATAATAAGGAAATCTATATTTTATTCTATACTTATGAATCATTTGAAATGTAAAATTAGAATATAGTCATATATATTAATTGAAAGCAAAAAATTAGATTTTAAAATTTGAATTCTTAGCTCATTAACTTAATCATTTCTTAAGCTTAATCCTGTCTTAAAGAATTAAAGTGTTTTGCATAATTATTCCTCTAAGGTTTTTTCAAAGATTCTATTTTTTTGGATAGCCTAAAATATATAATGCTTCATTTTTGGCACTGTTTCTTTTAAATGTAGAAACTGTGGGGGGGTTGTAATTTTGGTTTTGGTTTTGGTTTTCTGAAACAGGGTCTCTCTGTATAGGTATGGCTGGCCTAAAACTTGTCATGTAGATCAGGCCAGTCTGGAACTCACAGAGATCCACCTGCCTCAGCCACACCTGGTCTGGAAATTTTTAAATAGGAAGTAAATAAAATTTTTCTTAAGTTCATATGAAATCAGTAATGCGTATTGACATATCAGCATACAAAACCAAGGTCCTACACATAAGTTGTCCTAAGTTTCCTAAAGAGAACTTTCTACCATCAAATGACTACAGACCCTTAAAACATTCTTTACATTTGTCTTATTAACAAATACTAATTTAACATCTCCTATTGTAAGAAGCTGCTAATTTTCACCAGCATTTAATTTCAGATCTTTTCTTCCTATCCCAATAGGGACTTCCAATAGATTTTTCATAATCAGCACAGTCCACATATTTACCACTTACCTTGTGGTTAGACAAGAAAATGACGGTTGGGTTTTCAGAACCTTCAGATTGTACCATGTGTGGCTCTTTAGTGGAACAGTTGCTGTTGGTTGCAGATATAAAGGCTCTGGTCAGTTGGCTGTGAGGCCCTAATCAAAATTAACACAGTCATTTTGATCAATGTGGCCTAACCTAATTTCTCCCTAAAATTCAACTGTCCTTTGGCACTTTATAATTTTCTTGCAGTATTTTTTTTTCTAATTGACACCATGCTGGGACTTCTTCTGATATATCTCATTTGGAAAAGAAAAGAAAAGCAAGTAGTAGTTTTGCATTCTTGTCAATGAATAATTCAGTGATTTGAGTTTGGATACATTTCTTTAGCCCACTGATTACTCTGGAAATCAGTAGTCACAAATCAGTAAGTCATGTCCAGTTTCATAAAAAGCTGTCCGGGGTAAATCTAGCCTCATCAAATGTGAGCAAAAACAAATGGAGTGACAATCAAGCCTAAAGTGTTCTTGCAGGTCAGGCCATGCTCAAATAATAAACATCTCCATGGCAGAATAAACATTTCACATGAGAGGAAAGTTGCTCCTGTCTATAGACTGTATGTTCGAGCAATTAGTCCATTAGGTCCTATTAATAAGTCCATTAGGTCAAAATATATGGATCAGGAAATTATTTCTTTTTCAACAGAGAACCTGAAAGCCAGTAGTAGCCTTAGAACCCAGGTCTGTTTTAGAAGAGAAAGAATTAGGATTTCAAAGAGGTCAAATAACTTGCCCAATATCCACAAAGGCTAGTTTTCCTAATTCACAATCTGTAGCAAATCTTTGAGTAGCCATATCATCTTCAGGTATAGCATTGTACTGCCATATTAAAGGGGCTAACAGCAAGGGCAAGGACATCATTGGAACTCAATGATAGCTTTAAATCTCAGCTCTGAAGCACATTTCTAAGCATGCCCTATAAAATGCGGCAGAACCCAATTACTGATATTTCCTAAGTACCGCTTGCCTATTCTATTTTTACAGTTTTTTTAAAGAATGACAATGAAAAATAAAGATAAAAGAATTAAGCATACCTAGCCTCAAGAGCAAATTGATTTTCAGAATTAACTAAAAGTGAAAATATACTATGTATGAATATATATATTTATATAGTGATGGGTACACTGTCCAAAGATCCTTCAACATTTCATTACATTTGAGAGCAAAGTAATGAATTTAATACATTTAATGCATGTTATCAGGGTTGAAACATTAAAATTGTGCACCTATGCATAGATTAACTTGCAGGTACACAAGAAGCTCCTAATATTACAGTCTCAGGGAAAGATAACCCTATGAATGAGGAGGAGGAAAGATGGGCACTTGCACAATATATCCATACAGTAAATGCACCGTCTACTCAAGATAACAAATGCTTAAACTAGGAGACAAAATAAAACTTAACTATATTTTAATTAATTTAGTGTTATTATGATACATAAAATTTCATTAATTCTTTGCTCTGTCACAGACAAATCAATTTGACCAATTCATTCTTGAAGACTTCTAGCAAGTGAGTGATTATCATGAAGACAGAAGCAAAGATTGTGAGTAGAAAAAGCCCTCTGAACTTCACAACAATAATAAAAAATAACATCACAGGGCTGGAGAGATGACTCAGAGGTTAAGTGCATTGGCTGTTCTTGCAAAAGGCCTGGGTTCAAATCCCAGCACCCACAGAACAGCTAACAACTGTCCATAACTCCAGTTCCAGGGGATCCAATGCCCTCTTCTGTCCTCCATGGGCACTGTACAACATGGGTGCAGGTACATGTATTCAGGCTGTATTAGTTACTTTTCTGTTGCTATGATAGAAACACTGACTGAAGCAACTTCTAGAAGGAATAATTTGAGCTTACAGTTCCAGGGGAATTACAGTCCATCATGGTGGGGCTGCATGGTGGCAGGAGGTGGCTGAGGCAGGAGCAGAAAGCACAGCACTCACATCTTCAAACAGGCACAGGAAGCCAGACAGCAATTCCAGATCCGGCAAAACTTAAGAACTCTGTAAGCCTGCCCCCATAGACATATTCTCTCCAGCATGGCCATACCTTCTAAGACCTCCCAAAACAGTGCCACCAACTGGAGGAAAAATGTCCAACTATTTGACACCTACTGGGGACATTCTTATTCAAACCACCACATTCCACTCCCTAGCCCCTATAGGCTTACGGCCATATAAAATCCAAAATGCATTTAGTCTGTCCTTAAAAGCCCCCATAGTCTTTACCAGTCTCAATGCTTTTCAAAAGTCCATAGTCCAAAATCTCTTCTGAGACTCAGGGCGCTGTCTTAACTGTAAGCCCTTTTAAATCAAAAGATAAATTGCATACTCCCAACATACAATGGAATCAAATACACATTCCCATTCCTAAGGGAGGAATAGAGGCATAGTGAGGAAATACCAGACCAAAACAGGACTGAAAACCAGCAGGGCAAACACCAAATCCAGTAGCTCCACATCTGATTTCTGGGACTTTACTTCCAAAGGGCTTAGTTGGCTCAGCCTCTCCAGCTTGGCTGAGTGCAACATATGTCTCTCTCTTGAGCTGGTACCATTCCCTATATGTAGGTCTTCTTGGCAGATGCCTCACAGCTCTGGCATCATGAATGACTCCTTGGGGTCTCCATTGCCAACCAGGCTTCATCTTCACAGCTTCACACAGTGGCCTATCAAGGCCATCTTTATACAGAGGCACCCCATTGTATGATGCCTGGCCTCAGAGGCTCCCTATGGGGAGACTGCGCTGGGCTCCCAGGCGTGGGGTGCATTCACTCCCTGTGGATCCACAGACTGCTCTGGGAAGCGGCGGCTCCGGGAGCGGCATGGCGGGTCCGCAGACTTCTCTGGGAAGCTGCAGCTCCGGGAGTGGTGGCGGACGTGCAGGCTTTTCCCGCCGGCTGCTTCGGGTCCCGCGTCTCTGGTGCTGGCGACAGCTGGTGGCTGCCGCAACTTCTCTGATGCTGAGAGCTTACTCTGCTACTGGAGCACTGTCCAGCCAGAATCCCGTCTCTATTCCACCCGTGTACTCTTCCTCAGGATGCGAGGCTCCTGGCCACTGAAACACACAGGGAAGGAGTACAGAGACGGCAAAAGCTAGTGTGTCCATGGGTCGGTAACAGAGAGTGCTGCCCTCCAGGGGGATCAGGTCACCGGTACACAAGATTCAAGGCTCGGCTCAGTCTGTGCTTACAGCTTTATTCTCTCTGGGACCCAATCTCTGGGACCCAGTCTCTGACCCAATCTCCCACTATTAAGAGAAGGCTAGGATATTTTTATACCATGAGGGTAGTGGTAAAAGCTTTGGCTGTTAGATGCTTTGTGAGGCATTCTATTTACATGTGGAAGTGGATTTCTGCCACACTGCTAGACTGCTGGCCACCTGTAAAAATCAAACAGGAAGGCATGGTATGCTTAGAGCCAACGGCCATGTTTATGTCAGGGCATTTGTGGCAGCCACTTCAAAGGGAGAGACAGGAAAGATGCTGGAAAGCACCTTGCTTTGAAAAGGAGCCCGCAGCACATATCCAAGCTGCATGAGCTGTCCGGTGTGAAGGGGCTTACAGCTTCACATAACAGAGGTCTCCAACAACCCTGTGACGTGCAGGCGGTCGTGCCACCTCCCTCCTCTGACATGCAGACGGTCGTGTCTCCTGACCCTTCTGACGTGCCGATGGTCATGTCACCAGCCCCCTCTGACGGGCAGATAGTCGTGTCACCTGTCCCCTCCGCCGTAAAGATGGTCGTGTCACCTACTCGCTCTGCCGTAAAGATGATCGTGTCACCTGCCCTCTCTGCCGTAAAGATGGTCGTGTCAG
>NW_008343660.1:119349-134634 GCF_000622305.1 Nannospalax galili | reverse complement strand
AGATTGCTTTAAGATGGTTCTATCAGCCCCAGTATCAAGGAGGCATTTGAAAGTTTTAATGTGTATTTTTATGGTTAATTTTCGATGAGCATTTTCTGTAATATTGGTTACCCATAAGGTCTGCGGCTTCCCTCTTGTTAGCGGGGCTGAGGGCTGCCTCTGAAGAAGTTTAAAGGTGGCAAAGGATTACCATCCTTGTCATTTTTAGATCTTCAATCTTTTTTCCAGTGAAAACCTCTTTTACAGCGGGGGCAGAGGGTTTTAGGGAGTCGAGTGGCTGCTGAGTTATTTTGAGGGCAATTTTTTATCCAGTGTCCAGTTTCTCCACATTTAAAACATTTTGAGTTGGACTGAGTTGTAACTGCAACGGCTTGGGCAAGGGAGGAATCTTGGTACGTAGCAGTCCCAATGTCATGGGTAGCTACAATCCACTTGTCATAATGCTCATTCTTTAGTCCCTGGCATGCTTGTCTGTGCTCAGGGGTCATCCCTTCCCAGAGAAGACTGTTTAAAAGCATTGCTTTAGCTGCAGGATCTGTTATTTTTCTATCTAATCTTGCTTGTACTCTTAGTATAAAATCTGGAAGAGCCTCAGTTGGCTTCTGCTTTAGAAAGGTTAATGCAGAAGTCTCTCCAGGCCCATGGGACAATGGTGTTAAGCGGTCCCAAGCTTGCAGGGCACATAAGTGAACCTGCTCTATACAACCAGCTGCAGCTTGCTGAATTCCTGTGGAGAAATTACCCTGACCAAAAAGCTGGTCATAATTCCAATCTATAAATCCAGGTGGTGGATCCTGCCCTGGTTGAGGTCTTAGCTGCTGATTATGAGCTTCATTTCTTTTAGCTTGCATTAGGCACTCATCTCTAAATAAGGCTTCCCACTGTACAAATAATGGACTGGGGAGAGTAGATCTACAGATGTCCCTCCAATCCTGAAGAAGCAGGTTAGTATTAAATGTTTGTAATATAGATTTAGTCCAAGGAGCATGAATGCCATCCTCCCTTACAGCTTGGCGCAGTTCCTTAAGCTCAGCAGCTGGAAGTGGGTACCAGGCTAGAGGGCATTGGCATTGTCTGGTTATTTGTAGATTAACAGGAAAAGCATCTACTGGTGGATTTTGGGGGTCCTGAGACCTCTGAGGCTGGAAATTTTGAGGCTGGCAGCTTTCACTGTCTCTAAGGTTACACAGCTGCTCTGTAACTGTGAGGCATGTTTCCACAGGGGGTGGAGGTCGCTGAGGTGGAGGGGGAGGAGGTTTTACCTGAGAATTTTTGGAAGCTTTTGAAATTTGGGCTTTAGTATCTGGGCTTGTTGAATCAGCAAGAGAGGGGTGAGGATCAATTTTACTGATGGGTGGATTTTGTTTGGCTTGGTCAGATTTTAATTTTGAAGTTGTTGAATCTGCTACTGGGCTGTTTTTAGGGTCTTTTTTATCATCTAAAACCTCTCTTTTATTATTCTCTGGCACCTGTAAACTTTCTTTAATTTTAGGTGGGTTTTTTAAATATTGTTGGATGGCTGCCATAATTGGAAAAAAGGAAAGAGGAAAATCATGCTTTTTTTGGGCTTCTTTCTTATATGCCAAATGTGAAAGAAAGCTCCACACCTCTGGATCAGATATGTCTGCGGATATGATCCAGGGTGCAAATTGATACACCTCATTCCAAAATTTTAAGCTTTCCTCTTTTGAAATTTTTAATCCCCTAGATTTAAGTAGAGTTTTAAGAGATCTGAAGCTTTTTCTTATGTGATACAGAATTTCCCATTGTCACGGGAAGATGTTTTCTTTGTGTTTTTTTGTTTTAGATGTTTTTATAGCAGTCGGACACTAGATGGCAGAAGCGCCTTGGCTGAGACTGCAAAGGAAAAATGTGTCACTTTAAATCTTTTGTCTGAGAGCCGCTTTAGCAGCTTTTGGCTGCAGCCGCTCGGCAGGGGTTAGCTAATTTGAATTTTCACTGACCTGCTTTTCTCTGTTGCTTGAATGTTTGCGGGTAGGGAGACAGAGCTGGCTAGAGGAATTCTGCCTGACTCCAAAGCTTTGGTGGAGATCCCTGAAATCTTTGGGGATTTTTCTATAACAGTGTTCAGATAGAAAAGTTGAGAAGTGATGGTTTCCAAAGTGACGTTCCTGAAATAAAAATTCCAGGGGATCACAGTGGCTCCCAGTCACAAGACCTGCCCGCAATTTTGAGAGGCTGGCAGCCACCCCTAATCGTCCTTACTTGGCCGATGCATTACCAGTTTTGATATTAAAAGATGTTTAGACAGAGGTCTTTTGTCCACACCTGTACAGGCAGTCGGGGTCCTCCTTGGATGTCAGAGAGACCTTCGGCCAACACCAGGGAGTAGCCCTGGCCAGGAGGCGTCAGTTGTTTCTCTGGTCCTAGCGGTCCCTCGCGAGGACTTCGAGACCGGAAGAGAAAGGAGGAAATTTTAGAAGAGAGGAAGAGATTAGATTACCCTCCTGAGTGGGAGGGATACTCACGGATTGGTCCGCAGACTGCTCTGGGGAGCGGCCGCTCCAGGAGCGGCACGGTGGATCCGCAGACTTCTCTGGGAAGCTGCGACTCCGGGAGCGGCGGGTGCCCTGCAGGCTTTCCAGGCGGCTTGGCCCGTGTCTCTGGTGCTGGCGACAGCTGGTGGCTGCCGCAACTTCTCTGATGCTGAGAGCTTACTCTGCTACTGGAGCATTGTCCAGCCGGAATCCCGTCTCTATTCCACCCATGTACTCTTCCTCAGGATGCGAGGCTCCTGGCCACTGAACCACACAGGGAAGGAGTACAGAGACGGCAAAAGCTAGTGTGTCCGTGGGTCGGTAACAGAGAGTACTGCCCTCTGGGGAGATCAGGTCGCTGGTACACAAGACTCAAGGCTCGGCTCAGTCTGTGCTTACAGCTTTATTCTCTCTGGGACCCAATCTCTGGGACCCAGTCTCTGACCCAATCTCCCACTATTAAGAGAAGGCTAGGATATTTTATACCATGGGGGTAGTGGTAAAAGCTTTGGCTGTTAGATGCTTTGTGAGACATTCTATTTACATGTGGAAGTGGATTTCTGCCACACTGCTAGACTGCTGGCCGCCTGGAAAAATCACACAGGAAGGCATGGTCTGCTTAGAGCCAGAGGCCATGTTTATGTCAGGGCATTTGTGGTGGCCACTTCAAAGGGAGAGTCAGGAAAGATGTCAGAAAAGCACCCCGCTATGAAAGGAGCCCGCAGCACATTAATCCCGAGCTGCATGAGCTGTCCGGTGTGAAGGGACTTCCACTTTGCATAACAGAGGTCTCCAACAGCTCCCTAAAAGTGAAGAGGAAGAACCAATGACCCCTTCACTCTTGCATCTTTCATGCCTCTAAAGCCAGCACCAGGTGAACCACACTGCCAAGTTTGGCTGCAAGTTTGGGATGGATCCCAACCTGTTTTATCCACTGTTGGCAGTTTTTCTGTCCGGTGTGAAGGGACTTCCACTTTGCATAACAGAGGTCTCCAACAGCTCCCTAAAAGTGAAGAGGAAGAACCAATGACCCCTTCACTCTTGCATCTTTCATGCCTCTAAAGCCAGCACCAGGTGAACCACACTGCCAAGTTTGGCTGCAAGTTTGGGATGGATCCCAACCTGTTTTATCCACTGTTGGCAGTTTTTTATCTTCAGTGGTTTTCTAGTAGAAAACCCCTGCAGCATTTTCCTTTCACAAATTGGAGGCTTAGCTGGGTGAGGTCTTGCCCTGGAGGCACTTTCTCCATTGTTTAAGTGTAAATCTTGAGGGCTCTCCTTAATCACTTTAATCTCCTTATCGAAGGGGGGATCCTCTCCAGCACCGGCAAGGCTCCGGTATTTATCTTCCAGTGCTCTTTTTCAATCCAAACTGTACAGTATGTACTTCTGCCCCATTTGCTATTTTTCACTGTAGATCTGCATTATATTCACCATTAATAGCCACACTACCATTTCTACACTAGGCTATCTGAAATAAGACAGAAATTAGGCCTCTGTCAAAGAAATTAGTCCATAGCTTTTCAACTTAGCTTCAGGAAAGCTCTTAGGCTGCGGGCAGACTTCAGCCAGACTCTGCTAAAATATTCCAGGTGCTGTTTAAGTTCTTAGTTCTCTCTGGAACTATTTTGCTCTCAGCACTACTTTCTTCCAGGCTCCTACTAGAATGGCGTGTTAAGCTCTGCTTACAGCAATCAACCACTTTTCTAGCCCAAACTACCAAAGTCTTCCATATTCCTCTAAAACTTCACATGCTCAAATTCTTCACAGCCAAGAGCCCACGCTCTACCACCAATTACTGTATTAGTTACTTTTTTGTTGCTGTGATACAAACACTGACCAAAGCAATTTATAGAAGGAAGAGTTTATTTGAGCTTAAGGCTCCAGGGGAATTACAGTCCATCATGGTGGGGAGGCATGGTGGCTGGAGGTGACTGGGGCAGGAACAGAAAGCAGAGCACTCACATCTTCAAGCAAGGATGGGAAGCAAGAGAGTGACTCCAGATCCAGCAAGGTTTAAGAACTCTCTACACCTGCCCCCAGAGACATGTTCCCTCCATCATGGTCACAACTTTTAAGACCTCCCAAAACAGTGCCACCAACTGGGGACAAAAATATTCAAACCACCATACACAGTCTGATAGGTAAAGTAGCCAATGGATGAATAGGGTTGATAGGGAGAAAGCACCAAGACACAGATAAAACTCTCAGCAAGATAAAGTTTTATTTCACATGGCACATGTTCCCTTTGGGGAAGGGAAAATGTCTGCCCCCAGGTCCTGAGCTGGGGTCTTTTATAGGGGAAGGCTTCTGGGGGGTGCAGAAGGTGGGAAGATATGTTTTTTAAAGGTTGGGGGAAGTGGGAGAGCGGGACTGTTAAAACCTGCCCTCTTTAGAGGTCAAAGGGGAAGCCTGCTGTGTTGGCCAAACAGTGGAAAAAAGTCTGCTTTTGACTTCAAAGACCAAGGTGGTTTTCTCGGGGACTTGAGGAACTGTGAGGCCCTCTAGGTGAGGGGGCAGGGCTATCTGAGCCCTAACATTCCAGCCTTTTGTGTTATAGGATAGGGGTCACTGTTGTCATCTTACAACTTCCT
Source organism: Nannospalax galili (assembly GCF_000622305.1). NCBI lineage: Eukaryota > Metazoa > Chordata > Mammalia > Rodentia > Spalacidae > Nannospalax > Nannospalax galili. The sequence goes on along the minus strand of NW_008343660.1, from coordinate 129,542 downwards.
GCTGGACAAGGTTGACATGGGGGGCACTGGATTAAGGGTCAATCAAACAGTGGGAGTTCCCTCTTTGTGCATCTCAACAGGGTCCTCGATGGCCAACAGGCACTCATATACATGTGGAAGGAAGCAAAGTAACAACTGATTAAAATTAGTAAGAGTAGTTTTTGGATTTTGGTCCTGAAAATATCTGAAGAGGCAAGGAGCAATGGTTAGCACTAAGGTAATAGCTCTTTTTTTTTTCTTTTTCTTCCGCCAAGGCTGAACTCAAGAGTGATGGACTCAGGATTTGCTTTCAGGCATTTTGATGTCTGTTGGAGTGGCTAGAATCAGTGTCAGTTACCTCTCAAAGGCTTCTAGATAAGGAAAACACTTTAGCCATCACTTAATTTTTTAGGCTAGAACAATAGTGGGTTGTCTCCCTTAGCTGTAGGTAGGCACTACAGTACTGCTGACCAAGAGTTGAAGTCTTACATCACTTGATTAGTATTGTCTTATTAGGAATGAAATCATCAATGAGAGATAATTGTCTAAATAACATAACTTAATGTCTGGGTTGCATAATCCCTTGAACCCTTAAAATATACTGATGACTTTCATTTTTGGCCATACTTTCCTTTTGGGTGTTTAAGACCATACTGTTGGCCCAAATAAACCAATTTATTTTTACTCTTAAGGTCATATGAGGATTTGGTCCTCAGGGGTCACAGGGGCTTGGGGAGAGCCCCTGGTTCCTCAGGTTTTTCTTTTACCAGTTCCATCTATGTGAAGATAAGTCAAGAGGTCCTGCTTAACCGGGGCTTTTCTTGGAAACATGGAGGAAATGCTTGCTCTGTGCTGACCCTCCTCTTTGCAGACTGGACAGTAGTTCAAGTCCATCTTCTGGGGTCTTCATAGCCTCCCTGAACAAAAGGACAGGTGACTCACCAAAGTTACAGGACATTTCGAGAGATGCTCCATAGCCCCCTGGAACTTGTTTGACTTTAGAGGGCAAGGAACAAAAATTTGTCCCTTTAAGTCCCTCTGACCAGATTAATATAGGCCTTAAAGTTTGGCTATTAAACATCCAACAAGGGTGGTTACACCAGTCTGGTACTTTTAATTACTATGTGCTATTTAGATAGAGCTTGGGCAACATCCTTAAATAAACCTTGACTAGACATCCTTAGACTAGTTAACTAAGCTACAACCTTAGAAATTTTAAGATTATCTATATATTATCTTTGTCTAATTTCAAATTTATAGAAACATGGTGGGTAGGTGTAGTGGAGAATGGCTGAGGTGGGGGTTCAGAGGGAAGAATAGACATAGAGTCAGTAGAACACTCATTCCTGGATTGATGTTAAAGGAGGGGTCATCGAGATTTTTTAATTTAAGAGACCCAATACTGGTGGCCTGGTACTTGCTGTGTTCCTTGGCCAGTTTTAATTTGGAGAGATGAACCCAACTAGGTTGTCCCAAGAGCTTGGCTGCAGTCGGGGTAGACAGGATCACCAGGTGAGGACCAATGCAGCTGGAGGATTTCCTTCACTCTTTTCTGTTGGTGTGAACCCACAGATAGGTGTGATCTCCAGGTTGAAGTCGGTGGTCAACTTGGCCTTTAGAAGGCTGGGGAATAATCTGGTAAGCATGTTCCCTGAGTAGTTTCCTTAGAAGAGTGAAGGCAAGTAAATAGTCATGTAGAGGGGAGAGTTGCTAAAATTAGAGCCCCGGTGAGTGTCACAAGTTTGGCTTTTTGTGATGTGGCTCCAAGTGGTAGGGGTCCTGACTCAATGACATCCATGAGAGATACTATGGCCTGTGGGACCCCACTGGGATGAGAGTTAAATTTCTATCCATAAACCAAGTCAGGGTTTGGTTTGGCAGGGGATCTGGGGAGATTAGGGGATCCTGGCAGGAAGAGTTCCTGAAGAGTTTCCAAGCACGAGTAAGTGAGCAGTTCACTGAAGGGAGGTGGGAAGCTGGATTGAGAGGAGGGCAGGAATCAAGGGTGAGAGAGGGGTTTTCAAGAAATGTGACATGGAAGAGTTGTAGTTTAGAGGGAGCTAGATTGGCAAGAGATATGTGGGTTAGTAAATACTTAAACCAGTGGGGGAAAAGGATGGAGATGGGCTGACCCAAAGTGAGCTTAAGTCCCTCTAGAGCCAAGAGAACAACAGCGGCCAGAACACAGAGGCAATGTTGCTAGTCCCAGATGGTGGTATTAAGCTGTTTAGAGATAAGCTACCAGGGCAAAAGTGGGACCCGTCATCTGTACCAAAACCCCTAATGCCTGGCCCTTATTCTCAGTTGTATAGAGGAGAAATGGACATTCCAGGTTGTGGAAAGCCAGGCTTCCTGGATAGTGTGGAATGCTGCTGTAACAGGCCCTATGGGGTCAACAGGCTCAGGGGAGTTCCCTTTGGAAACTTCACAGAGCAGCTTTTCCAAGAGGGCAAAGTTAGGAATCCAGGCACACAGGTACCCTGCAATGTCTAGGAAAGACAGAATTTCCTCCTTGGTTGTGGGGGGCTTTAAAGATCTTAGGTAATTTGTCCCATCTATAGTTAAACAACAGGATGGAGGTGTGAGAAGGAACCCCAAGTACTTGACTTGGGGGAGAGAAAGGTGAGTCTTAGCTGAAGATATCCTGTATCCCTTGTCCTTCAGAAAATTAAGGAGTTTAATTGTGTGGGCCATCCTAAGAGATGGAGAGCAAAGAAGTAGGTTATCTACATATTGTATGATGGTAGAGGGGTTAAGGTCTAAGGTTAAATCCTGAGGTTAAATCCCAGGCTGGGCTTGTCCAAAGCAGTGGGGTCTATCTCAAAACACATGGGGCAGGACAGTCCAGTTTAGATCATAGGTGCGAGTGATGTATTTAAATTCTTGTATGAAGTGTGTAGGGTTAGTAGAAAAAGAGCCTATTTTGCATTTGAGGTGAGATAGATCTCTGAGAGAAAGGGACATGGACCTCGACCCTCCCGTCCATGCTTGCCACCTCCCAGAGGGGAAAGATGCCATGGGCAGGGGGTTGAGACTGGGTGTGGGAGTGAGTATGGCTTGACATAAGAGAGGGGTTGAGAAAGGGGGGGTCCCGGGAGGAGGCCAGAGTGGAGGAGATGGGACGGGTGCCCTGTCTCTGAGGGGATGCAGGGGCAGGGTATCAGAGGTAGGGTCTGGAATCGAAGTAGAAGTAGATACAGGAGGAATAAGCAGGTTATTTGAGCTAGAAGCCAGAATATTTGGCAAGGAGGTGTTTAAGGTTTTAGATTTTCTCAAGTAGAGGAGAGTCAGTGGAAGGAGAGTGGGTGACAGACTTGGCTGTGCCTCAGGCTGGGGAGCAGAAAGAGGTTGGGGCTGGGTCCTAATCAGAAGCACTTCATCCGCTATGGCAGGATCAAAAGCTGAGGTGGAGGGGTAGGGAGGAGGAGGAGGAGGAAGAGGAGGAGGAGGAGGAGGAGGGGCAGAGGCCCCTGGCAGGTTGGGATCCCATGAAACTGTCTTAGCTAGAACAATTTGATGGGAAGAACATGGGACACAGAGGGAGGGATTGGCATGGAGACCAAAAAAACTTGGATGTATGGTAATTCAGACCATTTGCCTTTACAATGGCAGAAATTTTCTAAATCTCTCAAAATATTGAAGTTTAAGGTTCCAGTGTCTCACCAAACAGAGTCATTATCTAACTCGTACTGAGGCCAGGTAGTGGTGCACAGGAACTTCAGGTATTTTGGCCTGATTGTATCTGAAAGTCCTAGCTGTTTTAAGGATTTAAGAAGACAAGAGGTGTGAGGCCCTGAGACTTTGAGTGGGTGGTTCCCATAGCGACAGATTATGTACAGAGTGAAGAGGAGATAAAGAACTGAGCAAGCGGGTAGGACTTAGAGATAGAACTGAGCAGACAGGAGACAAAGAAAATCCTCTCTCCATAGGGAGTGGAGGCAGGAAAGCTCAGCAGATGAGGAAGAGAGAGACGGGGAGGGAGGAGAAGAAGGGGTTTGGCATTCGGTCACACAAAACAAGAACAAAGAGAACCAGGCACCAAGAAAGAGTCCTTTTCTTAGCACAGGTTTGAGTCATTATTCTTTAGTTATTTTTGAGTTATTTCCAAGTCCCAGAAGGAGATGCTCCACAATCAGATCATCAGGGAGAGGAAAGGCAAGATCCTGTCCTGGACAGGAAGTAGTGCGTGTTCCTATCTCTGGAAATTGCATCCTATATCCAGAGAAAGGAAGGAGTATTCTGACACAAGTGTGATTTCACGGCGAGCCAAGCAGAAAACCCTGCAACGAGAGTATGGTGCGACCAACCAGTAGATGGAGACAAAGTACAAGGAATGCGATGGGAGACAAGCAGAAAAAACGCAGTGAGTCAGAAGGGAGGGAAGTTTGTGGAATGAGTTGATCCCAAGGTTTAGTAGAGGCTGAGGGAAGATGAGCCCTAGAAGGGCAGTAACGAGACAGAGAGAGAGAGAGAGAGAGAGAGAGAGAGAGAGAGAGAGAGAGACAGGGAAAGAGGTACTTAAATTAATTTATATATTTTAGTACCAGGAATCATGTTGTAGTTTAAAAAGAGAATATTTTGGCTGAAAAAAATATATTTTGGTGTTAATTTAACATTTTTAGTTTGCATGAGATTTTACTTAAAAATTAATATGATACCAAGTAAATTAATTTTAAGAAACATAAATTTATGTTGACTTTGTATACATATTTAATTATATAGTCTTTGTTGAGAATGTGGTTTATTATTTTTTAAACCAAAACACCTTTGAAGTAGTCAAACAAAATGAATACACCTTAAAACATCTTGAAAGTAAACTAAAACTAAAAATGGTATTCAACAAATAGGATTTTACCCAACCAGCTTAGATGCCACTTTGTAAGGTAATTAGTGGTCTAAAGAAAGAGTTAAGTTTCCATATAGATTTGAGGTAGCATCTTTCCCTTTTTTTAAGAGCTAAATAACCGAAGGGAGTTAATAAAATCTTGTCAATCTAAGAATATAAATCAGAGGCGACAAGAAAGACAAAAGGAAACAGTAGCAGATTAGGTTAAGCATAAATAGTCTAAATAGTACTGAAAATAATCCCTAGTTTCATTATAGACAGTAACACCCTCTGTTGAAATTAATTTACATCTTAGCTGTTCTCAGCTGCACAGTGCCTTTTCTCTTAGGCTGTTTTGTTGTTCTCCTTCTCCTTGTCACAGGGTCAGGGGGCCAGCCTGAACCTGGAAAAGTCTTGGAGAACTTGAGATAATAGGTTTGAGTCTGAAGTGGGAGGGCCAATCCCGTCTCCAGGATCAGCATCTCAGTGAGCTCAAACAGCACGTGACAATTTACCAATATAATTAATATTAACCTGACATGATAGCTAGAAAGCACTCAGGGAATGATGGGGCAGGAACATAAGCAAGCATAGAGCATCTGAGCATCTGAGCATCAGAGAGGGAAATAGCTCTCTTCCAGAGAAAAACAAGCTTAGAATCATAATGTAGAAAGGGGAGGAGTTAAGACTAGTACAGATGGCATCTCAAGCCTCTCACTCAAGTAGACTATTACTTTTTACCTCTCATTGTTGTAACTATGTGTTGGTAGTAGCTTGTCTCTTGTAAGGTTTTGGCCCTGGAGTACAGCAAATTTCCATGTGCTTCACAGGTCTAGTCATCACAAAGTGTCAGCTTCCTTTGCACCTTGAAGGCAAATGGCTAGAAAAACTTTAAGTTCCCTTTAGAAACTAACAAATATACTACGTAAAACAGTAAGGATTTAAAATAGTCATTTTTAGAAATTAGCAAATACCATATAAAAAATGTTAAAATCCAAAATAATTCCTTTAATATTACTGATAAAGATGTCAGGCAAACAATGTCAAAAAACTAAATATAATTCCTTTTAAAAAATCCGTAAATATGTCAAACAATGTAAAAACTTAAAACAATCATCTTTAAAAAACAGTAAATATACCATAGAAGAAGTTAAAACTCAAAGTAATCCCCTTTAGAAACAAAGTTAAAATTTAACATCGTGTAGCTCTGGCATTATTCACTTAGTCTGAACTAGAAATGCATTGCTTATTTTATGACATTATCAAGAAACAAAAACAAAAATAAATTGCAAGAGAATCTTAGGCACCCCTGGTACTGGTAAGTTAGACTTGATATAAAAGAAGAAAGTACCCTCAGATGCCCCAAATAGAAAAGCAAATCAAAGGAATCTATGTCTCTCACCAACCATTGTAGCTGTGAATGCAAAGGAAAGTTCTCAAGATCTCTTAATTTCTATACACAAGCTATGGTGGAAAAGCAACTCATGAGGGCAGCAGAAGGAACAGAGCATATAAATCACTGGGTTGTTGGTCTGAAAGCATATGCCTCACCTGAGCAGTGCCTGTGGCTTTCCATGTATAGTGAAATTGAAAATGGTTAGTCCTAGTAAGAAAAGTAGGTGCCGGGCCACCACCCAACAGGGCCTAAGATCAAAATTTCGAGCCTCTTTGCTTGAGAAAAAGTTTAGGAGAAAAAAGGCTTTTAAAATGTTTTCCATTTGTCCCTGGGGCTAGCTGCCTGAAATTCTTTAAATGCTCCAGCGAAGCAGTCCAGCTGGTTTTGCCTATGTGGGTCAAAATGGTGAGAAAGGGTACCCTAAAGGGTTCTTAGTCACATTCATAAGAGAATTTAAGAATGGGCCCAGCTGGAAACATTTATCATTTTGTTAGAATGTTAAAGAAAAAATCCCCAGGGCAGGTGAGCTGGCAATCTTGGCAGCTGCCTGGAGGGGGTGAATAGTGGGAAGGAAAGAAAGCCCTGGAATCATGCAGGTTTAGAGCCTGCCTGGGAGGTCAGGCAAGTGGTGGGCTGGCAGGCACATGGCTGGGAGTAGAAAGCTTTAGTAAGGGAGGGGGAGAGAGAGGAAAAGGATCCAGAGTATTTGCATGTGTAGAGAATCCCTAAGTAGTTAGAGGAAAGAGGAAAGCCTAGAGTAAATGATGGAAGCAAAGGAGAGGAGACCTAAAATTGGATTGAAGGGTGTTAGAAATCACCCAGAGTAAAGTGAGGAAGGAAGGCAGTGGAAGAGGACAAAGACAGGAAAAAGGAAGGAGGACAGTAGACCTTCCAGGCCCATGGCAACGGGGTGGGGGGGCAAGATCTGGGGTGAGAGGGTGGTGAGATGTGGCAGGGGGGCAAGGGAACCGAGGTAGGGAACAGATGAAGCAGCTCCAGCCCCGGAGACCAGTGCTGTCCAGGAGTGACTGAATTCAATGGGAAAGGAGAGCAGAAGACATAGACAAGGCAGGGTATGTTCCCCAGTGAGGAGGAACAGAAAGAAGTGGAAGCAAAGCAGAGAGCTGGGGAGAGAAGGAGAGAGAAAGGAAGCGTGAGAGTGTACCTGAAAGCCAAATTAGTGGTGTTGGAGAGGTCCAGTTGGAGGGTTTGTATGAAGTCCCTTGAAGTAAGAAACAGGTTTTGGCACCATCTGATAGGTAAAGGAGCCAATGGATGAATAGGGCTGATCAAAAGAAAGCACCAAGACACAGATAAAACTCTCAGGGAGATAGAGTTTTATTTTCCACGGGACATGTTCCCTTCCGGGAAGGGAAAATGTCTGCCCCCAGGTCACGAGCTGGGGTCTTTTATATGGGGAGGCTTCTGGAGAATGCAGAAGGCAGGAAGATATATTTTTTAAAGGGGGGGGAAGAAGGAGAGTGGGACTGTTAAAACCTTCCCTCTTTAGAGATAAAAGGTGAAGCCTACTGTGTTGGACAAACAGTGGAGAAAAGTCTGCTTTTGACTTCAAAAACCAAGGTGCTTTTCTCAGGGGCTTGAGGACCCATGAGGCCATCTTGGTGAGGGGGCAGGGCTATAGGAACCTTAACACAGTCATATACATTAAATAAAAATAAATAAATAAAATAATTAAAAATAACATTCCTGGGGCTGGAGAGATGGCTCAGTGGTTAAGAACACTGGTTGTTTTTGCAGAAGACATGGGTTCGAATCCTAGCACCGACATGGCAGCTAACAACTGTCTGTAACTACAGTTCCAGGGGATCTGACGGCCTTTTCTGTCCTCTGAGGGCATTGCACGACTTGGGTGCCCTTACCTACATGCAGGCAATACACTCATACACACAAAATAAAAAAATAATGAATAAAATATTAAAAAATAACATCCCTATACAGTAAGACTGGCTAGACACTACTGCTGGGAAGCACTGCAGGAAATAGTAAGCTAGTGGGTAAGGACCACTGCCTCAGAGAACAGAGCATTTCAAGTTTCCTGCCTCACTCCCACCAAAGTTATGCTGAATCTTTGGGAGCTTCAGGCAAACAAGCTCAAGAAACGAAAATAGAAGGAGCAGACAGGTTAGAGAACACAAACATCTCAAGATGAAGAAAGACAGACAAAGAAAGCAGCTCAGTGAGATGGGTTAGCTGGTAAAAAGCACTTGCTGAGGAAGGCTAATGACCTGAGTTTGATCCCCAGAATGCAGACCGTAGAAGGAAAGAACCAAATCCTGAAGGCAGTACTCTGACATCGACACACTCTGTGGCATGCATGTGCCCATGCTCATACACACAGTGGTATAGCACACACACAATAATAATAAGTAAATAAAAAATTTAGAGAGTGAGAAAGATAAAAACAGGAGCCCCACCAGTTGCACTGCCTCTGTACTAGTATGGCACCAATGCTGGGGCCTACAGTATGACAGTAGTAGAGGATGTGCTTACCATGTAAGGCCCTGGGTTCATGACCAAAAAAAAAGGAAAGAACCAATATTTGCCATGCCACTTCATTCATACCTATGATATAAACTTCCTGAAAGCAGAAGGGGTTGTAAGTTTTCTACACAGCTGTTCAACATTTATGAGTGTAAAACTTGACATAGCAAAGCCAAGGCAAATGAAACAGAGGAGCACCACAGCAGAAGAGTGACATGCTCTCTGAAACCACACTTGTGTCAGATCCTTCAACAGAAAAGTGCTATTCAAAGGAACAAAAGTGAGAAAAATAAGAGATTTCAGAAGAAATTATAGAAACTGGTTTAACCTATCAAGTTCTTATGACCTATCAGATAAAAGGTGTTAATCAAAAAGTAGCCACATCAAAAAACAGAACTGCCTCTCTCCAACCCTCAGACCTCTCTCCAGGAACAACCCAGCTCATCAGTGCAGTCCCCAGGGGCCCTTGGGGCAGCATCCTGCCCCCAACTTTCTTTGCATCTCTGGCTGGCACAGCCACCAGCTGCCCTAGAGCAGCATCTTTTCTGGGCCCGGCCAGTCCAACCCCCAAATTCCTGAGGCCAAAATCTTTCCTGGAGGGAAAACTTAGGAGACCTAAGGAGACCTTAGGACAAAGCCTGAGAATATAGGCTCCTCATCTGACTTGGGTCTCTGTGGGAACTCCTGAAGACAAAGCAATCTGGTCACTCCAATATAAAATCAAAAGAGAGAACTGGAAGCTTACAGGAACCAGATTTGAATGCCCAAAAAGTAAACCACAAAGACACATAAAGCTTACGAAAAGAAGCAGACCTAAACTTGAAGGCTTGAGTATCACACAAAAATCAGAAACTACAAAAGAAATTCACATGTCAAAATCACAGAGAAAAAATAACATGAAAAACCAAAATAACATATCCCCACCAAATATCAATAGTCCTCTAGAGGAGTACAATGAGAACCCCCTAGAGATAATGCAGGACATGGAACTCAAAAGAACAATTATAAACATGATAAAAGAATTCAGTGAATTTAAAGAACAAACAAAGAAATCAAAGAACTGAAGGAAGATAAGGATAAACTTCTGAATGAATTCAGAAGAATTAGAAATATTGACACAAGCAAAAATGATGAAGAATTTAAGAAATCACAAGAATGGAATATGCAAGAATTGTGTGACACCATAGGAAGACCAAACTTACACATCATAGTCATACAGGAAGGAGAAGAATCCCAAGATAATGGCATGGACAAGATCTTCAACAGAATCGTGGGAGAAAATTTTCCAAAATTAAAGAAAGACATGCCCATACAAATACAAGAAGCATATAGAACACCAAACAGGCAGGACCATAAAAGAAACTTTCCACGGCACATCATAGTAAAAACACTAAATGTACAAAACAAAGAGACAATACTGAAAGCTGCAAAAGAGAAACGATAAATCACATATAAAGGAAAACCCATTAGGATTACAGCTAACTTTTCAGA
>NW_008343660.1:118061-118969 GCF_000622305.1 Nannospalax galili | reverse complement strand
TTGTTGTCTGCAAGAAACTCATCTCACTTTCAAGGACAGACACTATCTTAAAGTGAAAGGATGAAAAAATATACCAAGCAAATGGTACTAAGAAAAGAGCAGGCATAGCATTTCGATTATCTGACAAAATAGACTTTAAACTAAAAGTAATCAGAAGAGGTAAAGAGGGCCACTTCATTCTGGTCAAAGGAACAATAAATCAAGAAGATATTATGATCATGAACGTATATTCACCAAACTCTGGTGCACCCAACTTCATAAAAATAATTCTACAGGAATTTAAGACCCAGATTAATTCCAACTCATTAATAGTGGGGGGACTTCAATACCCCACTGTCTCCATTAGATAGGTCAACAGGGCAGAGAGTTAACAGAGACATATGAATTAAACAATACCATATATCTAATGGACTTAACAGACATCTATCGAGTATTCCACCAAAGCACCAAAGGACATGCTTTCTACTCAGCAGCCCATAGAACCTTCTCCAAAATCGACCATATACTAGGGCACAAAACAAACCTTAACTAATACAAAAAGCTTGAAATAATTCCATGCATTCTATCAGACCACAATGCAATAAAGCTTAAAATCAACACTGGAAGAAGCCCTAATCACCACATGATCACATGTTCCACCAAAGCACCAAAGGACATGCTTTCTACTCAGCAGCCCATAGAACCTTCTCCAAAATCGACCATATACTAGGGCACAAAACAAACCTTAACTAATACAAAAAGCTTGAAATAATTCCATGCATTCTATCAGACCACAATGCAATAAAGCTTAAAATCAACACTGGAAGAAGCCCTAATCACCACATGATCACATGTGATTAAACAACACACTCCTAAATGATGAATGGGTCAAAAGAGAAATTAAGAAAGAAATAAAAGTATTCCTGGAA
>NW_008343660.1:113818-117826 GCF_000622305.1 Nannospalax galili | reverse complement strand
AACAATACAAAGAATCAACAATTCCAAGAACCGGTTCTTTGAAAAGATAAACAAGATTGACAGACCACTAGCCAGTTAACCAAAAGAAAGAAAGCATCTCAAAATCAGAGATGAAAGGGGAAACATCACAGCAGACACCAGAAAGATACAGAACATTATAAGGGAATATTTTAAAAACCTATATGCTACTAAATTTGAAAGCCTCAAAGAAATGGACGTATATCTAAAGGCATGGGACCCACCAAAACTAAACCAAGAAGAGATTAACAGCTTAAACAGACCCATAACACAAAAAGAAATTGAAACAGTAATACAAAACCTCCTGACTAAAAAAGGCCAGGACCAGATGGATTTACAGCAGAATTCTATCAGACATTTAAAGAAGATCTACATCCAAATAGTACTTAATTTATTCAAAAAGATAGAAATGAAGAGAGAGCTTCCAAATTCCTTCTATGATGCCAGCATCACACTAATACCAAAGCCAGGTAAAGATACAACCAAAAAAGGAAACTATAGACCCATATCCTTAATGAACATAGATGCAAAAATTCTCAACAAGATGCTTGCAAACCGCATATATACACAAATCAAAAAGATCATCCACCATGATCAAGTTGGCTTTACCCCAGAGATGCAGGGATGGTTCAATATATATAAGTCAATAAACATCATAAATCATATAAATGGACTCAAAGACAAGAACCACATGGTCATATCAACAGATGCAGAGAAGCCCTTTGACAAAATTCAACAAACATTTATGTTTAAAGTCCTAGAGAGAATTGGACTGGGTGGAACATACCTCAACATAATTAAAGCCATATATAACAAACCCACAGCCAACATCATTCTAAATGGAGAAAAACTGGAAGCATTCCCATTGAAATCAAGAACCAGACAAGGCTGTCCACTCTCTCCACTTCTCTTTAACAGAGTGCTTAACACTCTTGCAAGAGCAGTAAAACAAGATCAGGAAATTAAAGGAATAATAATTGGAAAGAAGAGATCAAATTATCCCTTTTTGCAGATGATATTATATCTAAGAGACACAAAAATTCCACCAGAAAACTCCTAGAAATTATTAACACGTTCTGTAAAGTGGCAGGTTACAAAATTAACCTACAAAAGTCTGTAGCCTTTCTATATACCAAGAATAAGCAATCAGAGAAAGAGCACATGGAAACACTCCCCCTCACAATAGCTGAAAAAAAAAAAAAAGCCCTCAGAATAAACCTCACCAAATACTTTAAAGAGAAGATGAAAGGACCTTCCATGCTCATAGATTGGAAGAATTAATATTGTGAAATGATCATCCTACCAAAAGTCATTTATAGATTCAACGCAATGCCAATCAAAACCCCCATGACATTTTTCATAGACTTGGAAAAAAACATCCTAAGATTCATATAGAAGCACAAAAGACCTCGGCTAACCAAAGCAACCCTTAGCACTAAGAGCAATGCTGGGGGGATTAATATACCAGATTTTAAGCTGTATCACAGAGCTATAGTCATAAAAAAAACATGGTACTGGCACAAAAATAGACCCATAGATCAATGGAACAAAATTGAAGACCCAAATATGAGTAAATGAAATTTCAGCTACCTGATATTTGACTAAGGGGCCAAGCAAGAATATTCACTGGAGGAAAGACAGCATGTTCAGCAAATGGTGCTGGCAAAACTGGATCTCCACCTGTAGAAGAATGAAACTAAACCTCTATCTTTCACCCTGCACAAAAGGCAATTCCAAATGGATCAAAAACCTCAATTTAAAGCTTAAAAGTCTGAAATTGTTAGAAGAAAACATTGGGAAAAACCTATAAGATATAGGTGCAGGAAAGGATTTTCTAAACCAGACATCAATTGCTCAGGAAACAGGGCAAGAATTAACAAATGGGACCTCATTAAACCAAAAAGCTTCTGTACATCAAAGGAGGCAACCAGGGAAGCAAACAGAAAACCCACAGAATGGGAGAAAATCTTTACCAGTGACACATCTGACAGAGGTTTAATATCCAGAATATATAATGAACTCAAAAAACAGAGAACCAAGACAAGAAGTAATCCAATTAAAAGATGGGCTCAGGAGCTGAACAGAAAGTTCTCAAAAGAAGAACTAAAGATGGCTGTGAGGCATCTTAAAAGATGTTCAAGCCGGGTGTGGTGCCACACGACTTTAATCCCAGCACTGGGGGTGCAGAAGCAGGCTGGTCTCTGTGAGTTCAAGGCCAGCCTGGTCTACATAGTGAGTTCCAGGACAGCTGGGGCTACAGGGAGACCCTGTCTCAAAAAGACCAAAAAAAAAAAAAAAAAAAAAAGTTCAGCATCACTAATAATTAGGGAAATGCAAATTAAAACCACTTTAAGGTTTCATCTTATCCTAAGATCAAGAGAACAAATGAAGGAGAGGATGTGGGGAAAGGGGAACACTCATCCACTGCTGGTGGGGCTGCAAACTTGTTCAACCCCTATGGAAAACAGTGTGGAGAACTCTTAAAAAACTACAAATGAACCTACCATTTGACCCAGTTATACCACTCCTTGGCATATCCCCAAAGAACTCATCGTATTGCAGAGACACTTGTACATCCATGTTTGTTGCTGCTCTTTTCACAATAGCTAAGAGATGGAAGCAACTTAAGTGTCCCTCAATTGACGAGTGGATAATGAAAATGTGGTTCATTTATATGATGGAGTTTTACTCAGCCATAATGAAAGATGAAATCATGAAATTTGAAGGTAAATGGATGGAACTAGAAACTGTTATACTAAGTGAAGTAACACAGACTCAGACAAAAAATTGGCATATATTCTCCCTCATATGTGGATCCTAGAACCAAACCCTGAAAAGTGAGTATATAGCCAGACATAACTACAGGAATCAGGATAATGGAAAGGAAACAGGGAGGTAAAGGAAAAGAAAGAACCTGAAAGAGAAGAACAGTAGGAAACAGGCCTTAATAAGGGAACTATGGATAAAAATTGGGTTAGTTTAAGGGAGAGGGGAGGGAAGGGTATAGAAGGAACCTAGGGGTAAAGGGAAAGAAGGAGCTCAACAGAGGTAGGACCATAGGAGAAGGGTATTATTAAGGAGAAAGGGGGATAATGGGGGCACCTTAAGTGGGAAAACCACGATGGAAGGGTGAGACAATGCGAGAGATAAATAATGCCTAAGCTAGTTTTGTGAAAACCAGAGGGAACCATATTACTCCAACAATGTACTGACAAATTGTACATCGCAAATCAAGAAATGTATGTCTCAGTAAGGTTTATCTGAGAACAATTGATCTTTGCCCAAGATTTATCTACACAGTATACAGTAATTAAAAGTTGCAGACTGGTGGAACTAACGTTCTTGTGTGTTTAACAGACATACTTTGAGGCCTATTATGGGGCGGGTTGCTTGACCCCCGGCGTGGTGTGTGCGGGCACCCTGGGGTCTCCGCCACACCTGGCTAATCCAGGCTTGAGTCTGGCTGCAAGCGATGTGGGGAGCACGCCTGGGCTCCCGGGCGCACTCACTCTGGATGTGGCCCGGGGTCAGGTGTGCGTGCACTCTCCCGCCGTGGTTCTGGTCCCGCTGTCTAGCTAGCGGCTGGCGGGCCTGGCCGGCCCGGCCGCGCCTCTCTGGAGACGGCAGGTGCAAAGACTTCTCTGATGCTGGCTGTAGCTGATAGCTACACACTTCTCTGGAGCGGAGAGCTTTCTCTGCTACTAGAGTATTATCTAGTCGAGATCCCGCCCCTATTACACCCTTGTGCCCTTCCTCAGGATTGCGGAGTCCTGGCCAGTGAACTCCACAGGGAAGAAACACGGAGGCGGCGAAAGCTAGGATATCCGTGGGTCGGTAACGGAGAGTGCTGCTCTCCGGTGAGATCAGGTCACCGGTAGTAAGACACAGGACTCAAGGCACGGCTTAGTCTGTGTTTACTGCTTTATTGTATCTCTGCTCCTTGCTGTCCAGCTCTCTGCTGATCCAGCTTTCTGGGACCCAGTCTCTGAC
>NW_008343660.1:107353-109970 GCF_000622305.1 Nannospalax galili | reverse complement strand
TTTTACAGCAGTCGGACACTAGAGGGCTGAAGCGCCTAGGCGAGTTACAAGCCCCTAGGTCAGAAAGAAAAGTTTGCAGTTTAAATCTTGGAGCCGCTTTTGGCTTCCAGGTGCCTGGCAGGGATTAGCATTTTTGCATTTTTACTGAATCCTGGCTATCAGCTGCTTGCCTGAATGCTTGAGAGAAGGGAGAGAGCTGACTAGAGGAATTCTAACAGTGTTCAAAGCTTAGGTGGAAATCCCTGGAACTTTTTGGGGGATTTTTCTCTAACAGTGTTCAGATAGAAAAGTGAGGAAGTTTTTAGAAGAGAGAAAGAGGTTAGACTACCTTCCTGAGAGGGAAGGGTACTCACGGATTCCTGGCGTTTCTGTGGGCACCAGCTCTGAACTGCCACGAAGTTCAGAAGACTCTCACGTTGTCCACAAGGTTGAGAAGCCAAGCCAAGCCAAGCCCCACATTGGGCGCCAGATATGGGGCGGGTCGCTTGACCCCCGGCGTGGTGTGTGCGGGCACCCTGGGGTCTCCACCACACCTGGCTAATCCCGGCGTGAGTCTGGCTGCAAGCGATGTGGGGAGCGCGCCTGGGCTCCTGGGCGCACTCACTCTGGATGTGGCGGGGGGTCAGGTGTGCGTGCACTCTCCCGCCGTGGTTCTGGTCCCGCTGGCTAGCTAGCAGCTGGCGGGCCTGGCCGGCCGCGCCTCTCTGGAGACGGCAGGTGCGAAGACTTCTCTGATGCTGGCTGTAGCTGATAGCTACACACTTCTCTGGAGCGGAGAGCTTCCTCTGCTACTAGAGTATTATCTAGTCGAGATCCCGCCCCTATTACACACTTGTGCCCTTCCTCAGGATTGCGGAGTCCTGGCCAGTGAACTCCACAGGGAAGAAGCATGGAGGCTGCGAAAGCTGGGGTATCCGTGGGTCGGTAACGGAGAGTGCTGCTCTCCGGTGAGATCAGGTCGCCGGTAGTAAGACACAGGACTCAAGGCACGGCTTAGTCTGTGTTTACTGCTTTATTGTATCTCTGCTCCTTGCTGTCCAGCTCTCTGCTGATCCAGCTTTCTGGGACCCAATCTCCAGGAACCAGTCTCTGACCCGATCTCTGACTATTAAGAGAAGACTAGCATATTTATATTCTATGGGGGTAGTGGTAAAAGCTTTTAGATACTTTGTGAGATATTCTATTTACATGTGGAAGTGGGTTTCTGCTAGACTATTGTCTACCTGTAAAAATCACACACAGGAAGGCATGGTATGCATAGAGCCAAAGGCCATGTTTATGTCAAGGCATCTGTGGCGGCCACTTCAAAGGGAGAGACAGGAAAGATGCCAGAAAGCACCTTGCTATGAAAAGGAGCCCGCGGCACATTCCCCGAGCTGCATGAGCTGTCCGGTGTGAAGGGGCTTCGACTTTTGCATAACAGAGGTCTCCCAACAGCCTATAATAATTTGGTCAGAGGGTCATAAAGGACACTTTTTGCTCCTAGTCCTCCTAGGTTGACTAGTTCCAGGGGACTATGAGCATCTCTCAAAATGTCCTGTTGTGGAGGGTCACCTTTCCTCTTGATCAAGGAGGCCAAGGAGACCCACCAGATGAACTTGAACCAGTGTCCAGTCTACAAAGGGGAGGGTCAACACAGAGGAATAATTTCCTCCATGCTTCAAAGCAAAGCCAACCATGGTCGAGTAGGACCTTTGACTTATCTTCATATAGGCGGAACTGTTAAAAGAAAGGAGCCAGGGACTCCTCCCAAGCCCATGTGACCCCTGAGGAACAGATCCTCAAACGACCTTAAGAGTAAAAATAAATTGGTTTATTTGGGTCAACTGTCGGGCCTTAAACACCCAAAAGGAAAGTATAACCAAAGATTAAAGAGGCCAATATAATTTCTTGAGTCCATATGCATAGCTAAAGGCTACATAACAAGCAACAATGCCAGATAGGAGATACCTTCTTTTGAGTTGTTGGCCAGGGTGGCCAAAGATAGTAACCCAGCATAGAACTGGGAAAATGAACAGCAGACTCCAATCTTGTCCAAAGGAATATTGACAACTGATTACTGCTAGATGAGGAACAGCTGACCCTCCTAAAACAAAGACCTCTAGATAGGCTGACTAGATTCGCCAGAAGGGCAAGTAGTGGGGAATGGCTGGGGTGCCGATAACACAGCAGACAGTTACAGGGATATCTGAGTACAAGGGCTCTAGTGTGGGGAGGGAGGCTATGGGAGGGTGCCATCTGGGAAGTGGGTATATAGTTGAATAAGGTGGTCTGGGATGTTCTGTGTGATATACACACATACACACACACAAAATCAAGAAATTTTTAAAAATGTATTATATTTGAGGAGGAAGCATAAAAATTTACATCTTGCTAATGAGGTGATAAACATTACCATTGAAATCTACCCAATGACTTTATAGACATACACATGTGCCAAGAAGCCAAGTGCAACAGATTATGACTAGCAATAATCAGATACAAACAGATTAGAGATGCATGCACCAACATCTCAGTGTTAGCAAAAACAATGAGTCTTTCTACAAGGAACAATATATTCTAAAATGAAATGGAGAACTTTTTTAAAGGTTAAAAACTCATCTAATTTTTTATCTTA
>NW_008343660.1:105382-106668 GCF_000622305.1 Nannospalax galili | reverse complement strand
TGAGTTCAATATTGTATAACTGTATTAATTCAACTGTGAACCTAGAAACTTACAGCCACTTGTGAAAGAGATGTACTCTTGCTCTGGAGTGTGTTACTGAATATGTTAAAGCTGTAATTCAATGCTTCTTCTAATCATATAGTTATAAAAATTTTTTTAAAAAGAACTGCAAAAATCTTGATGACCAAGACTAGTGTTTTGCAAAATATTTTAGCAACAAAATCTCAATTCAAGTATTAGTGAGTTAAGGATTCAAATTTAGCATAGCATGGTGGTACATGCCTGTAATCCCAGCACTCAGGAGGCAGAAGGAGGTAGATCTCTGTGAATTTGAGACTAACCTGATCTGCATAGTGAGTTCCAGGACGGCCGGGATGACATAGTGAGACTCTGTCTCAAAAAAAAGGATTTCAAATTTAAGTACTAGCTAATGATGGTACATATCTATAATTCCACTTGGGAGGTTTAGATATCATGAGTTTGAGGCCAGCCTGCTCTATGTAGTAAGGATTTATCTAAAAAAAAAGTTCCTAATTTATAAAACAGATAAAAAAGCAGCACCCTGATTATAGCCCATCAGAGTAGAGAACCCAAAATGTACCTATTCCCTATCTCTTCTAACCAAGAACTCAACTGAGGAACCCAGTTTGAAATCTTCTGGAATAATTTCTATTGAGGAATGAGGAAAAGAAGGTTTATAGATTGTAAATTGCCCAAAGACACACCAGGAAGACTTTTAAAGTACCTTACAACTGAAGTTGAATGGATAAATTACCAATATTTTATTCTTTTCAACATGAGAATGTTGCTTTCATGTCAAAAATCTTTGCTTTATTGACAAACAATAAAGATATGAAGCATAGTGAATGTGCCCAGTGAAAGTTTCTCAAGAACTTTCATACTTTAATCCTATGTAGATCAAGAAAATATTTCACTTCAGTATCACAGCATTTCTGAGAAAATACAATCACTTACTTCATAAGTTCCCTCTAAAAATGCTTTTAGTATAAATACTAAAGCATTTAATAATATTCATCTTTGAATTCTATTACCATTCACTTTCTTTTTTAAATTTTATTATTTTTTTATTTTATGTGTATTCGTGTATTGCCTGCATGTAGGTAAGTGTGAACGGGCTCAGCGAACTTCCCTAAGTTACTCCATTTTGTTCAGAGCCATTTCAGCAGCAACTTTGCTCCACACCGAAAGGAAAAGGGGGGCAACCCTGGGCCTTGGAAAATTGCCCTCGCCATGAATCATGGAATGTGCTAATTCCAGATATTATA
>NW_008343660.1:98750-105120 GCF_000622305.1 Nannospalax galili | reverse complement strand
TATAACGATTGGTTGCTAATTACTAAAATTAGAATTGTGTTATGTTGTATAACCCTGATTGGTGAATGCAGATTTTGCTTATGCTATGCTTACTGTGATCCTGTAAAAACTCTGATCAATCAATATTCAGGGCTGCTTCTACTCCCGAGATAGACAGCCAGGCCGGGCGAAAATTAAAATTTACCTTGCTACTTTTCTTAAAGTGGTGTTGGTGATTTTTTACACACTCTGTCCTATAACAAGTGCACCCATGTTGTGCAATGCCCATGGAGGTCAGAAGAGGCTGTCAGATCCCCTGGGACTGGAGTTACAGACAGTTGTTAGCTGCCATGTGGGTGCTGGGATTCGAACCCAGGTCTAATGCAAGAACAATGAGTGTTCTTAACTGCTGAGCCATCTCTCCAGTCCCACCATTCACTTTCTAGGTGCTTTTTTAAAGGTAGGTCTATGGAACATAAAATTGCAGCCCACCTCCACTTGCAAAAAAAGTTGTTCTAGGAACTAGGAATGGTGGTGCATGCCTTTAATCTCAGCACTCAAGAGACAGAAGCAGGTGAATCTCCATGAGATCCAGACCAGCCTAGTCTACATAGGGACTTCCAGATCAGCTGGGGCTATAGGAAGATCCTGTTTCAAAAAAAAAATGCTCTAGGAAAACAATGAGTTTACAGATTTGATGAATGTCTGAAATGCAGTGTTGAAACTATCTCATATTTAAGAAACTTCATTGCTTACTAAGCAAAGCACTTCTTTCCTATCTTCGACCAGCTCCCTAAAACCCAACACGTATACTACTAACATAATGTAAGCTATTATCCTGAAATTCAGTGATATGAATTCATTCTACAGATGATAAGCCTGAAACAATGAAATGATGCATGTAAACTGATTCATTATAGTATTGTTTTTACTGCCAATGTATCTACCAATAGGGAACTAGTTAAGTAAGCATCGTATATTCACACAATGTTACATTTCTAGGTATATAAAAGAATAAGAAAGCTGGGCATGGTGATGCATACCTGTAATCCCAGCACTTGGGAGGTTGAGGTAGAAAGATTGAGGTTTGAAGCCAAGCTGGGTTATACTGAGAGTTGAAAGCAATTTAGATTACATAAGAAAACCATGTCCCAAAAACTGAGGGGAAAAGGGGGGTAAGGAGAGGAAGAGGAGGAAAACAGGAAGGGGAGGGAGGGAGGGAGGGACAGAGAGAGAGAGAGAAAGAGAGAGAGAGAGAGAGAGAGAGAGAGAGAGAGAGAGAAAGAAAGAAAATTTACTAATACAGTGTCCTAGTTTGTTTCTTCATTGCTGTGACAAAACACTCTGATCACTACCAACTTGGGGAAGAAAGGGTTTATTTATCTTATACTTCCTGGGCTACAGTTCATCAGGGAGCCCAAGGTAAGAACTGAGGGCAGGAACCTAGAGGCAGGAGCTGGAGTGCAGGCCATGGAAGAACACTGCTTACTGGCTTGCTCTCCTGGCCCCTGCTCAGCCTGCTTTCTTATGCAACACAGGCCCACCTTCCCAGGGGTACCCACAGTGGACTGGGCCCTCCCACATCACTCAACAATCAAGACAATGCCCTTCAGACATGGCCACAGGCCAGTCCAATGGAGACAATTCCCCAATTGAGGCTCCCTCAACCCAGGTGTGTTAAATTGACTCTAAAACTACCCGGCACAATTGACCCCTTGTCAACTTGACACACCAACACATCACTATTAAACCATAACCTTTCCAATTCTTGTCCCCAAGATATGATGTTAACATTAATATCACAGCATAAGACAGTGCAACCTTAAAACCCCTACAGTCCTTAAAAAATCCAAACACCTAAAAGTCTATAGTCTCTTTTAAAAGTCTCTTAACTGTGGGTGGGCTTCTGTAAAATCCAAAACAAGTACTGTCTTATTTCAAAGGGAAGAATCAGGCATACCTAAGCAAAACTAAAGTCCAGCAAAGTAGCTCAAGGCTAGACATCTCATAATCTTCCGGACTCCAAAGGGTTCTGGCAGCTCCACTTCTCTGACTCTGCCACCCACAGCACACACAGTTTGTCTCGCAGATCCAAGCGAGCTCCATTCCACACCTACTGCTGTCCTTGGTGGTCATCCCACAGTCCTGGCATCTCCAAAAAGATGGGGTCTCCACTGAAACTGAGGCCGCTCCCTCACCAATGGCCTCTTTTGGCCTCTTGGGGTGCAACACCTCAGATTCTCTACATGACCCCTTCATGCTTTCAACACCAGAACCATGCAGGAGACTCTAATGCATTACCAAGTCCTGCTCCCAGCTTGAGATGGAGGCTCAGGTCCCCTCTGTGTGCTGACCCTGAGGAAATACCTCCCAGAAGATTTCACCACAGTGATGCTGGTCTCTTGTTACTTACAGCTGGGTTTTCAGCCCCAGCTAACCAGCATTGATTATCCCAGTAAAACAAAGGTTTTACTTAAGGTTCTGGTCTCTTCTTAATCATAGCTGATTCTTCAGCTTCAGCTGACCAGAACCCACAGATTTTCAATTCAAAATATCACACAAACAGCCCTGATAGTCTCTGCTTCCCTTTGAAGCTTCACAAGCCAGGCCTCCATTGTTCACAACTCTTTCAGCATAACTGTTCCAAGCTCCACAGTAATAAACTCTAAGCAAACACTTTTCCAGCCCAAAGTTCGAAACGCTTCCACAGTCCTCCAACGTCAGGTCTGTCACAGTAGTGTCCCATTCTCTGGTACCAATTTCTGTCCTAGTTTGTTTCTTCATTACTGTGAAAAAAACACTCTGACCACTACCAACTGGGGGAGGAAAGGGTTTATTTATCTTACATCTCCCAGGTCACAGTTCATTAGGGAGCCCAAAGTAGGAACTCAGGGCAGGAACCTAGAGGCAGGAGCTGGAGCACAGGCCATGGAGGAACACTGTTTACTGGCTTGCTCCCCTTGCCCCTGCTCAACCTGCTTTCTTATACAACACAGGCCCACCTGTCCAGGAGCGGCACCACCCACAGTGGGCTGGGCCCTCCCACATCACTCAACAATCAAGAAGATGCCCTTCAGACATGGCCACAGGCCAGTCCAATGAAGGCAATTCCCCAACTGAGGCTCCCTCAACCCAGGTGTGTCAAGTTGACACTAAACCAACCAGCACATACAGAATGTTCTCCAAGGATCCAAGTTTGAGATCATCCTCAACTACACAAGTTTGAGGCCAACCCAGGCTACATGAAACCCTATCTTTAAAAAAAAAAGGGGGGGGAGGGGGGCTGGGCATGGTGGTTCATGCTTTTAATCCCAGTACTTGGGAGGCAAAGGCAGGCAGATCTCTGTGAGATAGAGGTTAACTTGTTGTACATAGATGTTCCAGGCCAGCTGGGGCACCAGGGAGACCCTGTCTCAACAAAACAAAAAACAAACAAACAAAAGATAATATTCTTCAAGATATATTAATACTTTTGTATGTATATGTGTGTGCATGCATGTGTGTATGCATTTTTAAATATGTATGGGTATACATGTGTGCAAAGGTGCATGCATGTGCATGTAGAAATCGAAGATTGACGTCTTTGATTGTTCTCCACCATATTCCTTAAATATTGAGGCATGGTCTCTCCCTTGAATCCAGAGCTTGCAGATTTGGCTAATATAGCTAGACAGTTTGCTCCAGGGATCCCCTGGCTCTGCGTCTCAAGCACTGGGATTACAGGTGGACTACCACACTCATCCAGCATTTATGTGAGTGCTAGAGATCCAAATTCCAGTCTTCACACTTGTGTGGAAAGCACTTTATTTGCTGAGCCATCTCCCTAGCCACAAAATACATTATTAAATGAAGACAGCAATAGGCAAGTCCTCAAATCTATATTATTTTTCACCTAAGAGAAATAAATATGAATACATTTTAACTTGCATAAAGAAATACTGAGCTAAATTGTAGCTCAGTGGTAGAGCATTTGCTCACCATCCAACAAGTCTTGAGCACAGTCATCACCATAATATGAAAATACTGAACAGATACTTAAGAACTTATTATGAAATTAACCTACAGGGTAAATAATGGCAGGATAGGAGGAAGGTTCCTTAACTATATCCATATGCAATTATTTTTCTTCATTATCAAATTACCTGGATTTAGAATCACCTAGGAATCACATACAAATACCTCTATGTGTGTATGAAGTTGCCTCCAGAAATCAGAAGGCTATATCTTCACAGGTTTTCAACAAAGTTGTATGTTTTATGCCAGTAGTACCTTGATGGTTTTGTAATATGGTCTGTAATACAGTTCCGAATCACGTTATAATATCTCCATTGTTGCTTTTTCTGTCTAGGATTATGTCCGTTGTTTGGGATCCTTTGTGCTTCTAAATGAAGTTTAGGATTATTTTCTCTAGTTATATGAAGTAAGTGACTGGGATTTTCATGGAGATTGTGTTGAATCTATAAATCACTTTTGGTAATAATAGTCATTTTCAAAATATTAATTCTGATAATCTATAAACTTGGGTCTTTCCATATCCTAGTGAAGTATTCAATTATTTTAAGACAGATTCTTCTTGTAGCCTCAGCCATCCTAGAACTGGCTAGGTAGACCAGACTGGCCTTGATCTCAGAGCTCTGCCTGCCTCGGTCTCCTGAGTGCTGGTATTAAAGTCCTGCACCTTCATGCTCAGCCTATTTTTTTTTTTTAATTAATACATTCAAAGTGAAACCCTGTCTCAAAAAAAAAAAATTAGTACATTTATTTGTGGGTGTGTGTGTGTGGGTGTGTTTGTGTGTGTGTGTGTGTGTGTGTGTGTGTGTGTGTGTGTGTACACACTGGCCCTCAATTTGTTTTCTTCAGTCTCTTATAGTTTTTACTGTAGGACCAGTAAGATGGCTCAGTCAGCAAAGAGGCCTACTGCTAAGCCTCACCAGCCAAGTTTGATCTCCAGGATCCACATGGTGGAAGGAAAGAACCAACTCCTAAGAGTTGTCTTGAAATCACAAAATTCACAGGAAAATGGTGGGGAAATGCTTGTTAATCCCCCTTATGCAGATTCTAGCCTATAATGTATATATGTAACAAATATACATGTGGATATAACATTTAGAAAGGAGAGCAACAAAGGATAATTTTTAAAAAGGCATCTAATGAGTTTACTTTCTGTAAGTCTTTTGAACATCATATCAAAATATAACACATTTTGGAGTATGAATAGATGGTTCAGTGGTTAAGGACCCTTGTTGCTCTTGCAGAGGACCCATGTTCTGTTCCCGGTACCCATAGGCAGCTAACAATTGTCCATAACTCCAGTTCCAGGGGATCCAACACCCTTTTCTGGACACCACAGGCACTGCATGTAGGTAGACATACATGCGAGCAAAACACTTATACACATAAAATAAAAATAAAAGCCAAAAAAAAAAAAGAAGAATGTAAAAGAAGTCCTTATATGGGCAGTATTCACATGTGAGTCCATGAGATGCTGTTACCTTATAGGGAAATCTGAATTTTAAATTAAGTCTTTTCATTCTTTCAATATTTTTGCATGCTGTAGTAGTTTTGTAAATACCAATAAACATTAATAAAAAATTTAATAACATTTTAATATATACACACACACTGAATAAATAAATAAATAAAGTTTAAAGCTTTTATTGTAGAAGTCTCTTATCTTCTTGGTTATCTTTACTCCTAGGTAATTTGTAAGTTATTGTCAATGGGATATTTTTTATAATTTCCCATCAAGTTTATTACTGGTATATAAAACAGTTACTGTTTTTTGTATGTTGACTTTGCATTCTGCTGCTTGCTGAAAATATTGAAAAAATCAAGAGTTTTCTTCTGGTAAACTCTTTAGGATCCTTTTAAAAAATATTTTATTTATTATTTTTATTTTATGTGTATGCATGTATTGCCTGCATGTAGGTAAGTGCACCCATGTCGTGAAATGCCCATGGAGGGCAGAAGAGGCTGTTGGATCTCCTGGAACTGGAGTTACCGACAGTTGTTAGCTGTCATGTGGGTGCTGGGATTCGAACCCGGGTCTTCTGCAGGAACAACCACTGCTGTTTTCTTTCTTTTTTTTTTTTTTTTCAATAACTACATGATTAGAAGAAGCATTTCATTACAGCTTTAACATATTCAGTAACACATTCCAGAGCAGGAGTACATCTCTTTCACAAGTGCATATAAGTTTCTAGGCTCACAGTTGAATTAATACAGTTATGCAATATTGAACTCAGTATAAGCCCTGTAAGGCATAAAATTGAATGCGTTTTTAACCTTTAAAAAAGATCTCCATTTCTTTTAGAATATATTGTTCCTTGAAGAAAGACTCATTGTTTTTGCTACTAACACTGAGATGTTCATGCATGCATCTCTAATATGT
>NW_008343660.1:90042-98547 GCF_000622305.1 Nannospalax galili | reverse complement strand
TGAGACAGGGTCTCCCTGTAGTCCCAGCTGTCCTGGAACTCACTATGTAGACCAGGCTGGCCTTGAACTCACAGAGATCTGCCGGCCTCTGCCTCCCGAGTGCTGGGATTAAAGGTGTGCGCCACCACGCCCGGCTGTTTTCTTTTTTAAATAAATAATTTACTGAGAATTTCATACATCCATATAAAGTGTATTGATCAAATCCATGCCCACTCCCTCTCCTCCAACTCCTCCCATATGTCCCCATCACTTTTTCCCAATAGCTTCATGTACTCTTCTTCTTTATTTTTTTTTAAATGGGGCTTTTGGCTACTCTAACATTCCCAAATATTTTCGACATTTTTGGCTTTTGGAATGGAGTAGGTTGCTAAGAGGCCCAAGGATATTGTGAGTTTTAGCCAAGAAACTGGCTACTTTTCTTTGGGGCCTTTTTGCCCTAACTGCCTAGCAAATTCCTACCTCTTATTCTTTTTTTAAATATTTTATTTATCATTTTTATTGTATGTGTATGAGTGTATTGCCTGCATGTATGTGAGTGCACCTGTGCAATGCCACGGAGGTCAGAAGAGGGCATTGGATTCCCCTAGAACTGGAGGTAAAGACGGTTCGTAACCACCATGTGGGTGCTGGGAATCGAACTCGGGTCCTCTGCAAGAGCAGTCAGTGCTCTTAACTGCTGAGCCATCTCTCCAGCCCCCCTACCTCCTATTCTTATCACACCATCCTCTGAAGAGGATACCCAAATTGCCAATAGGGAATCGGGATGCAGACCACTCTGGGTTCTTCCATGCTGAACAGGGAGGCAGGGTGAGGCAATTGGAGAACCCCTTCAGTGGGTCTATCTAAAAGACTCCCAACTGCATAACTCTTATCTGGAGGAGGAACAGAAAGTCTTTGAATCATGAATAGGAGATGTGAAGGAGAAGTAAAGGTAAGAGAAATTAGCATTACAAGTTCTAGACAGGGAACTAGAAAAAAGTCAGAATGGGGGCAATTTTCAAATGTTCATATGAGAGTCCATTGGAATTGCTTGATAAGGGCTTCCAAAAGCATCCCTCTATTGGTTCTTCCTCATTTTTCTTTTGTCTTCCAAGACTGGACTCTAGAATGATAGATTCAGAATTTGCTTTCAGGTATTTTGATAGCTGTTGGAGTGGTTAAAATCAGTGTCAAATCCCTCTCAGAGGCTTCTAGATAGAGGGAGAAAAATTTATCCATCATTTTAAAACCAGTGTTCTTAACGGCTGAGCCATCTCTCCAGCGCCAGGACCTTTTAACTATAAGATCATATTGTCTGCAAATACAAAGTTTGACTTCTTCCTTTCCTATTTGTATTCTTTTTATTTCTTTCTCTTTCCTTATAGCTCAAGCATAATATTGAATGAAAGAGGTGATAGTGGACGCTCTTTTCTCAATCATGATTTTAGAGGAAATACTTTTTCTGCATGTTTTGAGATGACCATCACTTTTTCCCTAAGTTTATTTATGTGTTGTATCTAATTTGTGTACATTGAACCATGCTTGCATTACTGGAATGAAGCCTCCTTGTTTCTGGTATTTGTTTGTTTTGATTTGGATTTAAAATGCCCCCTACAGGGTCATGTGTTTGACAATGTGTTCCCCAGCTGAGGGTATTGATTTGAGAATTGTGGCTCCTTTAGGGGGTAGAACTGAGCTGGAGGAAGCAGGGTGATGGCTGCTGGGCCTTGAGGTAAATAGCTTGGTGCCATTTTCTGTCTGGTCTCTGCTTCCTGATCTGTGCAGATATGAGCACACACCCTCACACTACTGCTTCTACAGCTGTGAGTGGTTCTGTCACCATGCCTTCCTCAAATATGATGCACTTACTGTATTCCCTCAAATGATGAGTCTAAATAAACTTTTCTCTTCAGTTGCTTCTTGTCAGGAATTGGATGCTGTAATGAGAAAAGTAGATAATAGAATTTTTATTGAATGTTTGTATATTTCATACAGAAAATCATCTTTATACTCCCCTTCCCCTTTGGCACCCTCCTATAGCACCCCCACTGGAATTCATACATTCTGTCATTTGTGTTAAGGCCTATCACATAAAGTTAGTGTCCCCCAGATGTCCCTCAGTGAAAGTTCATCCACTGGGATCTGGTCAACCTATCTACAGTCCCTTCCTTTAAGAAGATCAGCTCTTCTTCACCCAGCAGTAATCAGATCCCAGTAATTCTTCAACTAAGATTGGGGCCTATTGTTCCTTTCCACAATTCTGTGCTGGGTTTTTGTCTGCTTAAGTTTGCATGGGTCTTGTGCATGCTGACACCATTGCTATAGGTTGGTATGAGAAGAGTCCAAGGATGCTGTAGGACTATTTCTATATGGTCATACACCTCCTCCCTGACTCTTACAATCTTTCCACCCCCTCTTCTGCAATGGTCCCTGAGCCCTGGGTGGGTGGATTTTAATATAGGAGACCTGCCCAAAGACCCACACTCTGCAGACTCTTATTCTCTGTATTTTGGTCACTTGTGACCTTTTGAGTTCCTGACCCTCTGTTGCATGAGGGAGCTTCATTGACAAGAATTGTAAGATGCATTAGTGTTCTCTTCATCCCTTCTTCTATATTCCATGAACCTCACATGCAGAGGTTGCATCCTAGATGTGCCACTTAGGCTTGGGCAATTCACAGACGATCTGTGTGTGTGACCAGTTGTGGAACTCAGTAATTATCTCTGTCTCTCGAGAAAAAAAAAAAAGCTTCTTTGATGGGTGGTGACTGAGATACTTGTCTGTAAAATTTAAGGATCCATATTTTGCACATAGTAAGAAATTACATTTGTCTAGGGATGTGACAGCCTCAGAGTTTTCTCTAAGATTTATGACCTCTCCAGCTATGTGTATTTGTCTAGGTTTACAGTACCACACATGAGTTTCCTCCCATTGAGTGGGTTTTAAGTCCAATTAGGTAGCTGTTGAATTACCTCCAAGATAAAAGTGCCCCTACTGCACCAACATCATTGGTTGTGCTGGTCATTGATATGGTTTTTAGGCCATGAAGGTGGGGTTGGACCATGGATTGACACTCTGCCTTAGCAGCTTTCATAGTGCTCTCCAAAGCTTTCAGAGCTGCCTTCAGGGAGGTGGCTTCCAGGTCAGTTCCTGCTCCATTGCTCCAAATCCTGTGTCAAAAGTACATACTCTCTTCAGCAATAGGGTCTTGCCATTGAGCTCTGAGAGACAATCAAGGCCTGTAGCATTTTGGGAGTCTCTTGGCTACCATGGCCAACAACTCAAAGGAAGGTTTCTCCTGTCTGGCACTGTTTCTTGTTAAGTAGCATTCAGCTATACTCACGGACTCATGTAGAGATATTATATGTGTGTAATTTTTCAGTAGGTTTTTTGACTAATAAGAGTCCATCTGTTTTTTTTATACTAGCTAGGCACTATTTATCTCTCCTCTTTTTCTCCCTCTCTTATCCTCCCTCCCCATCCTCCTCAATTGAAGTATCCCCAATTTCCCCATTGTTCTCTTGATAATTTCTGTCTGCTATGGTCCCACCTCTCTTGAGCTCCTTCTTCCCCTTTATTCCTTGTATATCCCTCTTTCCCCCTCTCATTTAACTACCCCCCTTTCACATTTCTCCCTTAGTAACATCTATCTCGTACTATTCTTCTCTCTCGGGTTCCTTCTTTCCCTTTACCTCCCTGGTTCCCTTCCATTTTCCTGGTTCCTGCAGTTACATCAGGATATGTACTCATTTATAAGGAATTAGTGATAGGACCCACAAATGAGGGTTCTGAGTCTGTGTTACTTCACATAGTATAACAGTTTCTAAATCTATCCATCTACCTGCAAATTTCATTATTTCATCTTTCTTTACTGCTGAGTAAAATTCCATTGTGTAAATGTACCACATTTTCATTAGTCTCTCATCAGTTGCAGGGCACTTAGGTTGCATGGTTGTACAGGTATCTGTGCAATAGCATGAGTCTTTTGGGTATATGGCAAGGAGTGGTATAACTGGGTCATATGGTAGGTTCATTTTTAGTTTTTTTTTTTTAACTTTTACAAAAACTTTATTGAGAATTTCATACATGTACATAAGGTGTTTTGATCAAATCCATGCCCACTCCTTCCCCTCCAATGTTCCCCCCTCTGAAGAGGAAGCCCTAAAATTTTTTAAGGATTAGATACAAGATCCCAAATTCTTTTGAAATTTTTGGACTTTGGAACAGAGTATGTTGCTAACAGGCCCAAGGACATTTTGACTTTTAACCAAGAAACTGGCTACATTTCTTTGGGATCTTTTTACCCTAACTGCCTAGCCAATTCCTACCTCCTATTCTTATCATGCCATCCTCTAAAGGGGTTACCCAAATTGCCAATAGGGAATCAGGATACAGGTCATTCTGGTTTCTTCCATGCTGAACAGGGAGGCAGGGTGAGGCAATTGGAGTACCCCTTTAGTGGGTCTATCTAAAAGACTCCCAAATTGAATAACTCTTGTCTCTAAGGGGAAAAGAAAACCCTTGAATCATGAATAGGAGATATGAAGAAGTAAAGGCAACAGTAATTAGCATTACAAGTTCTAGACAGGGAGCTAGGAAAAAGCTAGAATAGGGTAATTTTCAAATGTTCATATGAGAGTCCATTGGAGCTTCTTCACAAGGGCTTCCAAAAGCATCCCTCTACTGGGTTCTTCCTCATTTTTCTACGAGTTCTCCACATTGCTTTCCATAGGGGTTGCATGAATTTGCAATTCCACCAGCAGTGAATGAGCATTCCCCCTTTCTCCACATCCTCACCAATATTTGGTATCACTTATTGTCTTGATCTTAGCCAGCCTGACTGGGGTAAGATGAAACCTTAAGGTGATTTTAATTTGCATTTCCCTAATTACTAATGATGTTGAATACTTTTTAAGATGCTTCTTAGTGATCTTTATTTTTCTTTTGAGAAGTCTCTGTTTATATATTTAGTCCATCTTTTAATTGGGTCATTTGTTTTCTTGATTCTTTGTTTTTTGAGTTCTTTACATATTTTAGGTGTTAAACCATGTCAGATGTGTCACTGGTGAAGATTTTTCTCACTCTGTGGGTTTTCTCTTCACTGTCTTGATTGTTTCTTTTGCTGTACAGAAGCTTTTTAGTTTAATGAGGACCCACTTGTTGATAGTTGACCTTAATTCCTGAGCAACGGTGTCTGATTTAGAAAGTCCTTTCCTACACCTATATCTTGTAGGTTACTGTCAATGTTTTCTTCTAACAGTTAAAGAGTTTTGAGTTTCAAATTGAGGTATTTGTTCCATTTGGGGATGAATTTTGTATAAGGTAAAGATAGGAATCTAATTTCATTCTTCTACAGATGGAGATCCAGTTTTGCCAGCGCCATGTGTTGAAGATACTATTTTCCCTCCGTTGTGTATTCTTGGCACCTCTGTAAAATATCACACGATTGAAATTGTGTGTACTCATGTTTGGGTCTTCAATGGTGTTTCATTGATCTGTGTGACTATTTTTGTGCCAGTACCATGCTGTTTCTATGACTATCACCCTGTAGTATAGTTCAAGATCTGTTATAGTAATCCTCCCAAGTGTTGCTCTTTGTGCTCAGGATTGCTTTGGCTATTTAGTCTTTTTTACTTCCATATGAATTTATGGATTTTTTTTTCTAATTCTGTGACATATGTTATGGAGATTTTTTTTTCTTTTCCAATTTCTTAAAAAACTTTCACAATCTTATTCATCTATATACCCACTTCCCAAATGGCACCCTCCCATAGCCTCCCTCCCCACACTAGAGCCCTTGTACTCTGATATCCGTTACTGTCTGCTGTGTTATCGGCACCCCCAGCCATTCCCCACTACTTGCCCTTCTGTTGGATCTAGTCAGCCTGTCTAGAGGTCTTTGTTTTAGGAGGGTCAGCTGTTCCTCATCTAGCAGTAATCAGTTGTCAATATTCCTTTAGATAAGATTTGGGTCTGCTGTTCATTTTCCCAGTTCTATGCTGTGTTACTGTCTGGGAGTCTTTTGGGCCATCCTGGCCAATAATTCAAAGGAAGGAATCTCCTGTCTGGCATTGTTTCTTATTATGTAGCCTTTAGCTATACATATGGACTCTTAAATAATTATATTGACCCCATTAATATTTGGTTACACTTTCCTTTTAGGTGTTTAAGACCCTACAATTGGCCCAGATAAACCAATTTATTTTTACTCTTAAGGTCGTTTAAGGATCTGTTCCTCAGGGGTAACATGGGCTTTGGAGGAGCCCCTGGCTCCTTTCTTTTACCAGTTCCATCTATGTGAAGATAAATAAAAGGTCCTGCTCAACCATGACTGGCTTCACTTGGAAGCATGGAGGAAATGTTTCCTCTGTGTTGACACTCCTCTTTGTAGACTGGACACTGGTTCAGGTCCATCTGGTGGGGTCTCCACGGCCTCCTTGATCAAGAGGACCGGTGACTCACCACAGTTACAGGACATTTTGAGAGATGCTCATAGTCCCCTGGAGCTTAGTCGACCTAGGAGGGCAAGGAGCAAAAACTGTCCTTTATGTCCCCCTGACCAAATTAATATAAGCCTCATAGTATGGCAGTTAAATATGCAAGAAGGTTAGTTCCACCAGTCTGGTACTTTTAATTACCATATGCCATGTAGATAGAGCTTGGGCAAAGGCCAAATTCTCTCAGATAAACCTTGCCTAGACATATATTACATTCTTTGATGTGGTTGTATGTATAATTTGTCAGTAGGTCGTTGACCCAATATGGTTCCCTCTGGTTTTCTAAAATTAGCTAGGCATTGTTTATCCCTCACATTGTCTAACCTTTCCACCATGGTTTCCCCATTTAAGGTGCCCCCATATTTTCCATTTCTACCTTAATAATACCCTTCTCCTATGGTCCCACCTCTCTTGAGCTCCTTCTTTTCCTTCATCCCCAAGGTTCCTTGTATAACATTCCCTCCCCCCTCCCCTTAAAATAACCCCATTTTTTTCCATATCTCCCATGTTAACCCCTGTTTCCTACTGTTCTTCTCTTTCAGGTTCTTTCTTTTCCTTTGCCTCCCTGGTTCCTTTTCATTACCCTGGTTCCTGCAGTTATGTCTGGATACATACTCACTTATAAGGATTTGGTTCTAGGATCCACATATGAGGGAAAACAGGTTGATTTTTTATTCTGAGTCTGTGTTACTTCACTTACTATAACAGTTTCTAGTTCCACCCATTTACCTGCAAATTTCATCTTTCTTTACTGCTGAGTAAAACTCCATCATTACCCACTCATCAGTTGAGGGACACTTAGGTTGCTTCCATCTCTAAGCTATTGTGAAAAGACCAGGAACAAACATGGATATACAAGTGTCTCTGGAATGGGATGAGTTCTTTGGGTATATGCCAAGGAGTGTTATACCTGGATCAAACGGAAGGTTCATTTGTAGTTTTGTTTGGTTGTTTTTTTTTTTTTTTTTTTTTTTGGTCCTTTTGAAGCAGGGTCTCCCTGTAGCCCCAGCTGTCCTGGAACTCACTATGTAGACCAGGTTGGCCTTGAACTCATAGAGATCCACCTGCCTCTGCCTCTGCCTCCCAAGTGCTGGGATTACAGGCATGCGCCACCACGCCTGGCCATTTGTAGTTTTTTAAGAGTTCACCATACTGCTTTCCATACGGTCATATGGTAGGTTTATAGTTTTTTAAAAGTTCTCCACACTGTCTTCCGTAGGGTTTTCACAAGCTTTCAATCCCACCAGGAGTGAATGAACAGTCCCCTTTTTCTACATCCTCATCAGCATTTGGTATCATTTGTTCTTTTGATCGTAACCATTCTTACTGGGGTAAGATGAAATCTTAAAGTGGTTGTAATTTGCATTTCCCTAATTATTAGTGATGTTGAACATCTTTTAAGATGCTTCATAGCCATCTTAACTTCTTCTTTTGAGAACTCTGTGCAGCTCCTTAGCCCATCTTTTAATTGTGTTATTTCTTATCTTGATTCTCTGTTTTTTTAGTTCGTTATATATTCTGGATGTTAAACTTCTGTCAGATGTGTTGCTGGTGAAGATTTTATCCCATTCTGTGGGTTTCTCTACAGTTCCCTGGTTGCCTCCTTAGTTTAAAGAGGTTCCATTTGTTGATTCTTGACCTTGTTTCCTGAGCAATTGATGTCCGGTTAGAAAATCCTTTCCTACATCTATATCTTGTAGGTTTTCCCCAATTTTTTCTTCTAACAGTTTCAGAGTTTCAGGCATCACATTGAGGTCTTTGATCCATGTGGAACTGACGTTTGTGCAAGGTGAAAGATAGGGGTTTAGTTTCATTCTTCTACAGGTGGAGATCCAGTTTTTCCAGCACCATTTGCTGAACATGCTGTCTTTCCTCCAGTGAATATTCTTGGCCCCTTTGTCAAATATCAGGTGGCTGAAATTTCATTTACTCATATTTGGGTCTTCAATTTTGTTCCATTGATCTATGGGTTTATTTTGTGCCAGTACCATGTTGTTTTTATGACCATACCTCTGTAATACAGTTTAGT
>NW_008343660.1:72430-89787 GCF_000622305.1 Nannospalax galili | reverse complement strand
GAAATGAAAGAGATCTTCTTGATTGGATCATCTAAAGCTGGAAGACACACCCTAAATGTGGTCATTACCTTCTTATGGCAGCCGGTATAAAAGACCAAGGCAGAGGAGAACTCCAGGCTTCTTGCTGCTTGCCTTCTCTCTCGCTGGTGAGTTCGTCTTGCTGCTGTAGACTGAAGACTAGCTGATCTTTTGGAATTTGTTAGACCTTCAGCGCCAGATTGGGACTGCTGAGACATCCACCCTTGTGGACTGAGCAACTATGGATTCTCAGCCTCTCCAGTGTGGTGCAGCCATTGTTGGACTACTCGGACTCTAACCTACAAACACGCACACACCCATGCACACATATATTCATATAGATGCATATAAATTAATCTACCGGTTCTGTTTCTTTAGAGAACCCTAATACACCATGAGCATGGGAGGTCCTTCCATCTTCTGATGTCTTCCTCAATCTCTTTCTTTAAGGATTTAAAATTTTCATTTTAGAGGTCTTTATTCTTAGATATTTTATTTTATTGCAGCTATTGTGAAGGGGAGTGTTTACATGTACTCATTCTCTGATTGTTTGTCATTGGTATGTAGAAAGGCTACAGACTTTTGTAGATTAATTTTGTAACCTGCCACTTTACTGAATGTGTCAATAATTTCGAGGATTTTTCTGGCAGAATTTTTGGTGTCTTTTAGATATAATATATCATCTGCAAAAAAATTTGATCTCTTCTTTCCAATTGTTACTCCTTCAATTTCTTTGTTTTATTGCTCTTGCAAGAGTTTCAGCACTGTGTTAAAGAGGAGTGCAGGTAGTTTACAGCCTTGTCTGGTTCCTGATTTCAATGGGAATGCTTCCAGTTGTTCTCCATTTACAATGATATTGGCTGTGGGTTTGTTATATATGGCTTTAATTATGTTGAGGTATGTTCTATCCACTCCAATTCCCTCTAAGACTTCGAGCATAAATGCATGTTGAATTTGTCAAAGGCCTTCTCTGCATCTCTTGAGATGACCATGTGGTTCTTGTCTTTGAGCTCATTTATATGATTATGACGTTTATTGACTTACGTATACTGAACCATCCCTGCATCTCTGGAATAAAATCAACTTGATCATGGTAGATGATCTTTTTGATGTGTGTCTGTATGTGGTATGCAAGCATTTTGTTGAGAATTTTTGTATCTATGTTCATAAGGATATGGGTCTATAGTTTTCTTTTTTGGTTATATCTTTACCTGGCTTTGGTATTAGAGTGATGCTGGCTTCATAGAAGGAATTTGGAAGTTCTCCCTCCATTTCTATCTTTTTTAATAAATTAAGTAGTATCAGATGTAGACCCTCTTTAAATGTCTGGTAGAATTCTGCTGTAAATCCATCTGGTCCTGGGCTTTTTTCAGTCAGGAAGTTTTGTAATATTGTTTCAATTTCCTTATGTGTTATGGGTCTGTTTAAAGCTGTTAATCTCTTCTTGGTTTAGTTTTGGTGGTTCCCATGCTTTTAGGTACCCATCCATTTCTTTTAGGTTTTCAAATTTAGTAGCATATAGGTTTTTATAGTATTCCTTTATAATGTTCTGGATCTCTTTGGTGTCTGTTGTGATGTTTCCCCTTTCATCTCTGATTTTGTTGATTTGGAGGTGCCCTTTCTTTCTTTTGGTTAACTGGGCTAGCAGTCTATCTATGTTGTTTATCTTCTCAAAGAACCAGCTCTTGGATTTGTTGATTCTTTGAACTGTTTTCTTTGTTTTTATTTTCACTAATTTTACTGCTCTGATTTTTGTTATTTCTTCTTGTCTGCTGAGTTTGGGTTTCGGGTTTCATTTGTTGTTGCTTTTCAAGTGTCTTGAGTTACAGTGTTAAGTCATTTATTTGTGATCTTTCAGATTTTTTAACGTAAGCACTTAGAGCTATAAACTTCTCTCTAAGGACTGCTTTCAACATGTCCCAGAGGTTTTGTTGTGTTGTAGTGTCCCTTTTGTTTAGTTCAGGAATACTGTTATTTCTTTCTTAATTTCTCCTTTGACCCATTTATCATTCAGGAGTGTGTTGTTTAATGTCCATGTGTTCATGTGGTTACTGGGGTTTATTCCAGTGTTGATTTTAAGCTTTACTGCATTGTGGTCTGATAGAATGAATGGAATTATTTCAATCTTTTTGTATTTGTTGAGGTTTGTTTTCTGCCCCAGTACATGGTCGATTTTGAAGAAGGTTCCATGGGGTGCTGAATAAAAAGCATATTCTTTGGTGCTTGGGTGAAATATTCGGTAGATGTCTGTTAGGTCCATTTGATATATAGTATTGTTTATTTCAGATGTCTCTCTGTTAATTCTCTGTCCTGTTTACATTTCTAATGGCGACAATGGGGTACTGAAGTCCCCTACTATTAATGAGTTGAGATTAATCTGGGTCTTAAAGTCCTGTAGTACTGTTTTTATGAAGTTGGGTGCACCACAGTTTGGTGAATATATGATCATAATATCTTCTTGATATGATCGTAATATCTTCCTTTGATCAGAATGAAGTGGCCATCTTTGTCTCTTCTGATTAGTTTTAAAGTCTATTTTATCAGATATTAGAATTGCAACACCTGCTTTTTTCTTAGTACCATTTGCTTGGTAAATTTTTTTTCATCCTTTCACCTTAAGGTAGTACCTGTCCTTGAAAATGAGGTCAGTTTCTTGCAGACAACAAAAAGATGGGTTTTGTTTCTTAATCCATTCACCTAGTCTGTGGCTTTTGACTGGGGAGTTCAGTCCATTAATATTTAAAGTTATTAATGAAAGGTGTGTATTGAATCCTGTCATTTTTAATTCTTTTTACATTCTTGATATAACTGTACTTTTCCACAGTTATACCTTTATTCTATTGGTACTTGGTGGGGATATATTATTTTGGTTTTTCATGTTATTATTTTTTCTCTGTGACTTTGACATTTGAATTTCTTTCATAGTTTCTGATTCTTGTGTGAGACTCAGGCCTTCCTTTGTTGAGTTTAGATCTGCTTCTTTTTGTAAGCTTTATGTGCCTCTGTGGTTTACTTGTTGGGCATGAAAAGCTAGTATCAGCCTTTCTTATTCCCCTTGTTGTGGGAACTGGGATTACAGGGTCAGCAGTGTTGTGCATCTCAGCATTAGCCAAGGGAGCTCAAACTTCCAAGTGCTAAGCTTTAGGGTAGATCAGGATCTGGAAAATTTATGGCGTTCCATGGGACAGTTGGAAAAGCAGGTAGACTCCCAAGCCAAAATGGTGATGGATGCCTAGCTCAGACCAGACCAGCCAGCACCTTCTGTCATAGGGATTTTTATTGGGATTTCATTGAATCTATATCTTGCTTTTGGTAGGATGGTCATTTTTGCAGTATTAATTCTTCCAATCCATGAGAATGGGGGGTCCTTCCATCTTCTGGTGTCTTCCTCAACCTCTTTCTCTAAAGATTAAAATTTTTCATCATAGAGATCTTTGATGTCTTTGGTCAGGTTTATTCAGAGATATTTTTTGAGGCTATTGTAAATGGGAGGACTTCCCTGTACTCTTTCTCCAATTGCTTGTTGTTGGTATATAGAAAGGCTACTCTTCTGTAGATTAATTTTGTAACCTGCCACTTTACTGAAAGTATTAATTGGTTCTAGGAATTTTCTGGTGGAATTTTTGGGATCTCTCAGGTATAGTATCATCATCTGCAAAAAGGGATAGTTTGACCTCTTTTTTCCAAATAGTACTCCTTTAATTTCTTTGTCTTGTCTTATTGCTCTAGCCAGAGTTTCAAGCACTATATTGTTGAGAAGGAGTAGAGATAGTGGACAACCTTGTCTGGTTCCTGATTTTAATGGAAATATTTCCAAGTTTTTCCATTTGGAATGATGTAGTTGTAGATTTGTTGTATATAGCTTTAATTATATTGAGGTATGTTCCCTCCAGTCCAATTCTCTTTATGACTTTTATCATGAATGCATGCTGAATTTTGTCGAAGGCCTTTTCTGCATCTATTGAGACAATGATGTGGTTTTTGTCTTTGAGTCCATTTATATGATTTATCATGTTTATTGCCTTATATATATCAAACCATCCCTGCATCTCTGTTATAAAGTCAACTTGATCACAGTGGATGATCTTTTTGATGTGTGTCTGTATGTGGTTTGCAAGTATTCTGTTGAGAACTTTTGCATCTATGTTTATTAAGGATATTGGATCTATAGTTTACTTTTTGGTTGTGTCTTTACCTGGTTTTGGTATTAGAGTGATGGTGACTTCATATAAAGAATTTTGGAGTTCTCCCTCTGTTTCTATCTTTTTGAATAATTTAAGTAGTATTGATTGCAGATCTTCTTTGAATGTCTGGTAGAATTCTGCTGTAAATCCATCTGGGCCATGGCTCTTTTTAGTTGGGAGGTTTTATATGACTGTTTCAGTTTCCTTGTATGTTATGGGTCTGTTTAAATTGTTGACCTCTTTGTAGTTTAGTTTTGGTCGTTCCCATGATTTTAGGTATCCAACCATTTCTTTTAGGTTTTCAAATTTGATAGAGCATAGTTGTTTTTTTTTTTTTCTTAAAGTATTCCTTATAATGTTCGGGATCTTTGGGGTATCTGTTGTTATGTTTCTCCTTTCATCTCTGATTTTGTTGATTTGGATTTGCTCTTTCTTTCTTTTGGTCTGGGCTAAGGGTCTGTCTATTTTTGTAGCTTTTCAAAGAACTAGCTTATAGATTCATTGATTCTTTGTATTGTTTTCTTCGTTTCTATTTCATTCATTTCTGCTCTGATTTTTGTTATTTCTTCTAGTCTGCTGGGTTTGGGTTTCATTGGTTCTTGCCTTTCCAGTGTCTTGAGCTGAAATGTTAAGTTGTTTATTTGTGCTCTTTCTGATTTTTTAAATGTAGGCTATAAATGTAGAACTATAAACTTCCCTCTTAGGACTGCTTTTAAAGTGTCCCAGAGGTTTTGTTGTGTTGTATTGTCCTTTTCATTTAATTCCAGGAACATTTTTTCTTTCTTAATATCTTCTTTGACCCATTCGTCACTCAGGAGTGTGTTGTTTAATCTCCATGAGTTCAGGTAGTTACTAGTGCTTCTTTCACTGTTTACTTTAAACTTTATTTCATTGTGGTCAGATAGAATGCATGGAATTATTTCCATTTTTTGGTATTTGTTGAGGTTTTTTTTGTTCCCCAGCATATGGTCAATTTTTGAGAATGTTCCATGGGGTGCTGAATAGGAAGTATATTCTTTGGTGCTTTGGTGGAATAATTGGTAGATGTCTATTACATCAATTTGATGTGTGGTATCATTTAATTCAGATGTCTCTCTGTTTATTCTTTGTCCAATTGACCTGTCTAATGGAAACACTGGGGTATTAAGTTCCCTATTATTACTGAGTTGGGGTTAATCTGTGTCTTAGAGCTCTATAATATTGTTTTTATGAATTTGGGTGCAAGAGAGTTTGGTGCATATATGTTAAGGATTATAATAACTTCTTGATGAACTGTTCATTTGATCAGAATGAAGTGACCCTCCTTGTCTCTTCTGATTAGTTTTACTTTGAAGTCTATTTTGTCAGATATTAGAATTGCAACCCCTGCTTGTTTCTTAGTGCCATTTTCTTGGAATATTCTTTTCCATCCTTTTACCTTAAGGTAGTGCCTGTCCTTGAAGGTGAAATGGATTTCTTGCAGACAACAAAGAGATGGATTTTGTTTCTTAATCGATTAACTTAGCCTGTGTCTTTTGACTGGGGCGTTCAGTCCATTGATACTTAAGGTTATTATTGAAAGATGTGTTACTGTTTGCATTCCTTGTCTGATTTTGTGTTTCCATAATTATACCTTCATTTAGTGTCTTTCTGTTGCTCCTGGGGTATAGTTGTTCCTTTCTCCATTCTTTGTATTGCTTCAAGTATTCTTTGAAGGACTGATTTTGTGGACACGTATCCTTTCCCCTATTCATGTCATGGAAGATTTTTCTTTCCCCTTCAACTATAATAGACATTTTTGCTGGGTAAAGTATTCTGGGTTAGCATCTATGGACATTTAGAACTGGGAATACTTTGATCCAAGCTCTTCTGGCTTTCAGAGTTTGCATTAAGTGAGCTGTAATTCTGATAGGTTTCCCTTTATATGTGACTTGTTTTTCTTTTGCAGCTTTCAGTATTGTCTCTTTGTTCTGTACATTTAGTGTTTTCACTATGATATGCCATGGGCCTATCTTTTTGGTGTTCCATATGCTTCTTGTATTTTTATGGGGATGTCTTTTGTTAATTTTGGGAAATTCTCTTCTACAGTCCTGTTTAAGATCTGGTCAATACTGTTAACCCAAAATTCTTCTCCTTCCTCTATGCCTATGATATGTAGATTTGGTCTTTTCATGGTGTCCCACATCTCCTGCATATTCCATTCCTGTGTGATTTTTTGAATTTTTCATAGTCTTTGCTTGAGTGGTACAGTTCTTCAGCTTTATCCTCCAGTGTTGATATTCTGTCTTCCATTTCATTCCTTCTCCTGTTGTTTCAAATTGGCTTATTGAATTTTTCACTTCCTCCATTTCAGCCTGAGTTTTCTTCAATGTTTCTATCTCTTTTGTGAATTCAGTCAGAAGTTTATCCCTATCTTATTTTAGTTCTTTGATTTGTTTATGTATTCTTTAAATTCATTGAATTTCTTGATCGTGTTTATGATTGTTCTTTTAAACTCTATGTCCCGAGTTATCTAGGTATTTTCCTTGTAGAACTCTTATACAGGACTGGTGGAGTTTGGTGGGAACATGCTGATTCAGTTTCCATATTATTTTTCCATTGTGATTTTGGCATGTGGGTTTCTTTTGTTGTTTGTGATTCTGGTATGAAACTTAAGCTTTCTTTTGTTGAGCTGAAGTTTGATTCTGTTTGTATTATTGGTGTGCCTTGGTTGTTTTCTTATTGAGTATGTAAACCTGGTTGGACTAGATTTCAGGTTCTCTCACATTTTATTTTGAAGGGAACTGATGGCTTCAGATCAGCTACTCAGGAGCTCCCGCAGAGGACCAAGTCAGACTCCCTGAGGTACACTCAGGCTTCCTTCTAATGTTTGGACCCCTACTAGCAGGAATTCACAGTACAATTTAGGAAGTTCACTAAGAGGAGGCCCAATTTGGGCATTCTCAGGCAGTCTGCTGAGTTCTCAGCTCCTACACCAGGTGGAGGCCAGATCAGACACTCTCAGGCTGTCTGCTAAATTCTCTCTGTAGTTTCTTTTATTGTTGATTTCTAGTTTTATTCTATTATGATCTGTTGAAAATACAAGGAATTGTTTCAAATTTTATTATTGTTAAGACTTCCTTCATGGCCTACAATGTGATCTATTCTGCAGAATATTCCATAGATTGCTGCGAATATATATTCCTCAGCCATTGGATCGAATAATCTATAGATGTCTACTAAGTACACTTTATCTCTGGTAAAATTTAAGTCTGAAGCTCATTTGTTCACTTTTTTATCTGAATGATCCATCAGTGAGTTGGAGTTTCCCACTGTTCTTTTGTTTGGCCCTATCAAACTCTTTTTGTCCAGTAGTGTTTGCTTCATGAAAGTGGCATTTGGTATATATGGATTCACAATTTTTGGTTCTTCTTGATGAATTGTTCCCATTTTTAACATTTAGTAACTTTGTTTATCTTTCTTTGATCTTGGCCTAAGGTCTACTTTTTTTCTTAATCTGTAATTGCTCATATATAAATACAGATGTGACTACTTGTTTTCAGCTTTCATGTATTTGCTATATTATTTTCTATCCTTTCACTTTTAAGTCTCTGACAGTGAAGTATCTTTCTTTTTTTAAAAAAAAAAAAAATATTGCCGGGCATGGTGGTGCATGCCTTTCATCCCAGCACGCACAAAGCAGAGGCAGGTGGATCTCTGTGAGTTCGAGGCCAGCCTGGTCTCCATAATGAATCCAGAACAACTGGGGCTACAGGGAGACCCTGTCTCGAAAAGACAAAAATAAAATAAAAGACAACTTTGCTACACATAGTAATCTTGAGTGGAAGTTATTTGCTCTTGGGTTTGGAGTATATCATTGCATAATTTCTTGGCTGCTAGGCTTTCTGCTGAGAGGTTCACCAGGCTGGTCTTGAATTCACAGTCTCTGCCTCCTGAGTGCTGGAATTAAAGGTGTGTGCCACCATGCCCAGCTTCTCTTATAGCATTTAATATTAGTAGTTTGTTCCAGCTATTAACATTTTACCTATAATGTGACATGGAGAAGTTCTTTTCTGGTCATGTCTGTTTTCAGTTCTAAATGTCTCTTGTATTTAAATGTCTGTATGGTTTCATAGATTTTGGAAGTTTTGGGCTGTAATTTCATTGAATAGACTTTCTACACCTTTAGCTTGTATCTCAGCTCCTTCTTTTTACCCCATGAGTAGCTTTCTTTTCTCCCTCCCTCCCTCCTCTCTCCCTCCCTCCTTCCCATTCTCCTTCCTTCCTTCCTTCTTTCCTTCCTTCCTTCCTTCCTTCCTTCCTACTTTCCTTTCTTACACAGGGTTACATAAGGCCATTTCATGCAAGTATATAATGTACTTTGAGCATATGCCCCCCCACTCCTCACTACTCGCTCCCTTCCCTTTCCTACCCCTCTTAGTACCCTTTATTCACCAGATAGTTTTTCTTTTACTTTCATGTTATCAGTACACATGTGATAGGATGTATCTATAACATCTAGGACCCACAAATGAGAGGAAATATGAGATGTTTTCCTCTCTGAGACTGACAATTCAGTTAATATGACTATCTCTAGTTGCATCAATTTTCCTAAAAATGGCACTATATTGTTCCTAATGGCTTAAGAATTCTACTGTGTATAAAAACCACATTTTCTTTAACCATTCCTCTGTTGATTGACACCTGTGTTAATTTAATAACTTAGTTATTGTGAATAGTGATGCAATAAACATCAGTGTGCAAGGATCTGTTGACATGGAGTCTTTAGGGTAAATATGAAGAAGTGCTATAGCTGAGTCATGTAGTAGTTCTGTTTTTAGTTTTCTGAGGAACTTCACTCTGATGTCTATAGTGACTTGGATTAGTTTACATTCCAACCAGCAGTGTCTAAAGGTTATTTTTTGTCCCTATCCTTGCCACCATTTGTTATTTGTTTTCTTAATGACTGCCCTTCTGAGTGGAGTAAAGTGTAATCTCAATGTACTTCTTTTAATTTATGCTTCTCTTATGGCTAGTGAGGGTCAACATTTTTTTCACATTAATTGGCCATTTAGACTTTATCTTTTGGGAACTATCTGCTCGTCTCATTAGCTTATGTGTTAATTAGGCTGTCTGATTTATTTTTATTTCATTTTTTGAGTTCTTTGAATATTCTACATATTAATCCTCTGTCAGATGTATAAATAGCAAAGATTGTCTCCCATTCTGTATGTTAGTTCACTCAATCATTTTCTTTGATGTGTAGGAGCATTTTTAAAATATTTTATTTTATTGTTTTTATGTTATGTGTATATGTATATTGCCTGCATGTAGGTAAGTGCACCCATGTAGTGCAATACCAGCGGAGGACAGAAGAGGCTGTTGGATCACCTGGAACTGGAGTTACAGACAGCTGTTAGTTGCCATGTGGGTGCCGGGTCCTCTGCAAGAACAGCTAGTGTTCTTAACTGCTGAGCCATCTCTCCAGCCCCATGTAGGAGCAT
The DNA here is from genome assembly GCF_000622305.1 of Nannospalax galili. Taxonomy (NCBI): domain Eukaryota; kingdom Metazoa; phylum Chordata; class Mammalia; order Rodentia; family Spalacidae; genus Nannospalax; species Nannospalax galili. The sequence continues at coordinate 80,123 of NW_008343660.1, read as the reverse complement.
TTTAATTTTATGAAGCCCCTTTTCTCAATTGTTTACACTATTTCCTGAGGAACTGGGATCCTATTCAGAAAGTATTTGCGTATGCTTGTATCTTAAAGTGTTTTCCTTACTTTTTTCTAACAGTTTTAGAGTTTCAGGTCTTAAAGCCTCTGCTCCATTTTGGACCTGACTTTTGTACAGGGTGGGGAGATAAAGAACTACTTTCTTTCTTTCGTATGTGGATGTCTAGTTTTTCCAGAACCTTTCTTGAAATGGTTGTCTTTCCTCCAGTATATATTTTTTAACCTCTTTTTAGAAAATCAGGTGACTGCAACTGCATGGGATTATTCTGTTATTTCAGTATTCTGATTTGTTGATCTACAAGTCTGTTTCTGTGCCAGTACTATACTCTTTTTAATAAAGTAGCTCTGTAGTACAACTTGAAGTAAAATATGATAATACTTCTGGCATTGTTCTTTTAGTTCAGGATTGCTTTGGCTATCCAGAGTATTTTACACTTCTATTTAATATTTTACATGGTTTTTCTTCCATTTAGGGGAAGAATGGCATTGGAATTTTGATAAGTATTGAATTGACTCTGTGGATTGCTTTTAGTGAAATAGCCATATTCATAATATAATTATTCCAATCCACAAAAATGAGTTCTTCCATCTTCTAGTATCTCCTATTTCCTTATTCAGTGTTTTAAAGTTTTCATTGTGGATGTCTTTTACTTCCTTGGTATACTGATTGACACAAACTAGAGTCACCTGGAAAAGAGGGAACCTTAACTGAAGAATTTTCAAGATAGGATTGGCCTGTGGCCATGTCTATGAGGCATTTTCCTAATTGTTAGTTGATGTGGGAGGGCCCAGCCCACTGTGAGTAGTACCATCCCTAGGCAGGTGGGTTTGAGATATGTAAGAAAGATAGCTGAGCAAACCAGGGAGAGCAAGCCAATAAGCAACATTCCTCTGTGGTGTCTGCTTCAGTTTCTGCCTCCAGGTTTCTACCTTGAGTTATTATCTTGGCTTTCCTTGATGACAGACTGTGACCTGCAAGCCACATAAACCCTTTCCTCACCCAAGTTGCTTTTGTTCAGTATTTTATCACAACAACAGAGACAAGACAATAGCCCCCAAGTGAAACTAGAGGAGATACCCACAACAGATGCACAAATCGCAACACAGAAGCACAAGCAGTATGAAAAAGTAAGACAAAATAACAATTCCAAAACTCACAATTCCTGAATACATAAAATGAAAGCTATCAAAATGGTTAAAATATTGGACAAAGACCTCAAAAGTCAAGATTTTAAAATGATCAATGAGCTAAGATGGTAATTAGAAGCCACCTCCATAAAATAGTGAAGGAGTGGAGTCAGGATATGAATAAACATACTGGACTGTCAAGGTGCTTGGTGGAGAGGAGCCAACAGCCAGTCAACCTGAGTTTGATCCCCGAGAACCACCTGGTAGAAGGAAAGAACTGATTCCCACATTGTCCTCTGACTACTACACTAGTACTGTGGCACATCCATGCCCATGTGTATAGTCCAGTGTTTCTCTCTCCCTCGCTCTCTCTTCTCTCTCTCTCTCTCTCTCTCTCTCTCTCTCTCTCTCTCTCTCCCTCTCTCTCTCCTTTTACTCTTTAAGGTAGGATCTCACTATGTTGCCCAGGCTGTCTCTGAAGTCAAGGCTCAAGCAATCCTTCCTGAGTAAAGTAGCTGAAATTACAGGTACATACCACCATAACATGGTGTTTGTATGTCATCCTGACAATATTTGAAGTATTAAAAACAGACCAAATAGGGGCTGTGCACATGAATCATTGGCTAAGAGCACTGGCTGCTCTTGCAGAGGCCCTAAGTGCAGCTCCTGGTGTGCATGTGGTGGTTAACACCTGTCCTTAACTCAAATTCCCAGGGTTCCGACAGCACAACTCTCTGCTTCCACTATTCCACCTCTCAGGGCTGCTTGGGTCTTGCAGTTCTGTGTATGCCCAAGACTTCTGAGTTCCCCCAGACCTTTGAGCCCTAACCCCAGCATCCAGCTCCGATACATGCACCTTCCTTACCTCCAAGCCTTACCACACCTGTGAATTCTTTCATACCTGAGTTCTTCCTTGTCTATCCTTCCAGTGCCCAGGATACACAGGTTCTGCAGCTTCCTGCAACCCCTAGACCTTTGAGTTCTCCCAGATTGGTGGAACCCTGGTCCTAGGATTCTCTTTCCACCCCCAGTTCTAGCTGGGATCACACAGCCTTTGCAGTAGCCCAGCTTGATCAGTTCTAAAGAACTTCACCTGACCTTGCAGCCATCCACACACCCCCAGGCGTAGCTGGAGTTATGAAGTCAGTACATCACCCCAGAGAGACCCAGTCAAGGGCTACATAAGCATATTTTCTTAGTTACCACCAAACTGAAATTTCCCCTGTCACTCCAATCAAAAATCAACACAGACCTGTCTGCCAACCTGCTTCCCTAGTAGCCACCCAACCCACCGTGCCACTCTAGGACTACAGGGAGTCTGTCCTGGAACCTCAGACTCAAAAGTTGCACTTATCCCTACTGAACTGAGACCACTCTTTTTCTGTTTGTTTGTTTGTTTGTTTTTAGACTGACTCTCTGTAGTCTCAACTGGTCTGGCACTTACTATGTAGACCAGGCTAGCCTCAATATCAAAGAGATCTCCCTCCCTTTGCCTCCTGAGTACTGGAATTAAAGGTGTGTGCTACCATGCCCTGTTATAAGACCTCATCTCACATCAACACAGTGATCCCAAGAACACCAAACACCACTCAGCTGGGCCATAACCTGACAAGTTGGGGAACCAGCAAACAAAGGTACAAACACCCACTCAACAAAGATAACATCACCCACCCATACCAAGAAATACCATCAAACACAAGTCCAGATGCCTAAGCCTCATCATAAAAACACAAACAATATAAATAACCAAGACAACATGTCTCCTCCAGAAGCTAGAAACCCCATTGTAATGTTTCCTGAGAATCTGCAAATGGCAACCTAGATGATGTACAAGAAAATGATTTCAAAATAGCAATTATAAATATGTTCAAAGAGGATATGAATAAAGGACTCAATGAAACTGAAAACAGTTGAATAAAATAACTAGAACAATTCAAGACATGAAATTAGAATTCAATAAAGAGATAGAATCTCTGAAGAAAAAACAAATTGAAATAAAACTTGAAATGAAAAAACTCAAGAACTCAAAAAAAATCACAGAGGAAAGGATAAAAAAAGGAGATGGAATAGAGAATATCAGATTGAAGACAAGCTTGGGAAAATGTCAAATCCAAAGTAACCTAAGAATGGAATATGCAGGACCTCTGAGACACTATAAAAAGACCAAACTAGTGAATCATAGGTTTAGAAGAAGGATAATCAAACCAGGTCAAAAGCATAGAAAAAAAAAATTTTATGTGTATGAGTGTATTGCCTGCACATATGTGAGTGTATCTGTGTCGTGCAATGCCACAGAGGTCAGAAGAGGGCTTTGGATTCCCCTGGAACTGGAGTTAAGGATGGTTTGTAGCCACCGTGTGGGTGCTGGGAATCGAACTCGGGTCCTCTGCAAGAACAATCAGTGCTCTTAACCACTGAGCCATCTTTCCAGCCCCAGAAATAAAATATTTTTTGAAGCTGGGGTTGGACCACTGATTGATGTTCTCCCTTAGCAGCTTGTGTAGTGCTCTTCAAAGCTATGAGAGCTAGCCTTCAGGGGAGGAGAAATCCCAGCTTCAAGGCCCAAAAACCACATCGTTGACCAGCACAGCAAACAACATTGGTGTAGTAGTGGCGCTATTATCTTGGGGGTAATCAACAGCTACCTAATTGAATTTAAAGCCCACTCAATGGGAGGAAACTCAATTGTGGTTACTGTAAACCTATCCAAATATACATAGCTAGAGAGGTCATAGATCTTAGAGAAAACTCCAAAGCTGTCACATCCCTAGACAAATTAATTTCTTACTATGTGCAAAATATGGATCCTTAAATTTATAGATAAATATCCCAGTCACTACCAATCAAAGAAGCTTCTTTTTTCAAGAGACAGCGATAATTACTGAGTTCCACAACTGGTCACACCCAGAGATTGTCTGTGAATTGCCCAAGTCTAAGTGGCACATCTAGGATGCAACTTTTACACCTATGACTCACGCAACATAGGACAAGGGATGAAGAGAACAGTAATGCATCTTTCAATTCTCATCAATGAAGCTCCCTCATTACACAGGGGCAGGAACACAAAAGGTCACAAATGACCAAAATACAGAGCCTCAGAGTGTGGGTCCTTGGACAGGTCGCCTATATTAAAATCCACCCATCAGGGCTTAGGGACCATTGCAGAAGAGGAGGTGGAAAGATTGTGAGACCCAGGGAGGGAGTGCAGGACCATACAGAAATAGTCCTACAGCCTCCTTGGACTCTTCTCATACCAACCTATGGCAATTGTGCCAGTATGCACAAGACCCATAAAAACTTAAGCAGACAAAAACCCACAGAACTGTGGAAAGTAACAACAGGCCCCAATCTTAGTCGAAGAATTATTAGCAACTGATTACTGCTGGGTGAGGAAGAGCTGATCTTCTTAAAGGGAGGGACTGTTGATAGGCTGACTAGATCCCAGTGGATGAACTTGCACTGAGGGACATCTCTGGACAGTAACTTTACATGATAGGCCTTAACACAAATGAGAGCATGTATGAACTCCAGTGGGGCAGGGGCTGTGGGAAGATGCTAAAGGGAAAGGGAGTATAAAGATGACTTTCTCTATGAAATACAGAAAAATTCATTAAAAATTTTAAAAAATAAAATAAAATGGGAATGACTGCATGTCCTGCCTACCTGTAAGGTTATTAGGATTTATAAAGCTCCTGTGATTAGTATTTGAAAAAGAAAAATAAATAAAAAATATTTTTTAAACTTTTTAAAAATTTAGTTTATGTGTATGAGTATGCTGTCTGCATGTACGTAAGTGCAGCCATGATGCACACAAAGCCTGTGAAAGCCAGAAAAAGATGCTGGATCCACTGGACCTGGAGTTAGAGACGTTGTTAGTTGCCTTGTGAGTGCTGGGAATCAAGCCTGGGTCCTCTGCAAAGCTGCCAGTGTTCTTAACTGCTGAGTCATCTCTCCAGTCCCATAAAAATATTTTTAACCAAATCATATAAGAAAATCTTCCCAAATCTAAGGAAAGAGATACCTACCAAGGTACAAGAGGCATACAGAACACCAAGTAGACAGGACCACAAAAGAAACTCCCCATATGATATAATAGTCAAAACACTAAACGTAAGGAATGAAGAAAAGATATTGAAAGCTGTGAGAGAGAAAGCTCAAGTCACATATAAAGGCAAGACCATCAGAGTAACAGTTGACTTTTCAGTGGAGACTATGAAAGCCAGATGGACTTGGACAAATGCCCTACAAGTCATGAAAGAATACAGATGCCAGTCCAGATTACTACACCCAGGGAAGCTATCAGTTGTCATCCAAAGAGAAAGAAAAACTTTCCATGATAAAACAGATTTGAGGAATGTATGTTCATGAAGCCAGCTCTATAGACAATACTCAACAGAATACTTCAGTCTGAAGAGAACATTAAACACTTTCAAGAACACACAAAGAATAAACAATTCCAGAACAGTTAATGAAAAAAAAAAAAAACAAAAGACAAACAAAACCTCCACAAACAACACTACAATATCAACATATAGAAATTAATAAATATTGGTCAATAATAACTTTCAATAGTAATAATTCCCCAATAAAAAGACACATATTAAGTGACTAGATTTGTAAACAAGATCCATCTATCTGCTGCCACTAAGAAACATACCTCACCATCATGATCAACACCACCTTAATGCAAAAGAATAGAAAAAGTATTCCAAGCAAATAGAACTAGGGAACAAGCAGGCATAGCTATTCTAATATCTCACAAATTGAACTTCAAACTAAAGCTAGTCAGAAAAGATAGGGAAGGTCACTTCATACTCATTAATAGAAAAATACACTGAGAAGATATTACAATCCTAAACATATATGCACTAAATACCTACAGCAGAAAATTGGAGACATCGGGGCTGGAGAGATGGCTCAGCAGTTAAGAGCACTGGCTACTCTTGCAGCAGACCAAAGTTCAAATCCCAACATGTACGTGGTGGATAACAACCATCTGAAACTCCAGTTCTAAGGGATACAATGTCCTCTTCTGACCTCCAAGGGCACTGCACAACATGGATTCACATATACATTCAGGCATAACACTCATAAACATAAAATAGTAAACAAACAAAGTTTTTTTAAAAAGAAAATTAGAGAACTCTCATATTAATAGGTTTTTTTTGGTCTTTTTGAGACAGGGTCTCCCTGTGGTGCCAGCTGGCCTGGAACTCACTATGTAGACCAGCCTGGCCTTGAACTCTCAGAGATCTGCCTGCCTCTGCCTCCCAAGTGCTGGGACTACAGGGGTGCGCCACCACACTCAGCCTTCATATTGATGATTTAATGAAGCATCTGAAGACCTTAGAAAACTAAGAACAAACAACACCTAGAAAGAATAGATGAGAAGAGATAAATAAAATCAATGCTGAAATTAATGAGTCAGAAATTAAGAAAACAGGGGCTGGAGAGATGGCTCAGGGTTAAGAGCACTGACTACTCTTGCAGAGGACCCAGGTTCAATTCCCAGCACCCACATGGTGGCTAACAACCATCTATAACTCCAGTTCTAGAGGATGTCTCCCTCTTCTGACCTCCGTGGGCATTGCACAACATGGGTGCGCCTACCTACATGCAGGCATTATACACATAAGATAAAAATAATAAATATTTTTAAAAGAAATGAAGAAAACAATAAAAAGGATCAATGAAATGAAAAGTTGTTTCTTTTAAAAGTTTAACAAACTTTTAGCCAAATTAACCAAAAGAAAGAGAGACAGGACATAAATTAATAATCTCAGAGATTAAAAGGAAAACATTAAAATAGGTTATGAGAAAACCCAGGAAACTATAAGGACTTTAAAAATATATATTCCATTAAAATGGAAAAATCTAAAAGAAATGGATGTTTCTAGATATATAGGGCCTACTAAAGTTAAGTCAAAATGATGTAAATAATCTAAACAGACCCATAACAACCAACAAAATAGATGAAGAAATTAAAAAGCTCCCAATTCCAAAGAGACCAGGACTGGATGGATTCAGCACAGAATTCTACCAAACCTTCAAAGAAAAACTAAAACCAATACTCAAATTACTCCATAAAATAGAAAAAGAGGGCTGGAGTGATGGCTCAGCAGTTAAGAGCACTGGCTGCTCTTGCAGAGGATCCAGGTTTGATTGCCAGTACCCACATGGCAATGAACAACCATCTGTAACTCAAGTTCTAGAGGGATCTGATGCTCTCTTCTGACCTCTGCAGGCGTTACACTTCAACGCGGTTGTACTTACATACATACATGCAGGCAATACACTCATACACATAAAATAAAAATAATAAAATAGAAAAAAAAGCATACTCCCTAATTCTTTCTATGAAGTCAGCATACAGGATAACTCTGATACCAAAAGCAAAGACCCAACCAACAAAAAAGAAAGAAATAAGGAAAGGAAGGAAGGAAGGAGAAAGGAAGGAAGGAAGGAGAATAGGATCTTGGAAAACATTTTCAATATCATTCATC
>NW_008343660.1:69069-72401 GCF_000622305.1 Nannospalax galili | reverse complement strand
GGAAGAAAGAAAGAAAGAAAGAAAGAAAGAAAGAAAGAAAGAAAGAAAGAAAGAAAGAAAGAAAGAAAGAAAGAAAGAAAATAAATTATAGGTCAATCTCTCTCATGAACATAGATGCAAAAATTCTCAATAAAATACTCAAAACCCATAAAAAAGATTATCCACTACGACCCATGGTTGAGTCAACTTCATACCAGAGATGCAGGGATTGTTCATCATACATAAATCACTAAATGTAATCTACCACATAAACAGACTCAAGGACAAAAACCATATGATCATTTAAATGGATTTAGAAAAGGCCTCATGATAAAAGTCATGGAGAATATAGGGATACAGGGGACATATATCAACATAATAAAGGTAATATACAAGAAGCCCACGGCATCATGTTAAATGTAGAAAAACTCAAAGCATTCCCATTAAATTCAGGAACAAGACGAGATGCCTATTTTCTCCATTCCTGATCAATATAGTACTTGAAGTCTTAGCTAGAGCAATAAGACAAATGAAGGAGATAAAGGGGATACAAATTGGAAAGGAAGAAGTCAATGTATCCTTATTTGTAGATTATATGATTCTACACACTTAAAAAAAAAACCCTAAAGATTCTACCAGAAAGCTCTTAGAGCTGATAAACATGTTCATCAAAGTAGCAGGATGTGAAATTAACACATGAAAATCAGTATCCTTCCTATATCAACGACAAACTTACTGAGAAAGAAATCCGGGAAATGATCCCATTCACAATTGCCTCAAAAACCATAAAATATCTTGGAATATAGCTAACCAAGGAAGCAAAGGAATTGTATAATAAAAACTTTAAGACATTGAAGAAAAAAACTGAAGAAGATATCAGAAGATAGAAAAAGCTCCCATGCTGATGGAGCAGTAGGATTAATATTGTGAAAATGACAGTCCAACCAAAAGCAATGTATAGATTCAATGCAGTTCCCATTAAAATTCCAACACAATTCTTTACAGAAATTGAAAAAATATTTTCATATGGAAAGACAAAACCTAGGACAGCCAAAAAAAAATCCTGAATGATAAAAGAAATGCTGTAGGCATCATTATCCCCGATTTCAGATTATTTCAGAGTTCTCAAATGATGAAACACAAATGACTGAAAAAATTTTTTTTTAATGTTCAACTTATTTAGCCATCAGGAAAATGCAAATTGAAACTATTTTGAGATTCCATCTTACCCTAGTCAGAAAGGCTAAAATCCAAAACCAATCACAAATGCTGGCGAGGATGTGCGGAAAAGGAAACAGTCACTGCTGGTGGGACTGCAAATTGGTACAGCCATTATCAAAATCAGTGTGGAGTTTCCCCTAAAAGCTAATCATTGATCTCTGACATGATCCAGACATTTGAGCCCTGGGTATATACCCAAAGGAATCTTTATTCCCACTTCAGAGGTATCTGCTCATCCATGTTCAATGCTGCCCAATTCCCAATAGCAAAGAAATGAAAGCAACTTAGATGCCCATCAACTGATGAATGGATAATGAAAGTATGGTATGCATACACAATGGAATATTATTCAGCTGTTAAGAGACAGCCAGATCTTGGTGAGATCAAGGTCAGCATGATCTACATAGTGAGTTCCAGGCCAGTTGGGGCTACAGGGAGATCTTGTCTCAAATAACAACAAAGTATACCCAATTGGAAAAGTGAACCTTAGCCATTAATATCTAACTACACTCAGAGTACTGAATAGTTTTGTTCTCCCCATTGGTGTATATTCATTGTACACGGTCTGGGTCACATAAAGTCACTTTTATAGACATAATGTTCTTGGAGCATATTTCCGTCCACATCCCCTTAGCCTTCCTTTTCTCCTCCCCCTCCCTCCTCCTATTAGTCTCCCTAGTTTTGCCTAAACTTTAACATTATATATACATTATTTTATGTATCCATATTTAAAAATCCATGAATTATAGGTGAGAGCAAACTTTTGAAATTTGTCTTTTGAGGCTGAAAATTCACTTAATATGTTTTTTCCCGTTGCATCCATTTTTCCTGCAAACAATGTAATTTCATTCTTCTTTATGGCTGAAAACTATTCCATTCTATGTACTGCATTTTCTTTAGGTATCCTTCTGCTGAGGGACACCTAGGTTCTTCCATAAGTTAGTTATTGTCATTAGTGTTGAAATGAACACAGATGTAGAAATAACTCTATTGTATGTTGACTTAGAATGCCCCCTCCTTCATCATACTGTCTGTCTTTTGGAGTTGACCCATTCAGACAATAGGGATTCCCAGTAGGAGATCTCTCTGTCTGTGGGGGAATAGTACTCAGAAATTGTGATTTGGATCTTTGTTTTCAGTGCCGGGACTCAAACCTAGGAATACCTATCACTTGTTGAATATGCACATTACTACTGAGCTGCACCCCAGAGCCTGCTATATGGATTACAGGTGTGCTAATGAGATTTTGTTATTGGGATATTTTTGCTTGCAGACTCTTTAAGAAGCAGCACTAAGACATGAATATATTTTAAAATAATATATTTGGGGCTGGAGAGATGGCTCAACAGTTAAGCACTGGCTGCTCTTGCAGAGGAAGTGGATTCAGTTCCCAGCACCTATAAGGTGGCTAAGAACCATCCTTAACTCCAGTTTCAGGGGATCCAATGTCCTCTTTTGACCTCCTTAAGTATTACATGACATGGGTGCACTTACATACAGGCAAGCAAAGTACTCATACACACAAAATTAAAATAAATTTAAAAAAATTTAAATTTAAATTTAAAAATAATGTATTCATGTGACACTTGCAGTTCACAAGAATACAGGATTTTTGTTCCTCTTTTGTTTTTGAGACAGGCTGTCACTCTGTAGCCCTGGCTTGCCTTAAATTCTTGGCAATTCTCCTTTCTTAGCCTTCCCTCAGCCTGGGGATGTAAAGCACTTGCAGACCTGGAAAGGAAGTGCTGGGAATACAGGCAGGGGCCACAACATCTTGCTTGCTCCTAACTTTTTTGATATTGTTGAACTCTTTCACTAAAAATCCTGGTTTCAAAAAAATAATAAAAATACTTCTCATTACACATAAAATAGCTTCAAATTATAATATCATACTAACAATGAAAATACCACATGAAGAATGTTTCTTTTTAAAAATATTTTAATCCAAATCCAATATCCAAAGGAATATTGACAACTGAATACTGCTAGATGAGGAATAGCTGACCCTCCTAAAACAAAGACCTCTAGATAGGCTGACTAGATTCACCAGAAGGGCAAGTAGTGGGAAATGGCTGGGGGTGCTGACAACATAGCAGACAGTAGCAGGGATATCAGAGTATAAGGGCTCTAGT
>NW_008343660.1:59343-68813 GCF_000622305.1 Nannospalax galili | reverse complement strand
ATTTTATAACTGTAATAATTCAACTGTAAACCTAAAAATTTACAGCCAATTTTGAAAGAGAAGCATCTTAGCTCTGCAAATTGTTATTGAATTCGTCAGTGCTGTTGTAATGAAATGCCTCTTCTAATTATATGGTTATGAAATAAATAATTTAAAATATTTTTTTATTATTTTTATATGTATGAGTGTATTCCTGCATGTAAGTGCACCTGTGAAGTGCCCGTGAGATCAGAAGAGGGCATTGGATCCCTGGAACTGGAGTTACTGATGGTTGTTAACTGCCATCTGGGTGCTAGGAATCAAAACTGGGTCCTCTGAGAGAACAGTCAGTGCTTTTAACTGCTGAACCATCTCTCCAGCCCAAGAATATGGTTTTTAACGCAGTTCTTTTTGTCCTTAGAACATATTCAACTAATGATGTGTAGAGTCAGAGCACTTTCTTCAAACATCACTTGAAAAAGTATATTCTTTGTGAGACTCTATTCCTCTCTTTTTAAAAAATATTTTATTTATTATTTTTATTTTATGTGTATGTATGTTATGCCTGCATGTAAGTGCACCCATGTGCTGCAATGCCCGCAGAGGACAGAAGAGGCCGTTGGATCCCCTGGAACTGGAGTTACAGATAGTTGTTAGTTGCCATGTAGGTGCTGGGATTCGAGCCCAGGTCTTCTGCAAGAACAACCAGTGTTCTTAACCACTGAGCCTTCTCTCCAGACCCTTCCTCCCTTTTTAATGCAGTTTTCATGTTAGCATTTTCCTTTCTGATTTAATTCAATACTTGAATATGTAAAGCATTTATAAGGTTCACAAATGTGAGATTAGAGACTAGGAGTATAATTAAGCAATAAAGCACTTGAAGACCTGGGTTCTATCCCCAGCATAGCAACAAATCAAAATGAAACTGTAGCTCCTTACCGCTTTAGTCGCTTTCAGGTGAATTCCAGGATCTCTGTCATTTACTTGCCATGTATGGCCTTTCCAGATTTGACCTCTGCCCCCCTCTCCAGCCTCACCTTTCACTTTTTTGTTGCTGGGAACAGAACCCAAGGTCTTATGCATACTTAACATGTGCACTCTTGCCATTGAGCTATGCTATCAGCCCTTCACATTCCTGTGTTCTAGCAACAATGGATGCCTAGCACCACTGTGCACTCACTGCGTATCCTGTTCCAGGTTCCTCTACTTGAAGTAACTGCCCATCTGACTAATTTCTCTCCAAAGCAGGGAGAATGCTGGAAGCCATCAGTCTCCCAAAATGTATTCTCAAAAATTGGGGCCTTTTGGGGATGGAAAGATGGCTCAGTGGTTAAGAGCACTGGCTCCTCTTGCAGGGGACCCAGGTTTGGTTCCCAGCACCCACATGGCAGCTAACAACTGTTAGTAACTCCAGTTCCTGGGGATCTGATGCCCTCTCTGGCCTCTGCAGGCATACATGTACCTGGTGCACTTATATGCATGTAGGCAAAACTTTCATATACATAAAATAAAAATAAACACAATTTTGAAAATTGGGGCCTTTTTAGAAAATTTTTTTATTTACTTTCAATGTGTATAAATGAATTGCCTGCATGCATGTAAGTGCACTTGTGTCGTGCAATGCCCACAAGTCAGAAGAGGGTGTGGGATTCCCTGGAACTGGAGTTACAGATGATTGTTAGCTGCTATGTGGGTACTGGGATTCAAACTTGGGTCCTCTGCAAGAGTAGACAGTTCTCTTAACTGCTGAGCCATCTCTCCAGCCTCCTTTTTGAAAAATCTGAAGTATGCAGTAAACTGATATAACAAATTATTATACCTAAATGAACAAACTTGAGGAAGCAAGTAGAGATTAAGATTAGGAGACATCTAGGACTAGTGGTATAGGCATGTAAGCTCAGCTTTCAAGAGCATTACAAGTTCAAGTTCATTACAAGTTGCCTAGGCAACTTAGAGAGGCCTTGTCCTCAAAATGTAAAACAATGGGTTGGGGAGATGGTTCATAGGGTAAAGGCTCTTGCTGCCAAGCCTGATGACATGAGTTGAATCCCTGAGAGCCACATGGTGGAAAGAACTTACTCCCACAAGTTCTCTGATCTTCATAGGTACCTACACACACACACACACACACACACACACACACACACACGTAAAAAAAGAAAAATTTAAAGTGCAAGTAGTAGGGAGAAGTTGGTGGTATAGCTCAGTGGTCAAGTGCCTAATATGTGACAGGTTGTAGGCTCAACTTTCAGTACTCAACAGCAAAACAAAACAAAAAAATGGGAAGACTGGTGATGAAATAGATGGCTTTTTTTTGCTTTCCCATCCAGCAGTCAGGAAGGCTGCAATCCAGGGGCCAGATCTACCAACACTGCTGGTACCTGTGAACCAAAGTTCCCAGAAAAACTGCATCTTGAAACTGAACATTCCATAAAGGCTGATCAACTGATTAGAACTTCAGTGGTTGTGGAGAATTGGAATGTTGCAGGTCCAGAGCCTAATTACCACTTGTCTTGGGCCATCTTTAGCCCCCTAAATTGCCACCCTTGCCCACCTTCGTTGCTGACTTAACATCCAGTGACTAACACAAACCTTTTGGAATGTATTAACTTGGCTGACCACCCGGTCCCATCAATCAAAAAGCTAAGAATGTCACCAGATAGCACCAGAGACCTATAGTAAAAATCCCCCACCTTTGCCATGCCTACTGAATGTATCCACCATGTATTTGAAATGTCTTGATTTATGACTTTTGTTCTGTTACTATAAAAGCTCTGTTAAACTATTACTATGTTGGAACATGGAATTTGGGGTAACCTGAATCTGTGTTCCTGGACCATGGCCACTCATATTTGGCTCCAGAATAAACTCTCTCACCTTTGAGGTGAGTTATGCTTTCTCACTGATACACCTAAAGATTTCTGTAACACAATTCGGGTATTCTACCTTCTAAAACTCCGTCCACTCCCCTAAATTAGTATCACCTCCTTCAAATTTCCCAAATCCTGTGCTAAAATCGTCTGCAGGCAAGATACCGACTAAGGGCCAGCACCGACCACTGTCTAACAAGCAGCTGAAAATCTACAGAATAAAGAACTAAATGACCAAAATTCTTCCACTTGATCTTAGCAAAGCTCAGAGTTTATTTTCCCTTTCATCAGCCCTTCCCTGGCCACGCCCACTTCCGCTTGGGTGATGCCCCTTCCGTGAGGAAGTTCCACCCCATCGTTCCCCTGTCACCTCCTGCCCCTTTCGCTTAAGAACAGCAGACAAGAGAGTTTGGCGCCAACGAGATCTTTTTCCTCCATTCCAAAGGCGGGAACTGGTTGTGAGCGCCCAGACGTGCCTTGCGTCTAATCTGATTGGTCGTGGACGCTCGGTCCCGCCTTCGCGTCCTGACGGCGCTTTACAATTGGTGGAGACCGCGGAGAGTCCTGGGTGTGCAGAAGGAGCCGGCGGCAGGCCTGGCCGGGCTGTGCGGGCCGGGCCGGGCTGAGCGGGCCGGACCGCGCGGGTAAGTTCCTGCGGCCCAGCGCGGGGAGCCGGCTGCGTGGTGCGGCTTCATCCTCAACGGGCCGGGAGTCTGGGAGGCCGTGGGCGTTGATCTGCGGCGGCCAGGGAGATGTGCGAAGGGCCTGACGTCGGCCGCAGGTAGTGGGCTCCCGGGTCTGGGGGGCCCCGGCCTGGAGGGGTCCCTCGGAGGGCCTGGGAGGAGCATCGCCCTCCCCGTTGGCCCGCCTCTCCCCCAGCGTGTCGACTGGTCCGTACTCTTCAAAGCTTTAGCTGTCGTTCTGGAGTGTCAGGCGCTCACTGACGTGGGCTCTTCCGAAGCTGCTACCGTGAGTTTTTTATGCTGGTCTCTACTGCACCTAGAACCATCCCTACTGACTAGAGTGTGCATGTACAAAGTGCAGTATCTCAGCATTTGGGTTTCAGAATCAGGTTGGTTTTGACTGATTGTTCGACTTCTCCCTGGTCTTTTCTGCTGTCTTCACAACGCCAGCAGCAGACCTTTAGCCTCTCTGCAAGGCCTGTTCCCCATATCCCCGGCGCCTCTTAGGGAGGGCAAGAATTTTTTCATCCATTTCCACCCGCTCAGATTATTTTCTCATAGTTTTTCCTGCCATTTTACAGGAGATGGCCTTTAAAAATAGCCAACAATTTTTATAGTTTAAGGAATATTCTTGATTTTTGTCATCTTGCTGGGGTTTAATCCCATCTCTCCATTTACCAGCTGTTTGCCTTGGGCAGATTTCCTAATTGGCTGTGTCATTTTCCTCATGTTAAATGGGATAAAGAATAGTGTGGGCCCATTTCAGGATGTTTTAAAGTAAACGAATACTTTAGAGTATTTAAGTCAGTACCTGACACAGTAAATGTGTAATATGTGTTGCTTAGAGCGTAGAACTAGACTCTGTCTTTTATTTAGCTTTTTTTCCTATTTTTTCTCTACAAATTCTAGATTTAAAAAATACAAACTTTAGACTTCCTCTAAGATATTGACCAATCAAAAAAGACCAGATGGGTGGTAGACGCCTTAAGTCCCAGCATTCAGGAGGCAGAGGCAGGTGGAACTTTGTGAGATCAAGGCCAGCCTGGTCTATACAGTGAATTCCAGGCCAGCTGTGGGGCTACAGGGAGACCCTGTTTCAAAAAGGCAAAACAAATCTCTCACCTGTGCATAAGCACACTTATAAGTTCTTTAACAGCTCTTTTTGGTGCTAAGGATTGGCATGTTCCAGGCCCTTGAGTGTGCCATACTATCACTGTGCAACATTCCTAGCCTGACAACTGTTTTTACTCATTAGGTTCTCAGCCTTAAAAATTTCACCTCCACACTTTTCACAGACACACTTCTGTCTATAGTAACTCATTATATCTTAAGATCTTAAAATTGGAAAAGATGAGAGGAAGTATTAAAAAGTCTCTTTTGGGGAAATATTTTAATACAGAGTATACTTCTCTTGCTTTTTGTGGGTGAGTCCAGGAGAATCACTGACCTTTGTGACTTTTAAATGTGTCACCAAGATGCTGATGAGTTCCAAACATAGTACCTACTGTGGTCTCTCTTTTTACGTAAATCTGTTGGAGGGTTCTCTTTCCAGGTCTGTTAGACAGTGTCATTTGGTTGTCATGCAGGTAATTCATATCTTTATTTCTCTATTGCCATTGAAGACAAGCCTTCTACCATATCAGCTAGAAACTCCGGAATCGTCTTTGATAAATTTGGAATTTCATAACTCAACAAATGATTATTTTATTACTTATCAATTCCCAGGCATGTACTAAGAGCTGAGGATACAGGTGAACAGAACGGAGACAATCCTTGTCTTTATGGATCTTAATGTCAGTAAGGTGGCTATTTCAGGACTCCCACAAAAAGTGTAATATTTAACTGTGGAAAGAAGTCATGTAGGAAAAGGACACAATAGTGTAAGAATACAAAACAGTTCATGATGCAGTGGGGAGAGAGAGAGTGGCTAGGGGAGACTTAACATTACTTAAGTCAGCGTATCAGAGTTAAATGATGGTAGAGTGTTGAGCAGACAGCATCTTTCAGAGTCCTGAGTGTAAGAAAACAAGCAGCATGTTCACACAAGAGGAAAAAGCCAGTATAACAGAGCATAGACTGCTGAGGAATGGGGGTGAATCACAAAAAGCACCAGTTCAGTGGGTACAGGCCAGGTCTTACAGGATCTTAGGGGCAGAATTGTTATAAGATTTGTTTTTTATCGTAAGATTAGCAAGAACCACTGAAAGGCTTTAAGCAGAAGAGAGAACATGGTCAGTTTTGCATTGTGAAAAGGGAGCCCGGGGTGGTGAGATGGCTCAGTGGGTAAAGGCACCTGCCACCAAAGCCTGACAACCTGATTTCCATCCCATGGATCCACATGGTAGAAGGAGAGAACCAGTTCTCCGCAACCATGCACATGCTCATAAATAATTACAAATATAATTGTTTTTTAGAAAAAGACAGTACAGCTGGGTGTGGTAGCCCATGCCTTTAATTCCAGCACTGGGGAGGAAGAGGCAGGTGGAGATCTGTGAGATCAAGGCCAGGCTGGTCCACATAGAGAGTTCCAGTTCTAAAACCTTACATTTACTTATTTATTTTTATTTTTCGTGTTTAGCCTGTAGGTATATAAGTGTACTTACCTCATGCACCACCTACAGAGGCCATAAGAAGATGTTGGATACCCTTGTATGGGCAGTTTTTAGCTGCCATGCTGCTGCTGGGATCTGAACCCAGGTCCTCTGGAAGAGAAGCTTGTGCTCTAACACTGAGCCATCTCTCCAGCCCCCTCAAACCTTACATTCTAATCTTGCTTTCACACATTGTAATCTGTGAGTATTCCTATACCTGGACTTGTTTGCAAACTCATAGGTAGATTTGGTAGGAGCAAATTTGGTATCTGTAGTAGGGGCCTAAAACAATTGAAATAGCAGTAAATGGGACAAATGCTGCAGGTAACATCAATAGGCTGTTAGAGAATGTTAATGTTACTTCAAGAAATAGAGATGTCAGGTGGTGAGCAGGTATTGATAAAACGATGTCTTTTTGTTTTGGACTTGCTGGGTTTTTTCTTATAGTAGGAATGCATTATCTTCAGCATCTTATTACTGACTATTGGTTTATATTAGTACAGGCAGTTCCTAATTTTCAGGTACTTCGAGGAGGAGACAAGATTATTACCCTTACCTTTGTGGCAGTACTTGGCTTTTATCCCTTTTCCTCTTGTGTTCCATGCAAGTTTCTCCCATCAGCAGTTGAATCCAGGGATAACTTATGTTAGTATAGTTAATTTGAGATGAGATTAATATCTAAATTCATAATCTTAGGAAACTACTCAGATATATTTAAGTGTTCAAAGGTACTTGTAGTTAGGTGTTACCTACATTGTAATGGCCAAAGCTCTGTGAAATTCTTTAGATGCTACTTTTCCATGGAAGATGGAGACTGAATAGGCTTTGAGTGAGGCCACCAGATCCCTCATAAAAGATGCAATAGATTGATGGGAGGACTAAGGAAGGATTGAGGGAGGTAAGCATCAGAGATTATATAGATGTAGAGGCAGTCATAGATTTTATCTGAAAGCTCTCTGGGCTGAATGAATGGCTCTGGTTTGTTTTTGTTTTTTTGCCTAAAAGGAACAAACCAGGCTTAAGCCCTTTTCAGACAAAGTCCGTCTATACTGAGACTAGAGGAAGAATGGAGGGTAAAGACATTACTTGCAAGCCCAGATTCTTTTTCTGGGCTTGCTGCATTCAGCTATGCTGGTGTGCTTTGGATAGTACTATTACTGTGCACATTACTCGTTTTTATTGTAATAGATGTTCTAAACACAGTATGTTCAGTGTGTTGATGGAATAAAGGAACAGGGATTAACTTTGTAGTGCTGAAGGTTGAACCAAGAGCCTTGTTCTTACTAGGCAAGTTAGTGTTCTCACTGAGTTAATATCCCCAGTGGTACAAAATTTTAGTATCCTGTGAATACCTGTGAATATCATGTGAACATATTTTATTTGTTATATTGACATTTTCTGATTTCTTAATGTCTGAGCTAATTAGCATTGTATAAATATGTGCTATGAGAGCAACAGAATTTCTTATATGGTTGAATGAAGTAGATTGGGGACAGTGTGACATAGTTCAAAAGTACTGATAGCCATTTCTGGAAAGACTGAGTTTGATGCTAGGGAAGCTTAACTGTTATTTTTGTTTTTTTATTTTAATTATCATGAAACAAGCTAGACATCACAGGTTGACTTTGGCTTCCTTGTAGAAAATGGTAAGACAAAAAGGGTTTTATTAGTTTGGAAACTTTAGGAGGTAGCCCTGGCTGGTCTGGAACTGATCTTGTAGACCAGGCTGGCCTCAAACTGAAAAGGATCTGCCTTCCTCTGCCTCCCGAGTGCTGGGATTAAAGGTGTGCACCACCACGTCCAGCCCTTTAATTATTTTTATTTTATATGTATGGGTGTATTGTCTGCGTATAGGTAGGTGCACCCATGTTGTACAATTCCCTTGGTGGTCAGAAGAGGTCGTTGGATTCCCCTGGAACTGGAGTTAAGGACAGTTGGTAGCTGCCATGTGGGTGCTGGGAATCGAACCCAGGTCCTCTGCAAAACAACCAGTGCTCTTTTTTTTGTTTTTTAATGTGTATGCGTGTATTGCCTGCATGTAGGTAAGTGCACCTGTGTTGTGCAATGCCCACAGAGGACAGAAGAGGCTGTTGGATCCCCTGGAACTGGAGTTACAGACAGTTGTTAGCTGCCATGTGGATGCTGGGATATGAACCCAGGTCTTCTGCAAGAACAACCAGTGTTCTTAAATGCTGAGCCATCTCTCTAGCCCCCTACTTTTACAATAATTTAAGAAATAATGACATCTGAAACTGGGACAATAGCTGGACTCTAGAGTAATGGATTCAGGATTTGCTTTCAGGTATTTTGATAGCTCTTGGGAGTGGTTAGAATCAGTGTCAAAGGCTTTGAGATAACTGAGGGGTTGCTGAGGTGTATGTATGACCTGAGGAATGCACACTGGAAACCTTTACCCAGCATGGGTCATGCCTTCTCTTCCTAGCCTTCCCCAGATTGTATACTTTAGCCCTCCCCAAATCCAGGAGGCCATATGTGATTAGGGCCAAATTACATACAGTTGGCTGGGAAGAATGGCTGCATAATGCAGTGAGGGTCCAGTGACCCTGCTTGGCCCTCCTTTAATGAATGACCACAACTGTCAACAAGCTAAATTGTGATGATGTTTAGCGATTGGGCTCAGCTGAAGTCGTGATGATGGTAGTTATTTCATGCAGAAGGGCCTGCTGTATAGCATCATCTTATTAAAAGAACCTGGAATCTAAAAGAATTTGTTGCTAGGATCCACATATGATGAAGAACATATGTCATTTGTTTTTCTGAGTCTGTGTTACTTCACTTAGTATAACAGTTTCTACATCCATTTACCTGAAAATTTCATTATTTCATCTTTCTTTACTGCTGAATAGAGCTCCATTATGTAAATATACCACATTTTTGTTAACCACTCAGTTGAAAGGTACTTAGCTTGCTTCCATCTCTTAGCTATTGTGAAAAGAGCAGCAACAAATGGTTGTACAAGTGTCTCTCCAATAGGATGAGTCCTTTGGGTATATGCCAGGGAGTGGTATAACTAGGTCATATGGTAGGTTCGTTTTTAGTTTTTTCAAGAGTTCTCCACACTGTTTTCCATAGAGGTTGCATGAGTTTGCAATCCCACCATCAGTGAATGAGCCTTCCCCTTTCTCCACATTCTGGCCAGCATTTGGTATCATTTGTTCTCTTGATCCTAGTCAGTCTGGGGTAAGATAATACCTTAGGGTGGTTTTAATTTGCATTTCCCTAATTACTAACGATGTTCAATACTTTTTGAGATGATTCTTAGCCATCTTTATTTCTTCCTTTGAGAACTCTGTTTAGATCTTTAGCCCATCTTTTAATTGGGTCAT
>NW_008343660.1:58500-58804 GCF_000622305.1 Nannospalax galili | reverse complement strand
TTGCTTTGGCTATCCAGGGTCTTTTGTGCTTCCATACGAATTTAAGGATGGCTTTTTCTAATTTTGTGACATATGTCATGGGGATTTTGATTGGGAGTGCATTGACTCTATATTTTGCTTTCAGTAGGATGGTCATTTTCACAATATTAATTCTTCCAATACATGAGCATGGGAGGTGCTTCCATCTCCTTTTGTCTTCTTCAATCTCTTTCTTTAACGATTTAAAATTTTCATTGTAGAGATCTTTGGTGTCTTTGGTCAGATTTATTCCAAGATATATATTTTTTGCAGCTACTGTGAATGG
>NW_008343660.1:27057-57354 GCF_000622305.1 Nannospalax galili | reverse complement strand
TCATTTCTGATTTTGTTGATTTGGATTTGCTCTTTCTTTCTTTTGGTTAATGGGGCTAAGAGTCTGTCTATCTGGTTTAGCTTTTCAAAGAACCAGCTCTTAGATTCATTGAGTCTTTGTATTATTTTCTTTGTTTCTATTTCATTAATTTCTGCTCTCATTTTTGTTATTTCTTCTCTTCTGCTGGCTTTGGGTTTCATTCGTTCTTGCCTTTCCAGTGTCTTGAGTTGCCGTGCTAGGTCATTTATTTGGGCTCTTTTTGATGTAGGCACTTAGAGCTATAAACGTCCCTCTTAGGACTGCTTTTAATGTGTCCCAGAGGTTGTGTTGTGTTGTATCATCCTTTTTGTTGAATTCCAGGGATTCTTTTATTTCTTTCTTAATTTCTGCTTTGACCCACTCATTGTTTAGGAGTGTGTTGTTCAGTCACCACAAGTTTGTGTAGCGACGAAGGCTTTTTCCAGTGTTGATTTTGAGCTTTATTTCATTGTGGTCTGATGAAATGCATGGAATTTTTTCAAATTTTTTTTGTGTTTGCTGAGGTTTGTTTTGTTGCCCAGTAGGTGGTCAATTTTTGAAAAAGTTCCATGGGGTGCTGAGCAGAAAGTGTATCTTTGATGCTTGGATGGACTATTCGAAAGATGTCTGTTAGGTCCATTTGCTGTATAGTATCATTTACCTCAGACATCTCTCTGTTTATTCTTTGTCCAGTTGACCTGTCTAATGGAGACAGTGGGGTATTGAAGTCCCCTACTATTACTGAGTTGGGGTTAATCTGTATCTTAAAGACCTGTAGTGTTGTTTTTATGAATTTGGGTGCAAAAGGAGTTTGGTGCATATATGTTAAGGACTGTAATATCTTCTTGGTTAACTGTTAGGTTGATCAGAATGAAGTGACCCTCCTTATCTCTTCTGATTAGTTTTACTTTGAAGTTTATTTTGTCAGATATTAGAATTGCAACCTCTCTTTGTTTTTTAGTGCCATTTGCTTGCAATATTCTTTTCCATCCTTTTATCTTAAGGTAGTTCCTGTCCTTGACGGTGAGATGGGTTTCTTGCAGACAGCAAAGAGGTGGATTGTGTTTCTTAATCCATTCACTTAGCCTGTGTCTTTTGACTGGGGAGTTGTCCATTGATATTTAAGGTTATTATTGAAAGATGTGTATTGGTTGTTGTCATTTTGATTGCTGCTTGTGTTCTCTGTCTAATTTTGTGTTTCTTTGATTATACCTTTATTTTCTTTCTTTATCCCTGGGGTATAGTTGTTTCTCTCTCTGCTCTCTGTATTGCTTCAAGTGTTCTTTGAAGGGCTGGTTTTGTGGACATGTATTCTTTCACACTATTCATGTCATGGAAGATTTTTCTTTCCCCCTCAACTATAATAGACACTTTTGCTGGGTAAAGTATGCTGGGATGGCATCTATTGTCATGTAGAACTGGAAAAACCTTGGTTCTTCTGGCTTTCGTAATTTGCATTGATAAGTCAGCTGTAATTCTGATGGGCTTTCCTTTGTCGTGACTTGTTTTTCTTTTGCTGCTTTCAGTATTCTCTCTTTGTTCTGTACATTTAGTGTTTTTACTGTGATATGAGGAGTTTCTTTTCTGATCCTATTTGGATCCTATTTGGTGTTCTATGTTCTTTATTTTTATAGGGATGTCTTTCCTATAAAGAGAATTTCAGTAAATTCTCTTCTACAGTCCTGTTCAAGATCTGGTCAGTACCATTAACTTGAAATTCTTTTTCTTCCTCTATTCCTGTGATCCATAGATTTGGTCTTTTCATAGGGTCCCACATCTCTTCTATATTCCATTCCTGTGGTTTTTTAAAAATTTTCCATACTCTTTGCTTGAGTGGTCCAGATCTTCAGCTTTATCCTCCGGTGTTGATACTCTTGTTTTCCATCTCATTCATTCTAGAGGTGAGGCTTTCCCCTGTTGTTTCAAGTTGGCTTATTGAGTTTTATACTTCCTTCTTTACTTCTGCCTGAGTTTTCTATCTCTTTTATGAATTCATTTAGAAGTTTATCCCTGTCTTCTTTTAGTTCTTTGTTTTGTTTGTTCATGTGTTCTTTAAATTTGTTCATGTGTTCTTTAAATTTGTTGAATTCCTTGATCATGTTTATGATTGTTCTTTTAAATTCAATGTCCTGAGTTATCTCTAGGGAGTTTCCTTGTAGAACTTTTCTACAGGAGTGGTGGAGTTTGATGGGGATAGAGTGTTTTGACTTTCCATTTTATTATTCTTTCATTGTGATTTTGGCCTGTGAATTTCTTTTGTTTATGATTCTGATATGAGAATTAAGTTGAAATGCTTCTGTTTGTATTATTGGGGTATCCTAGATCCTTTCTTTATTGGTTATGTAAAGCTGGTTGGTACAGGGTTCAGGTTCTCTCAGGTTTAATTTGGAGGGAACTGATTGCTTCAGATCAGCTGTTCAGGAGTACCCACAGAAGCCCACTCAGGTTCCAGGCAGGTACACCCAGGCTTCCTTCACCACGTGGAGGCAGGATCAAGGGGCTCTCAGATAGTCCCTTGCGTTCTCAGGCCCTCTGCCAGAGGGAGGCCGGAACTCAGCACTCTCTGGCGGTCTGCTGAAATCCAACATTTCTTTATTCCAAAAGCATTTTTTGGTTTTGTCTTTTGAGACAGGGTCTTGTTATGTAGCCCAGGCTGACCTGGGACTTGTGTAGTCCAAAGTGGCTTCAGGCTCACAGTCCTCCTGCCTCAATCTTTACCCTTCTCAAATTACAGGTGCTTTTCACCATACTCAGCTTTTTAAAAAAATGTGTATGAGTGTGTTGCCTACATATATGTAAGTGTACCTGTGTCGTGCATTGCCCATGGAGGCCAGAAAAGGGTGTCAGATCCCCTGGAACTCGAGTTACAGACGGTTGTTAGCCCCCATGTGGGTGCTGGGATTCAACCCCAGGTCCTCTGCAAGAGCAACTAGTGCTCTTAACCACTGAGCCATCCGTCCAGCCCCCATATTCAGCTTTAAAAGCAATAGTTTTGTTTTGTTTTAGAGACAGGATCTCCCTATAGTCCCAGCTGACCTGGATTTCACAGAGATCCTCCTGCCTCTGTTCCCAGGTGCTGGGACCAAGGATGTGTGCCACCACAACCAGCCTTAAAAGCAGTTTTGTTTTGTTTTACATTTTATTTATTGTGTGTGTCTGTACGTGCACTTGCCGTGGCACACAATTCAGAAATTGATTTTCTCCTCCTACCATGTGGTGCTTTGGGTATGAACTCTGGTCATCAGGTCCCTTAACCCATAGAGCCATTATGCTAGCCCTCTAAAAGCAATTTTTAAAAACTGTCCAGGTTGGTGAGGTGGCTCAATGGATGAAGGTGCTTGCAGCCATGCCTAACCATCTAAGTTAGATCCCCAGGACCTACATGGGGTAGAAGGAGAGAACAGACTCATGAAAATTGCCCTCTGAGCTCCATGTATGCTAATGTACACCCCTTCACATACAAAATATACGTTTTAAAAAAGTGTCCTGCTGGGCCTGGTGGTGCGTGCCTTTAATCCCAGCACTCAGGAGGCAGAGGCAGGTGGATCTCTGTGAGTTTAAGGCCAGTCTGGTCTCCATAGCAAATCCAGGCCAGCTGTGGCTACAGGGAGACCCTGCCTCAAAAAGACCAAAAAAAAAAAAAAAAAGTGTCCTTTGCTCATTTTATGATTTTTAAAAGATTGTGTGTGTATGTGTGTGTATGCATATGTGGATATGTGTTTTTAGTAGTGATGACTATTTTAATGTAAAAGTTAACTTGTATTTTGTGATTCTTTTTTTTCTCCCCTCGTGCTAGGGATCAGATTTGGGGCCTGGCACATACTAATGTATTTTGGCCTGTTTTTCAGAACTAGTGTAATTTACTTTGTGCATTGCTTTATTCTATTAACAAATTCAAAATTTGCTCATTATGGTGGTGTATGCCAGTACTCAGGAGGCAGAAGCAGGTAGATCTCTTTAAGTTCAAGGCCAGCCTGGTTTACATAGTTCCAGACCAGCTGGGACTACACAGGGGTGCCCTAGCTCAAAAAAAGAAGAAGAAAATAATAATAATAATAATAATATATATATATATATATTATCTCACAAATTTAAGATTCTTATTTTATAGTTTAGACTTTTGCCCCAGCCATGTGTGGTGGTACATGCCCTAATCCCAGCACTTGGAGGCAAAAGCAGGCATATCTCTGAGTTCAAATCCAGATAGGGCTATATAGTGAGACCACTCTTGTCTCAAAAAAACCCTCAAGTATGTAGACTTTGCCCCCATAAAGATAGGTGTTTAAAAAATGTATGCAAGTCTGCTTTTTAGAATGAGTGAACTTACTCGGTGTGTCCGAATTTTAAAGTTGCTTTGTGACCTGATCTAGGCTTGTTCTAACAGTGGAAAATCTTTATATTTTATGTCTTAGATGGCACCTATCAAAAGGATATAGGATCATGGCAGCAGATGATGACAATGGTGATGGACCAAGTTTATTTGATATCTTTTCTGGTAAGAGCTTTCAATTGTCTTTCTGAATTTCTTCATTTTTTAAGTTTGGTGCTGAGAATTGGAACCCAGGGCTTTGCAAATGCTAAGCATGTCCTCCATCACTAGGCTGTATTCCTAACCTCACTTATTATTTAAACTACAAAATAATTATTTTCAGGGCAGATTGTCATCAACTTTTTCTCCCTGTATATAAGTGAATTAACTCAACAAAGTATTTAGAAAATAGGGAGTACTTAGCAAATGTGAACCTGTTTTGTTTCTTATTGTTTTGTTTTTACAGTGGTGAGGATCAAACCCAGGGCCATATACTTGGTTGCACAAGCACACTACTACTGAACTATGACCCTACAATTTTTTTATTGGGGTGGGGAAATCTCACTGTGTTGCTGAGGCTGTATTGGAACGTTCATATCATCCTTCTGCTTCACACTCTCAGTTAGCTATAGGTACAAATCACTGCACTTGGCTGAACTTTCTTCTCTCTCTCTCTCTCTCTCTCTCTCTCTCTCTCTCTGTGTGTGTGTGTGTGTGTGTGTGTGTGTGTGTGTGTGTGTTTCTCTGTTTTGAGACAGCATCTCCCTGTAGCCACAGCTGGCCTTGAACTAATATTTAGATCAGGCTGGTCTAGATCTCACAGATATCCACCTGAGTCTGCCTCCCCAGTGCTGGGATTAAAGGCGTGAACCACCACACCTAGCCTACCTGAGCTTTCTTATTATAATAAAAGCTTTTAAGCATCTAAATAAAGTCAAGGTAGCAATTTTGCCAGTATGAATGGTAATTGTTTCCATTGTCATATCCCAAATAGGTATTTGTTACTTTTGAAGTAAATATTTCCAATAAATGAAGTTATACTTGTTCATTGTTGTTCAGGAAAAATTGGTAATCATGACAGATGATTAATTTGAAAATAAAAAGAACATGGGGTGGGGAGATAAAGAAAGAAAATGAAAACATCATTCCTGGATATGGTTGGACATGCTTCTAATCTGAGCACTTAGGAGGCAGGAGAATTGTGACTTCAAGGCCAGGTTGGAATACATAGGAGAACTTGTCTGAGAGAGTGAGAAAGATGGGGGTGGCGGGGGAGGGAGTAGTAAGGTGGGAGTTGGGGGAGAAAGAAAGGAGAGGGAGAGAAAGAGAGAAAAAGAGGGGGTGTAGGAAGGCAGCGAGCCAAGACCTGGTAGTATACTGAGCTCATAAAATATAATCTATACTTTTGGGAGTTGGCAGTGCTGGGAATTTAATCCAGGGCCTTGTGCATGGTAGGCAAGCTCTCTGCCACTGAGCTATATCCCCAACCCTAAATAGAAATAACCCAATTTAATTCTTTTATTGTATGATTAGGCTTTGGCCTTAATGCATTACTTTAGATTATAGACATATTTACTAATCAGATTTTTGACTGTCATTCTATAGAGTGGAAAGGACAATTAAAAATGTGTTTGGGGTCTGGAAGGATGGCTCAGCTGGTAAAGATGCTTGCTGTAACCCTTACAACCTGAGTTTAATCCATACGACTCACATTGTGGGAAAGAATTGACTCCCAGAAGTTGTCCTCTGACTTCCACATGAGGGCTGTAGTATGTGTATACCACATATAAACTCATACACACACCCAGGCACAGTGGCACATGCCTTTAATCTCAGTACTCAGGAAGCAGAGGCAGGAGGATCTTTGAGTTCAAGGCCAGCCTGGTCTACATAGAGAGTTCCAGGTCAGCTGGGGCTACAGGGAGCCTGTCTCAAAAAGATTAAAAAAGAAAAAAACAAAAACAAACTCATACACATACCCTCACAAAATAAATGAATGTTAAAAAAAGAACCATAAAAGCCTATTTTGTATAATTCTACTTTTAATTTCAAACTACAGTAAAACAAACAACCTTCGTTTTTCATGTAGATATCACAAATATTTAAATTTTATTGCACTATTAATTTTAAAGGTCAAAATTGCATTATTCTCTCTGGACTCAGGCTCTTGCACATGCTAGCAGGTGCTCTGCCACTGACCTACAGCCAAGCCTGTGTATTTAAAGACTAACGACAGAGCTAGCATATGTCTACTTTGAGTATACTTTTGAATTTCATTTTAATTTATGTGTTTTTTTGGACCTACTGTCTGCTTTATTTTTGGTGGTTGTTCAAGAAATTGTAATATTTGTCTTTAACGTTTTCTAGTGCAGTTGCTAACACTGTGCTTTCTCAATAAAATGTAGAGTCTTTTAGGGATCATTATTTTTATTCTCTATCTTGCTCTTTGTTAGGAATGTCAAATGTATGATGATTTAACCATGCTGTCTGTATATCGTAAACCCTGCAGTATAATGCTTTAATTTCTAATTATATATCTTAGAGGAATTAAAAACGTTGAAGGAAATAAATTTTCCTTTTATATTTAATTATGTTATCGTTTACTATTGCTAGTCTCTACCTTCCTTTAGTGTTACCATGGTATCACTTTGCCTTTGTCCTTTGTTCCTGGATTCCAGGTGTATATTATGTGAGAGCTTTTGATATTATCCTGTAGGATTCTTTTAGAGTTTTTAGTCCCTTTTTATTTTGGTTTTTGGATTTGGGTTTTTTTGTGTTGTTTTGTTTTGTCTTTTGCGACAGGGTCTCACTGTGTAGCCCTGGCTGGTCTGGAATTTACAGATTTGCCTCCTGAAGGCTGGAATTAATCATGTGCACCACCATACTCAGCTTTTCAGCCCTTTTAAAGTGATCCCTCCCCCCAAATCTGAAGTAGTCAAGTTATAAATCTCTATGTCAAAGTTTTTCTTTTTAAGCATATATAAAAACTTGTCTCTTTAGAGAAAAAAAATAATAAATTCCTTTCCTTGTCCTTTTGAGTAGGAATGAAAAAACTTCACTTCATAAGTCAGTTTTAACTAGTCTTTGCCATTTTTGCAGCTTCTCCTCTTAAAAACAATGATGAAGGCTCATTGGATATATATGCTGGGTTGGACAGTGCTGTTTCTGGTATGTAAGTTCCAAAAAATAGTCTCATTTTGGTAGATCAGTTCGAGCTTGTTTTATTGCTATTAGCGCCTAGTAACTTCACAACTCCTAAATAATTTGCCCAGTCTTTAAAATGATTTAACAGAGGCAATTACTTTCTGGCTCATAGCTTACCAGTAGAACATATTAGCACATAGTCATTCATCTAGGACTCAGGTTTAGTTAGACCTTGTGCAGAAGTATTCAGAACTGGGTCTGGAGAGATGGCTCAGCAGTTAAGAGCACTGACTGCTCTTGCAGAGGACCTGGGTTCAATTCCCAGCACCTACATGGCGGCTACGAACTGTCCTTAACTCCAATTCCAGGGGAATCCGAAGCCTTCTTCTGACCTCCTTGGCACTGCACGACATGGGTGCACTCACATACATGCAGGCAATACGCTCATACACATAAAATAATAAATATGGCGGATGGCGGCTACGAACTGTCCTTAACTCCAATTCCAGGGGAATCCGAAGCCTTCTTCTGACCTCCTTGGCACTGCACGACATGGGTGCACTCACATACATGCAGGCAATACGCTCATACACATAAAATAATAAATAAAATATTTTTTAAAAAAAGTATTCAGTACCATTGAAACGCAACTGGTGCTGTGGTCTATGCATACCACTGCTGCTTAATGCTGTTACTGATCACCTGATGTCAGAGCATTTGAAAAGTTCTGGTATGGTGAATGTTCTCACATGTATCAGTAAGAATGATAGTGGAATGTCTAGCAATATGTCTGAATTAGAACCTTTTCCATAATCATATCTTCCAGTGTATTGAATAGAGATGATTCTCATGCTTGATGCTTAGCTACAACTATTTTGCATAATCTGGCAATTCAGCCTTCATGAGGCCTTCACAGGCATCACATGCACGTGGTTCACTGATATACATGCCAGTGAAACACTCATATACATAAAATACAAATAAATACATAAAAATTTAAAAATCCTAAAACAAAATACAATGATAAACATGTATGAAATGTCATAAAGAAACCATTTTTATGCCTACTGAAATGTTTTAATAAAGCTATTGTACAGAAGACTCCTAACAAATATTTTAATATAAGTTTTTGTTTGTTTGTTTCAGACAGTACTTCTAAATCCTCTGTGCCATTCAGAAACTGTTTAGATTTATATGAAGAGATCCTGACTGAAGAAGGAACTGCAAAGGAGGCAACATACAATGACGTAGGGTTGCCACAATTGTTAAGAACAGTGATTCACTCTTGTAGCTCCTGAGAGCAGCACCAGTTTATTATTGAACACATATTCTATATTTAGGATCAGTTCTTAAATTAAGAGTATTTTATCAGTTTCTGCTTCCACTTTTTCAAGAAATATTTTCAGAATACTTGTCTAAAGTTAGTTGCAATTTTGACTGAGTTTAAGTATCTGAATATGTAAAACTTTAGTGGACTACTAAAGTAATGTGACTTTTATTTTTTCATAGTTTATACTAAATTTGTTACATAATGTGTCCTTATATGAGACAATTTTTTTCAACTGGGTATTTGAATATTAAGATTTGTGGGTTGAATATGAAGGTTATCAAAATACATCATTAGTATACTGAAAGCATTGTGGCACTTGTCTATAATCTCAGCACTTGGGAGGTCGAGGTAGAAGGATCAAGAGTTTGAGACAGCCTAGGCTACATAGAGAAATACTCTCTCATAAACAAAGACAAAACAAAAGAAGCAAAAGCAAAACAAAAACTGTAATCTGACTAAATACCTATCAGTGCATTGATTTTTCAATAATTTTTTTTTCTTTTTTTCTTTTTCTTTTTTGAGACCGTCCCTCTAGTCCCAGCTCATCTAGAACTTGCTATGTAGACCAAGCTGGCCTCAGTCTCCCAGAGCTCCACCTGCCTCTGCCTCCTGTGTGTTGGGATTAAAGTTTTCACAAATTTTTAAGTGTCACTTAAGCTAAGAAACTAGTGATACTCAAATTAATCCTTTCGTTTTGTTTTACAGTTACAGGTAGAATATGGAAAATGTCAGCTGCAAATGAAAGAGCTGATGAAAAAGTTTAAGGAAATACAGACACAGGTAGCATTGTGATTATTTTTTCCTTATTAACATTTGTATGTCTGTATATGTGTGTGTGCACATGCAAGGGTATCCGTGCACTTGTCTGGGCATGCATGTGTAGGTCAGAGGCCAACCTTCGGTGTTGTTTCTCAGGTACCATCCACTTTGTTTCGTTTTTTGAGACAGGGTCTTTCACAGACCTGGAGCGCAACAAGTAGGCTAGGCTGGCTGGCCAACAAGTTCCAGCCTCTCTCTACCTCCCCAGTCCTGGGATTATAAATATGTGCCACCATACCTAGTGTTTTTATGTGAGTTCTGGGGCTAAAACTCAGATCCTTATGCTCGCATGGCTAGCATAAGGATTTCCATCTGAGTCAGAGGCAGGCGGATCTCTGTGAGTTCAAGGCCAGCCTGGTCTACATAGTGAGTTCCAGGACAGCTGGGAATACAGGGAGACCCGGTCTCAAAAAGACCAAAAAAAAAAGTAGTTTCCCATTAAGTGTGCTTTTTTTAGTGCTGTTATCTTCTAATAAGGGAAATAGTAATTTTCATAGCACTTTTTTGAAAATTACATGCAATAAAATGTGTAATTCTTATCATTTAGTTAGTATTCAGTAATAGCAAGCTGGGCAAGGTGGCATATGCCTGAAATCCCAGCACATTGACGGCTGAGACAGGAGAATCAAAGGAGTTCAAGGCTTTCATGAGCTACCTAGCCAAAAACACCCCACAAAAAATAGCAGACATACATAGCATTAGTAATAATTTTGTTCATATGTACTCTATTAATATATTTTATTAATATGTTTCTTAGAACTTGAACTTAAAAAATGAAAACCAGTCTCTTAAGAAGAATATTTCAGCACTTATCAAAACTGCCAGAGTGGAAATAAACCGTAAGGATGAAGAAATAAATAATCTTCACCAAAGGTATTTCTGAGGGATGTAGGTCTGTCATCAGTTACATGGATATTGATTTGTGAAATATTTTTTACTTTGAGTTATAAGATGAAAGTGGTTATTTTATTAAATATTTAGGAGTTTTATGTCAATGGTGACTAATATGCTAATGATTTATAATGATACATATGATTACTAATATAACATTGCCACATACCTCTTTAATACAGCTTTCTAAAACATTGGGGTCTTGCTGTAGTTCTGTTTGCTCTGAGAAAATGATGGTATATGTCATGTATTCTGCTAGATCACTCCACATTACTGAGATATAAACAAGAGAGTAGGGCTGGGGAGGTAGGTGAGGTACAGCATGTGCCTAAAATGCCTGTGACCAAAAAGAAGCAAGATGGCTGAGCAGGTAAGGCACTTGCTGCCAAGCCTTATATAAGCCTGAGTTTGATCCCTGGGACCCATATGGTGAAAGGAGAGAACCAACTCCCATAAATTGTTCTCTGATTTCCATGTACATGCTGTGGCATGCTCACCCCCTACCCCACGAAAATAAATGTCATAAAAATTTTCACAAAAAGAACAAAGGAGGAATCTGCCCTTACAATGTTTGTTAATAATGAACCCCTCTCCGGTGGATTTTCTTTGTTAATTTGCTCCTTTTTCATTTTTTCAGTTGAGGGTGATATTCTACTCCAGGGTTTATAGACAAAATTTTTGGTGGTGGGGGGGACACTACAGATTTAAACCTGTTTCCATTTCTTCCCTTCTAATTTTTTGTTTGTTTGGTTTAGGAATAAGGTGTTAGTTAACTACATAAGCAAGGCTGTATAAATTTTTGACATGTCTCCTGAGTGATTTATCTTCCTGAGTGCTGGAATTGTAGCCATGCGTCACCACATTCTGCTTTATTGTTGTGGGGTTTGTATTTTTTTTTGTTTTTTGGGGTTTTTTTTTTTTTTTTGGTCTTTTTGAGACAGCTGGCCTGGAACTCGCTATGTAGACCAGGCTGGACTTGAACTCACAGAGATCTGCCTGCCTCTACCTCCCAAGTGCTGGGACTAAAGGGGTGTGCCACTACACCTGGCGTTTTGTTTTGTGGTGATGATGCTACAAGTTGAACCTGGGGTATTATGCATGCTACACAAGTGCTTTACTGCTGAGCTATGTCCTAGCCCTTTTTACAATTTTTTTTCCCTCGAGTGTTTGTGTGCTGAGATTATCTGTGTGGTGTGTGTGTGTGTGTGTGTGTGTGTGTGTGTGTGTGTGTGTGTGTGAATGTCTGCACACATGCATATTCAGATGCCCTGGAGGCTCTTCCTTCCACCATGTGAGTTCTAGGGATGGAATTCAGGTCTGCAAGTGCCTTTAACCACTGTGACATCTTGCCACAGCCCTCTTTTTACTCATTCTTGAACTCAGTCCAGTCTGACTTTTGCTTCCATTGGTTTACAAAAGCAGTTATTTTAGCTGTATGTCACTGCCACTAAATACATCAGTTTCTTGACTTCCTGTTTAACCTGTCTTCTTGTGTACTGTTTAACAGCTTACCCTCCTGTACTCTTTCCCTTTGGCTTTAGTGAGGTAATGATCTCCCAGTGCATTTACTTCTCTGTATTTCTTCAGTTGTTGCTCTCCATCCAGTCCCATCCAAACTGGCAGTAATCATTTTGCTAATGTCTCTGCATCCAGTTTTGCTCCTTGACCTCTGATTTGTTCTGAAATCTGAACATACTACTTCAGCAAAAGTCACCTTGCCCTCTTGTTTGAAACTCTATCAGTGGCTTTTCATTATTCTTAGGATTAAAGGTCATAAATTATCACATGGCCTACAGGTCCCTCGCAGTGTAGGTCCACCCACTTGTCAAGCCTGCCTGTGCTCACTTCTGCCTTAGGTGTCACAACTCTGACTTTAACACTTCCTTCAGGAAACACAGGTTCAGCCTTTGTATGTGTTGTTTCCACTGCCCAGACTTCTGTCCCTGCTGCTTGTCTCCTCATCCTATGGTTTTGGCTTACCCATCTTTTTGGCAGGAGGTACTTGTCTCTTTTCTCTGTCTAGGTCAGATTTCTCTTTGTAGCTTTATGTACACTTGGAGTTCTTCAAATCATGAAATAGATTTCCTTGATTACGGTCTTTTACTTTTACTACAGTGTAAGCTTCATGAGACAGGGAACATGTTTGCGTGCCCTCAGCATTTTGTTTTATTTGGACCTTTAGAAAATACAGACAAGGAAAAAAAAGATAAGAATGGTGATGTGTAGTTACTAACATAGTCATTTATCTCAGTGCACTTTGTGTTGAGGTTGGTTCCTGAATTGTTGGCGATGTTTTATATATGTTACCTTCTTAATTTGTTTGATGCGGCTATATATTATCTAATAAACGTCCTATGAAATATTGTACTATGAGCTATAACTAGTACTATGATAGTAATTATTTATCATGTGGTTGAAATTTAACATTTAGTGAAGCAAATTGAGATAGTAACATAAGGCGAGAATGAACAGAAAAATTAAGCATGTGAATACTGGGAAATATTTAATGTGAAGGTATATTTTGAATAAAACTTTGGGGGCCCACAAAATGGCTCAGCAGGTAAAGGCACTTGCCACCAAACCTGACAACCTGAGTTTGATCTCCAAAATCTACATGGTAGGAGAGAATAACTTCAGGAAGTTGTTCTCTGATCTCTACACATGCACCCACAGGTGTCTGTGTGTGCATACATACAGAATAAATGTGATTAAAATAAAACTTCTGGTGATGGTATTTTTTCTAGTATGGAACTATACTAAATATGTGTTATAAGCTCTATGGACTAGAATATCTTTTAGGAGCTTATAATTTATACATACACAATTTTTGTTGGGTAAATATATTGCAAAAATATCCCATTCTGTGACTTGCCTATTGCTCTTTTAATTATGTCTTTTGAAAAACAGAAATTCTATCTTTTAGCAAAATTCATTTTGAAGTGTTTTCCTTTTATGGTTACTGCTTGTTTGCTTTCGCGTTTCCCCAGTTGTGTCAGAGGTATCTTTCAATAATTGTTTTTCTAGTGCTGGAGATTGAACCCAATACCTCATACATGCAAGGCAAAAGCTCTTCCACTAAGCTACTCCTCTATCCCCTGATTATTTGAGTCAGGACCTGTATTGATTTCTTAATTTTTGTGTCAAAATAAGGTCATATAGTGAAATTCTGTGAGTGAAGACCTTAGCATGTAAAGTTGTTGGGGTAGGAGGGAGTGTACAATTTGACACATGACAACTAATCTAAAGTGTACATATTACTCTGGATTGTGTGTCTCTTAAATCTTCTTTTGCTTTTTAGCAGTCTTTTATTTCTGAAGTTTAATTGGGAGTTTCCACACATTTAATAATGATTAAGAGCAGAGTTGGGTTTGTTTGTTTGTTTGTTTGTTTGTTTGTGTTTGTTTGGTTTTGGTCCTTTTTGAGACAGGGTCTCCCTGTAGCCCCAGCTGTCCTGGAACTCACTGTGTAGACCAGGCTGGCCTTGAAGGAGCAGAGTTTTTAAAAGTCAGCATCATAGGACTAGAGATATGGCTCAGCAGTTAAGAGCACTTGGCTGCTCTTGCAGAAGAACCAGTTTTGGTTCTTAGCACTCACACAGTGCCTAGCAATCATCCATAACTCCAATTCAACAGGATCTGGCACTTTCTTCTGGCTTCCATGGGTATTGTACTCTTGGGTGCACTTACATACATATAGACAAGACACTTGTACACATAAAATAAAAATAAATAAATAGAAATTTAAAATGCCAGGCATAGTGGTGCACACTTTTAATCCCAGTGCTTGGGAGACAAAGGCAGGTGGATCTCTGAGATTGAGGCCAGCCTGGTTCACAAAGCAAGTTCCAATTGGGGATATAGGGAGACTGCCTCTGAAAAAAAAAAAAGCTATAATGAGCTATCTGCATTTTAAATTTTATACTTTGACAGTTTCATACATGTATATAATGAATTTTAGTCATTTTCATTCCCCATTACTCTCAAGTCCCCTCTCCCAATGAAGCCCTTTCCAACAAGTCCCCTTCTACGTTCATGTTGATTGCTTGTGTGAGCATGGGTGGAAGGTTACTCACTAGAGCATGAGTAACTTCTCAGTATCTACACCATTAAAAAAGAAACAGCCCCTCCTCCAGCCACCATTAACTGTCAGTGGCCCCTCAGGGAGAGGTTGGGACCTCTTTGATGAAATAATGTTAAGCCCAATCTTACATAGGTCTTTTAACCACAGCTTCAAGGCTATCTTTATTTTTTTTTTAATTTTTTTTATTCTGCGCGCGTGTGTGTGTGTGTGTGTGTGTGTGTGTGTGTGTGTGTGTGTGTAGGCCTATGAACAACCTGTGGGCATCAGCCCTCTCCATCAGGAAGGTTTATATATTGTATCACTAGGAAAAGTACTGTTTTTTCAAAACACTAATAAAAATTGCAAAACCTGGACTTTTTTAAAAACAGGTCATCCTCCTAAGGAAAGAACCAGAATTGTATGGTCCTTTTCAGTTTTGTACATTATATACCACTATAAGGTGGCTATTGATAATTTACCTTGCAACGGAATTGTATGTGGAACAGAAAATGAGAATTGGGAATTTTTTCATAGTTTACTTTGATATCTTGTCTAGCAAGGTTTATTTTTCTTTCTCAGTCAAGTTAGAATGATTGAAGTGTTGGAAAACAAAATCACATGTCCTAAAAGAATTGTACTTATGCTTACTTTAGGATACTTAGGGGGTTGTATACCTTTGGTAGGTCCAGAGAGATTAGCAAGTGCTGGGATAGATTTCCTTTGAAGCAAATGCAAATGAGAGAATTCCTGGTATTGTGAGAGTGAACTCTTTTAGTTGGAAACTGATAAATTCTATTTTTTTTTAATGCAGGGCCTCCTACCTATTAAGCAAGTGCTCTATCCACTGAGCTGCATTTCCCCAGCCCTAATTGCTTGCTCATACTGGTTTTCCCAGTATGTAGGCCCATAAATTTTAAGGCATCATATGTGAGTAAAATCTGGAATATTATTAAATATCAATTAACTTTGCTTTTTTGTTGTTAATTTCTATGTCTTAATAGATTGTCTGAGTTTCCACATTTTCGAAATAACCATAAAATTCCACGGACATCAGATGTAGTTAGAACAAAAGATCTAAGATCCAGATCTCCCCATTTGGATGATTATTCAAAGACTGATCATAGAGTTAAAAGTGATGTTTCCAAAGATGTGTATCCTAATACTTTACTGCCAAACCTGGAAAAGGAAGGGAAATCAAATTCTGAAGCACAAAATCCTTTGCACTTGCCGGCATGTATTGAGAAACATTGCCTCAATGGTGTCTGGTCACATTCTCCTTACCAAGTTGGTGAAGGTAACTCCAGTGAAAATACTAGAAGAGGGCGGAATGATACTCGACATAGCCAGTATAGCAGAGGAACTGATAGAGCACAAAAGGACTTAAATAG
The DNA here is from genome assembly GCF_000622305.1 of Nannospalax galili. Classification (NCBI taxonomy): domain Eukaryota; kingdom Metazoa; phylum Chordata; class Mammalia; order Rodentia; family Spalacidae; genus Nannospalax; species Nannospalax galili. Next base: position 41,396 of record NW_008343660.1, on the reverse strand, counting down.
TAGCTGTAATGATGCTGAACCAAAGAACAAAGAGACTAATCCAAGACTACAAGGAAATCCTGAAAAACATGGAAATGCTGAGGCAAAGACTGAAAGCAAAAATTCAAAGTTTAAAAGTAGCACAGATTGGGATTATAGAAGTGAGCGTACTACCTCTTCTTGGGAAAAAGAGTGTTTTAGAGAAAGGACACATGCTCGAGTGGAATCTCAAAATGACAAAAGTCTAGAGAGACAAAGTGAAAGATTGCAAAATATAAATAGAAAAGAACTTCATTCACAGGACAAAGCAGAAAGAAAAGGTGATTCAAAACTTAAAACAGTAGCAAAAGACCAGGAGCACTGGAAAAGATCTGAACGAGCATCACTTCCTCAGTCTAAGAATGAAATAAAATCTTATAATTCCAGTAAATACCATCCAGAAGAGAGAAGAGGAAGAGAAGACAGTAAAAGAGACAGAGGAATAAGCAGTCATGGCTTTCAGAATGGAAGATGTTCATCTTCTCTTTCAAGCAGTAGAAGTAACAAGTACATGCACTCCAAGGACGTCAGTGTTATACATCAGTGGGAACATACTCCTTTCAAAGCAGAAAGGCATAGAACTGAGGATAAGAGGAAAAGAGAACGAGAAAACAGAGAAGAAAATAGACATATGAGAAGTGACAAAAAATCACCTACAGAACATATGCAAAAGACTAATAAAGAAGCTAAGAAAACCACTGCTGATTTAAAGAGACAGACTGAGCCACAAAATGGTAAAGATGAAGTCTCTAATAATGAAGCTTCTAAAGGAAGAGATATTAAAGAATTTGCAACAAAAAGTGAGAATGGACCAAATGAGGCAAAAAATAAAGACTTAAAGTTAAGCTTCATGGAAAAACTGAACTTAACTCTTTCTCCTGCTAAAAAGCAGCCTGTTTGTCATGATAACCAGCATCAAATAGCTGATGTTCCCAAGTCCAATGGTGTGTCTGATTCACCGTCGTTGGTGAAGACTAAAACAGTGGGATGTGTTCCTTTTGCAAGTGAACACAGTACAGAGGAAAACAAATCAAGGTTCTTAGAACCAAAGGATACTCATCCAGCAACATCTCAACTCAGGATTGATGTTCCAGAAAACGAAATGAAAGATGAAACTAGTTTGTTGGTTAAATCTGTTGAGGACACTACACCTTGTGAAGTGCTCATTTGTGGTGCAGAGCTTTCCTTCCCAGCACCTGTGGAAAGAGAGCAACCAAGATCCATGTTTCCATCAACAGAAGTAGAGGATTCCAGTGATGTCGTAAGGGCAGCAGCTTCTGTGGTGCTGGATGTATTACCAACCCATGTTTCTGAAAATGTTGGCTTAGAATTGGACACCAAAAGGCAGTGTGGATTGAATTCTTGTGATGTTTCTGAAGGTGTGGAAATGAAGGTGATTCTTTCACCAAAAGTGACTCAAACCAGTGAAAGCCTCCTGCAGCCTTTGGTTGAAGAACCTGGCATTTTAGTAAACCTTTCAGAAGACAGTAATCCCAAATTTGAGCCTTCTCTTGTAGAGACACCTATGGTTGAGAATAAATCTTGTCATTTGGAGCCTAAAGAAACTCTTGTATCTTCACTGCAGCAGACTGAGTTGATAGACCACACCATAGAAACTGGGGAAACAAACTCAATATATCATGATGATGATAACTCGGTTTTGAGCATTGACCTTAATCAGCTGAGGCCTATTCCAGAAGCTATCAGTCCTCTGAGTAGTCCAGTGAGACCTGTAGCAAAAGTTCTTAGAATGGAAGGCCCATCTGCAATTCCACTGTATAATAATAGCCATAAAGGTAAATATTTATCTTATGTTCTATACTCATCCTTTTGTGACACTGTAGACTACATAAGCAAAATAGATGGGTGTTTTGAGGTTCTTTTGGTTTTTACATTTTATTATTATTGTGTGTGTGTGTGTTTGTATGTGTGTGTGTGTGTGCATTATGTGGGTGTGTGTAGAAGTCAGAAGACAACTTTATGGATTGGTTCTCTCCATACACCTTTACATGGAATCTGAGGATTGATCTTAGGTTGCTGGGCTGGTACAACGAGCACCTTTACCCTGAGCTTTTTTTTTTTTTTTTTTTTTTTAAATGTGTATATGTAAGTGCCTGCATCTGTGTATGTGTATACAGGATATGTATATGTACCACATTTGTGCTTGGAGCCTATGGATGCTTGAAGAGAATGCTGGATCCTCTGGAACTAGAGTTATAGACCATTGTAAATTGCCATGTAGGTGCTGAGAACCTAATATAGGTCCTCTGCAAGAGCAGTAAATGCTCTTAACCACTGAGCCATCTTGTTGATAACAAAAAATAACGCCATTCAGATGTTGTTAGTTAGAAGTGTACACTGAGCCTTTAGTCTAAATTTACAAATTTAGGCAACTCTTAATTCTTTTTTTCCCTCTACTACTGAGAATTGAGCCCAGGGTCTCATTCATGCTAAATATGCACTCTCATTAAACTTCACCCCAACTCTTTAATTTTCTTTCTTTTTCTCCTTTCTTGTGTGAAGATAATATTGATGTATACATATGTTCTCGTGTGTGCACATTACTAGAAGCCAGAGGTTGAGTCTTCCTCAATTACTTTTTACTGGGTCTTTCACTGAACCCATACTTCACCAATTTGGCTAGTCTAGTTAGTCAACTTGCCCTATAGAACCCCTTGTCTCTGCCTCCCGAGCACTAGGATTGCAGGTGGGCTGTCATACCTGCCCAATTTTTATGTGGATGGTGGGAATCTGAAATCCAGTTCTCATACTTGGGTGGTAAGCCCTTTATTCACTGAGCCATATCCCCAACCCATCTCTTTTTTGTTTGTTTTTTCTTTTTTTGAGCCAGGTTTTTCCTGTATAGCTTAAGCTAACCTTGAACTAGTGATCCTTCTGCTTTAGCCTCCTGGGTATTGAAATTGTAGTTGTACCTTACCAAGCATAATTTAATTTTTTATCCAAAGAAAGGAGTGCTGAGTGGTGTTTCTTAATTGCTGAACCATCTCTCCAGTCCAGGACCAACTTCTTTAATACACAAAGAACTCTCAGCCAGGTACAGTGGCACATACCTTTAATCCTAGTATTCAGAAGGCAGAGGTAGGTGGATCTCTGTGTTCTAGGGAAGTTCTGGTCTTCGTATCAAGTTACAGGCCAGCCAGGGCTACATAGTAGGATTCTGGGGGGGTTTTGTGGGGGTTTTTTTGTTGTTGTTGTTTTGATTTTTAAAAAGGTGATTGGACAAATTCCCTGTTAAAAAATATTTTATTATGCCGGGTGTGGTAGCGCACGCCTTTAATCCCAGCACTCAGGAGGCAGAGGCAGGCAGATCTCTGTGAGTTCAAGGCCATCCTGGTTTACATAGTGAGTTCCAGGACAGCTGGGGCTACAGGGAGACCCTGTCTCAAAAGACCAATATATATATATATTATTTTATGTGTATGAGTATATTTATTGCCTGCATGTATATAAGTATACCCATGTCATGCAATGCTGGCAGAGGTCAGAAGAGGGTGTTGGATTCCCTTGGAACTGGAGTTGCTTGTTAGTCGCCATGTGGGTACTGGGAATTGAACCTGGGTCCTCTGCAAGAGCAGCCAGTGCTCATAACGGCTGAGCCATTTCTGCAGCCCCTGGACAGATTGTCTTTACTCATGTAGTCTACGTATATTTTTTAAAACTTATTTTATGGTTAGAGATTGGACCCGGAGCCTTGTGCATTCAAAGCATGTGGTCTACTACTGAACTCTGTTCCCAACTTCATATATATTTTTGTTGTTTAGACGCCATCATCAAATAGCATAGAGTAGGTGATTTTGTTAAAATGAAATAAAGATTATTGAAATGACAAAACTGCCTGTCAGACACCTGACCTTCTGAGACTTACTTTCTCAGTGCTGGGGTTCAACCCAAACATGCTAGGCAAGTGCTATACCACTGAGCCACACCTTCTGAATTCTTACCTTTGTAAGATAGAAGTAAAGGCAATGGAAATGATTAAGTATTAGGCATTAACATTTTGCTTTAAAAAGGAAAAGGTTATTACAATAATAGAATGCTTTGCTGTGTTTAGGACACAAACATAGCAATGACTAAGGCTAGTTATGTGATTTTAATATACTCTTTTCTTCCACAGATGAATTTCTGTCAAATTCAGCTCATTCTACCTCCAAGAATCAGTCTGATCTCAATAAAGAAAATCAAAAGCCAGTCCCCAAGTTTGAGAAATGTTCGGAAGTAGATTCTTGTAAGAATTCATCTTTAGATGAATTAGAAGAAGGGGAAATTAGAAGTGACAGTGAAGAATCTATATCACAAAAACATTTTGAAAAAAGTGCCAAACCTAGAGCTTCTGAAGTGCAGAAGAGTAAGGCTAATCCAGGAGACAGGAAAAATACTGTGCGTTTACATACAGACCACAGGAGACCTTCTGTGAAAACCCATCAGGACAACAGCAGGTGGAATAAAAGACCAAATGAGTCTGGTAGATCTTCAAAGGCAGAAAGGAAAAATAAAACAATGAGCATTTCTAGCTTGGAAAAAATACTTCCAATTATTCTTGTACCCTCTTCCGTATGGGAGATTATGCATATGTTACGGATGATAGGAAACCATGTAAGGAAAAATTATATGAAATTCAAGATAAAATTTTCATTGATACAATTTCATAGAATTATCGAGTCAGCAATTTTGAGTTTTACTTCACTAATTAAATACCTTGACTTATCCAAGATCTGTAAGTCAGTGACTGCATTACAGAAGAGTCTCTGTGAAGTTATAGAATCTAACCTTAAGCAAGTTAAGAAGAATGGCATAGTTGATCGTTTATTTGAACAGCAGCAACCAGATATGAAAAAAAAGTTGTGGAAGTTTGTAGATGAACAACTTGATTATTTGTTTGAAAAGCTTAAGAAAATCTTAGTAAAGTTTTGTGATTCTATAAACTTTGGAAATGACAATAGTGAAGGAAAACTTGGGAAAAAATATAAAGAGAGGCCACACTATTCAAACTGTCAGAAAAGGAATGTGGAGAATAACAAAGAAATGCAGAGAGAGAAACTGCTAAAATCAGAAGACACTGTAAATTTTACTTCTTCACTGGGATGTGGAAAAGCTGAAGGAAAACTTCAAGACCAAAATAACAGCAGTACTAACACAGTAAAGGAGGACATTAAAAAAAGTTTCAACTCTTGTTTTGATAATACAAAGAATTCTGAATCTAAAGAGCAGTCCCTGGAAATAAATTGTCCAAGCACCCCTACACCAGGAAAAAATGAAGGAAATACAATAGAGGACACACAGACTTTACAGCATGCAGTCTTGAAACCAGAACGTAGTTTTGAAATTCTTACTGAACAACAAGCATCTAGCCTCACTTTTAATTTAGTGAGTGATGCACAGATGGGTGAAATATTTAAAAGTTTGTTACAAGGTTCTGATCTTTTGGACAATAGTGTTACCTGTACTGAAAAAACGGAGTGGGAATTAAAGACACCAGAGAAACAGCTGCTTGAGAGTGAATCTGTACCAGCTTGTACAACAGAAGAACTGGTTTCAGAAGTGACTTCTCCGTGTCCTAAAGTGATTAGTGATGATAATTGGTCATTGTTATCATCTGATAAAGGGCCATCTCTGTCTTCAGGGCTTTCATTGCCAGTTCATCCTGATGTGTTAGATGAAAATTGTATGTTTGAAGTGTCTTCCAACATGGCTTTAAGTAAAGATAATGTATACAGTTCAGAAAAGAACAAGCCCTGCATTTCTTCCATACTCTTAGAGGATCTTGCAGTCTCTCTGACAGTACCATCACCCCTGAAGTCAGATGGTCATCTTAGTTTCTTAAAGCCCGAAGTTTCATCAAATTCAACCCCCGAAGAAGTTATTAGTGCACATTTTAGTGAAGATGCTTTACTTGAGGAAGAGGATGCATCTGAGCAAGATATCCATTTAGCTCTGGAATCTGATAATTCAAGCAGTAAGTCAAGTTGTTCGTCATGGACAAGCCGATCTGTTGCTCCAGGCTTTCAATACCATCCTAATCTGCCTATGCATGCTGTCATAATGGAAAAGTCCAATGATCATTTCATTGTGAAAATACGGCGTGCAGCACCATCTACCTCCCCTGGTCTTAAACACAGTATGACAGCTGAGGAGTCATTGACCTCTTTGCCTGGAGTTGGAAAGGAAGCTGATGAAGAAGTAGAAAAAGAACCTGTTTCCTGTCAGAGCACAGTTTTAAAATCTGTGGAGGACCTGGATAATTCCAACAAAAACGTTGAAAACAGCAAGTCAACTCATGAAGAAAAGAATTCTGTAATACAAACACAAGTTCCATATATATATGAATTTCTTAAAGATGCTTCAAGTAAGGTGGACCATTGTGATGAAGTGTCTGGTGATTGTTTCAAATTGCATCAAGTATGGGAACCAAAAGTTCCTGAAAATCTTGAATTGCCTTCAATGGAAAAAATCCCACACTCTGTTGAGGATCACCTTCCTAACACATATATAGACTTAACAAAAGATCCAGTCACTGAGACCAAACACTTGGGAGAACTCATAGAAGTAACAGTTTTAAATATTGATCATTTGGAGCGTTCTAGAACCAACTTAGATCAAACTGCTCAAATATTAGGTAATTCTTTACAGCCTGATACTATAGATGCTTTTATTGATTTGACACATGATGCTTCAAGTGAGAGTAAAAATGGAGGTAGTGATCCTGTGTTAGCCATTGAAGGCTTGGAATGCCAGGTAATATGTGTGGATGAAGATAACCTTAAGGAAGAAAAGATGCAAAGGGCAAACAGTCCTTTAGAATGCATGGGTGAGGAAACTTGTATTGATTTGACCCCAGAGTCTCCTGGTTCATGTGAAGTAAAAAGAGAGGCTTTAAAATCAGAGCCACCATCAAATTTGGATTGTTTAGAGTTGCCTGGGACTTTGGATAATGTTCACAAAAAGAGAAAAAACTGTTCTGAGCTTAATCATTTTTCTCAGAAAAAACAAAAAAAGGAAACAGACTTAACCAGTAGTGAAAAGAACAAGAAACTTAGTCAGGATTCTGATAAAAATGGTGAGGCTCAGAGAAAGAAAGCCAATAAGAAAAGGGAGCCTACAGTGAATGAAGCTCCCTTGTCATTGGAGACAAGCCTAGGGGTGAAGGATTCAGCAGCAGCACCTGCCACTTTTCCAACAAGCCTTTCTGCAAAGAATGTTATCAAAAAGAAAGGAGAGATTGTAGTTTCATGGACAAGGTAAGAATCTTCTGAGAGGTTTTAGTTATCAGGAAATTTTAAAAGGTTAGCAATCAATCTGACATTTCTTCAGAATTTTATCTCATCCTAAAATAAGGAAAGTGATGAATTACTTCTAAATTGGCCAAAGTTTACAATATATTGTGTAGTACAATCCAACTATGATGTAGAACAGTCTAGAATAATGGCTTTTAATGGGGTGTGAATGACCTCTCTTAGTATAGGTATTCATTGTGGGTTTTATTTGCGTTGGAGTTTTGTTTGTGTGTTTTATTATGTTTTGGGTTTTTGGGGGTTTTTTTTTGTTGTTGTTGTTGTTGTTGTTTTGTATTTTTGAAACCTTGTTAGTCCCAGCTGGCCTGAAATGATCTTACCAAGCTGGCCTTGATCTCATAGAGATCTACCTGCCTCTGCCTCAGGAGTGCTGGGACTAAAGGTGCCATCATGCCCAGCTGTTTGTTTTTGATGTAGTTCTGGCTGGCCTGGAACTCATTTTGTAAACCAGGCCAGTCTAAAATTCACTGAGATCCACCTGTCTGCCTCTCAAGTGCTAGGATTTTTGTTCAGCTTGTTTGGTTGGTTGGTTGGTTGGCTGGCTGGCTGGTTGGGTTTTTTGTTTGTTTGTTTGTTTGTTTGTTTGTTTGTTTTAAAGACAGGGTCTTAACTGTATAACACTGGCTGACTTGAAACTCAAAAAGACCGGCCTGCCTGTCTGCATGCACTGCCATACCCAACCAAGTTTTATGTGAATTCTTAAACTAGATTTTAAGAACCCACTAGGGGGTTTTATACACCATACTTGACGATAATGTTAAAGAAGCTGAATTTTGTTAAAGCTAGAGGTGTTTTGTTTAACATCACACTCCTCAGCTCTTCATTTTAGATCATCTTAGACTGTAATAACATAATTTAGACAATGTGGCAAAATCAAAAGTCTGGGAATTGAGACTAGTTATTTTAGTTCTATTTCTTCTGCTTCCTACAGCTATGTTGTGATCACCTCTTTGTTACTAGGGATTGAACCTAGGGCCTTGTGTATGTTAGGCAAGTGCTTTACTTTTGTTTTATGGATACAGTGTCTCACTAAATTACTCAGGCTGATCTTAAACTCGCTCCATAGGCCACCATAGGTCAGGCTGTAGGGGCCTTATATTTTAAGTAGCTAGCCTGGTGGCACATGCCTTAAGCACTTGAGAGGCAATGACAGGTGAGTTGGAGGCCACCAGGGCTTTGTAGTAAGACCCTGTTTCAGTAAATAAATATTTTAAGTAGCATATATATTAAAAAGTAGAATTAAAACTTAATTTTTCTCAGTAGAAAAATGAGTTGGAGCTAGGCATGATGTTAGATATTAAGGCCGTGGATTTTATTATTGTTCTAGTGCATAAAAGCTAAATGACAATTTTTCCCTCCTCAGAAATGATGACCGGGAAATTTTACTAGAGTGTCAGAAAAGAATGCCATCCCTGAAAACATTTACATATTTAGCTATCAAGTTGAATAAAAATCCAAATCAGGTAATTACCCAAGGTTTGTATCTTTATGGGCTTACAGATGTTGCTATTTGTTTATTTATTTATTTATTTGCTTGTCTAATTTTGTTGTCCTGTGGATTGAACCCAGAGCCATATGAATGCCAGGCAAAAATTCTACCATTGAGCTATGTCTTCAGCCCCAGACATATTTTTATTTTATGTATATAAGTGTATCACCTGCATGTATGTGAGTGCACTCGTGTTGTGTAATGCCACAGAGGTCAGAAGAGGGCTTCGGATTCCCCTGGAACTGGAGTTAAGGATGGTTCGTAGCCACCATGTGGGTGCTGGGAATTGAACCTAGGTCCTCTGCAAGAACAGTCAGTGCTCTTAACAACTGCTGAGCCATCTCTCCAGCGCCAAATTTTAACATCTTAAACCACAAAGATATTTATTGGCTAACTTGATTAAAAATATGGCTTCATGTAAGACTGTTAAATTTGATAATTGTTAAGAAATAATGAAAATGATCCTGATTTTTTTTTTTCCCATCACTTATAATATACTTATTTCATTTCAGGGAATTTGGTAGTGATGTTTCCTTGTTAAATAATATTCATTATTGAAAAGTTAAAACAACCTAAGTATGAAACTTTTTCATTTTTCTGTCATTTCATTTTTATGTTTCATGACAGAGTCTCATGTAGCTCAGACTTAATCTCAGATTTGCTATGTAGCCAAGGATGACCTTAAATTTTTGATCCTCCTGTCTCCATCTAAGGAGTCCTAGGATTACAGGCATACATCATGCCTAGTTTATGCAGTAATAGGGATTGAACTTGATAACTTGTACATGCTAGGCGCTCTACTAGCTGAACTATGACTTCAACCCTAAAGATGTTTTATTTTAACTCTTTATTATTAAGGGTAACTTCTATCTGTAGATGTTTTGTGAAAGTATTCATCAAAGCTAAAAGAAAAAAAAATTATTTATGATCATTTTAATTTTTCAGGTTTCAGAGAGATTCCAGCAGCTAAAGAAGCTCTTTGAGAAGTCAAAATGCAGGTATTTAAAAAAAATCACAGGAGGCTGACATAGTAAATTTTAGATTCTGTCATTGTGTGGTTAATGGCCTATTAGTCACTGCAAAGCTGAGTATGGGTGGAAGACATCAGTTGAAGGTCCTGCTTTAGTCAGAGTTGGAAGATGACTGCAGTACCTAATGTTATGGCTATGGTAGAGTAAGCTACTGCAATTCAGAGCAGTGTGTATCTCTGCTCACTTTAGTGGTTGCTGATGACTCTAATGTGGGATATCCATTTGATGATTAACAAAATACTTTTTTTTACTCTTTTGTTTTATTACTATTACTATTTTTATTTTATGTGTATGTGTGTATTGCCTGCATGTAGGTAAGTGCACCTGTGTCGTGCAAGGCCCATGGAGGTCAGAAGAGGCTGTCGGATCCCCTGGGACTGCAGTTACAGACAGTTAGCTGCTATGTGGGTGCTGGGATTTGAACCTGGGTCTTCTGCAAGAACACCAGTGTTCTTTACTGCTGAGCCATCTCTCCAGCCCAACAAAACATTTTTAATTAGTTAACTTATTTTTTTTCATTGCTGCTGGGGATCAAACCCAGTACCTTGTATATACTAGACAGCCACTCTATCACTAAGCTACAACCCAGCCCCAAAACAGATGAAGAATAAAAAAGGTATAGCAGGACCTGAAAAGATGGTTCAGCAGTTAAGAGCACTGGCTACTGTCTTAACTGATTTTTCCCAAATACAGTAGTCACACTAAATTCTTAGGGGAAAAAAAAATCAGTGTATTAGTAATTAGCAAACTGACTCTGTACAAACTAGTTCTTTAACACCAACATTATCTAAGTATAGCTGATTTAGATGTTAACTCTTAAGAAAATGGGTTTATCAGACAAACAATGATAACTTCAGTGTCTTCTTATGTTACAGATAAGTTGCTGGATTCCATGGAGTTTCATTGATACATCATTCTGCACAGAAACTTTGATTCCTCATGTTTTAGATGGGGATCTAGAAGGAATTTTGTCTCGTTTTTTAGTAGATAGTAATCTGTATTTTCTTACTCATCTGGTCAGCATTCTGAGTGTGTTGGGGTCAATAATCTGATTAGCTTTCCTGTTACTCATCAAAATATTTATTTTTAAACATTAGATACTGTCAAAATAAGCCGGGTGTTGGTGGCACATGCCTTTAATCCCAGCACTCAGGAGGCAGAGGCAGGCAGATCTCTGAGCTACATAGTTCCAGGCCAGCTGGGGCTACAAGGGAGACCCTGTCTCAGACCAAAAAAAGAAAAGAAAAAAGAAAGAATACAAGTAATATGGATATAATATTGGAACCTTAGTTTTGGTATTTCAATAAAATAACTTCTAGATTTTTAAAAAATAGTTTTGTAAGCTGGGTGTGGTGGTGCATGCCTGTAGTCCCAGCACTTGGGAGGCAGAGGCAGGCGGATCTGTGTGAGTTCAAGGCCAGCCTGGTCTACATGGTGAGCTCCAGGCCAGCTGGGGCTACAGGGAAACCCTGTTTCAAAAAAAAAAATAGTTTTGTAGCATTTTAAATGTAATGACTATTTGGTTAACCTTTTCTTTCATTTTTATTTGTTTTGATAATTGCCTCATTTTGGAAAACTGTAAGATAATTTAAATCGTATACTTGTAAATATGTGTAATTATATTGATGTAAAATACTGTGAGTGTATGTGTCTGTATGTACACACATAAATCGCTTTGCTAGCCAAGGATATTTTTATCTGTATAAAATATTTTGTATAAAGTTTGCTGTCAATAAGTCATGTATAATAAAAACATGTAAAGTTCTGTTTTATTTTTATTAGACTTTCTTTTATTGTGTTTAGGTAATTTTAAAAAAGGTAAAACTTCAAAGGAGATGGGGAGTATTTGAAGTGTTTCAGGATGATAGTGCAGCTGACCCAGTTAAGAATTTTTGATCCTCCTGCCTCAGCCTCCCAAACACTAGATTAGTGGCATTACTAGATCACCTGCTTTCTCCCAGCATACACTGGTACAATAAACCCTGCTTCTTCTGCAGGTGTCCTCACAAATAAAATTCAGGCAGCACAAAAAAAGAATATTTGGAAAAAACTGGTGCAAAGAATGATCAGCCTGGGATCCTCGCTCTAGCCTCAGAAGAATGGTGGTTTATAATCAAGTCCTTAGCTGCCAAGTTGTACTTTTCCCATTGCTGTTTCTCCCAGAATATCCAAAGAGGAAGCCCTAATCTAGAAAACTTGAAGAATTAACTGATTTTGTGTTGTGAGAGATCTCCATTCTGTAACTTGGACCCTTTTTCTCTGAACATCCAACATAAGTAGAGGCCTGGCCACTAGTCATTCTACAGTGCATCCTGTAACCCTCTGGTGGTTAAGAGTTCTTGCTCTTCTGGCAGAGGACCTGGGTTGAGTTTCCAGTGCCTATGTGGCAGCTCACAACCATCCATAACTCCACTTCCAGCATATTTGATGTCCTCTTTGGCCTCCACAGGTACCAGGCATACAGGTGGGGCACTATATACATGCAGATAAAACACTCAAAAGAAAATTTTAAGCAAAAAAACAGGGAAGATGTAAATCTAGAATTTTATAATTTGTGTGTGTGTGTGTGCATGCATGTGTATGCATGATGCATGTGCCATGGTACATAGGTGGAGGTCAGAGGACAGTTTTCTGCAGTCAGTTTTCTCCTTCCACCATGTAGGTCCTGGAAATTGAACTCAGGTTGTCAGATGTGACAAAAAGCCTTTTACTGGATGAACCATCTCACTGGCTCCCTCCCTTTTAAAGAATGCATGTGTGTATGTGTGTGCGTGTGTGCACGTACGCATGCACCAAAGGAGGCCAAAAGACAGTGTTGGATTCCCTGGAGCTGGAATCACAGGAGGTTGTGACCTGCCTAGTGTGGGTACTGGGAACCACACTCGGGGGGGTGGGGGGATCCTCAGGAAGAGCAAGAAGCACTCTTAATCACTGAGCTATCTCTCCAGCCAACCCCATTCCTGCCTTTTAAAAACTTGATTTTTCTATTTTGGTTTTTGAGACAGGATCTCACTGTGTATACCAGTGTACACCAGGCTGGCCTGGAACTCAGAGATCCATCTGCCTCTACCTCCCAAGTGCTGGGATTAAAGGCATGTGCTACTTAATGATTTTTTAAAAATCGTGTGTGTATAGGCCCCAGTGTAAAGGTCAGAAGACAACTTGTAAGAGTTGGTCCTCCTCTCCACCATGTGGGTCTGAGAGATCCAACTCAGGTTGTCAGGCTTGGTGGTAAGTGCCTTACCTACTGAGCCATCTCGCCAACCCTAGAATTTTTTTTTTTTTTGCAAAAATATTGAGAATTTTATACATGCACATAAGGTGTTTTGATCAAATCCATGCCCACTCCTTCCCCTCCATCATCCCTCCCTCTGGAAAGGTAACCCTAAAATCTTATAAGGATTAGTTACAAGCTCCCAAATACTTTTGACAATTTTTGGCCTTGGAACACAGTATGTTGTTAACAGGCCCAAGGACATTTTGACTTTTGGCCAAGAAACTGACTACATTCTTTGGGCCCTTTTTACTCTTAACTGCCTAGCCAATTCCTACCTCCTAGTCTTATCACGCTATCCTCTGAAGGGGTTATCCAAATTGTCAATAGGGAATAGGGACACCGGCTGCTCTGGCTTCTTCCATGCAGGTGAGAGGCAATTGGAGTACCCCTTCAAGTGGGTGTATCTAAAAGACTCCCAAATTGCATAACTTTTGTCTCTAAGGGGAGAAGAAAGTCCTTGAATCATGAATAGATGTGAAGGAGAAGTAAAGGCAAGAGTAATTAGCATTACAAGTTCTAGACAGGGAAGTAGGAAAAAGCTAGAATAGGGCAATTTTCAAATGTTCATATGAGAATCCATTGGAATTTCTTGACAAGGGCTCCCCAAAGCATCCCTCTATTGGGTTCTTATTTTTCTTTTGTCTTCCAAGGCTGGACTGGTTGGCTGGGAAGAGTGGCTGGATATTCAGGTCAGGGTCCAGTGACCCTGCTTGGCACTCCTTTAATGAATGAGCACAACTGTCAACAAGCCTTGTGACTATGTTTCGGGCTCAGCTGAAGTTGTGATGATGGTAGTTATTTCATGCAGAAGGGACTGCTGTATAGCATCATCTTATTAAAAGGACCTGGAATTGAAAAGGATTTGGTGCTAGGATCCACATATGAGGGAGAACGTCATCTGTTTTTCTGAGTCTGTGTTACTTCACTTAGTATAAGTCTCTAGATCCATCCATTTACCTGCAAATTTCATTTTTTCATCTTTACCGCTGAATAGAACTCCATTGTGCAAATATACCACATTTTTCTTAACCACTCATCAGTTGAGGGGGACTTAGGTTGCTTCCATCTCTTAGCGATTGTGAAAAGAGCAACAACAAACATGGTTGTACAAGTGTCTCTACATTAGGATGCGTTCTTTGGGTATATGCCAAGGAATGGTATAACTGGGTCATATGGTAGGTTCATTTTTAGTTTTTTAAGAGTTCTCCACACTA
>NW_008343660.1:24663-26893 GCF_000622305.1 Nannospalax galili | reverse complement strand
CCAGCCTGGTCTACATAGCAAGTTCCAGGCCAGCTGGGGTTACAGGGAGACCCTGTTTCAAAAAAAAGTCCAAAAAATCCTATTACATTTTTTAAAAATTATTATTTAATAACCACATAATTAGAAGAAGCATTTCATTACAACAGCATTGACATATTCAATAACAATTTCCAGAGCTAAAATGCACCACCTTCAAAATTGGCTGTAAATTTTTAGGTTTACAGGTGAATTAGTACAGTTATACAATATTGTACTCAGTATAAACCCTATAAGACATAAAATTAAATGTTTTGTACTTTTAAAAAAGATCTCCATTTCACTATTAAAATACACAGTTTCATACCAAAAAATTCATGTTCAATACAATTGACACTGAGATGCACATTTACACCAATTATTAAGGAGCAAATTTTTATGCTTTGAAGAATTATTTTTTAAACTTTTTAAAACTTTATTTTTACACCTACTTCCCAGATAGCACTCCCAATAGCCTCCCTCCCCCCGACTAGAGCCCTTATACTCTGATATCCCTGCTACTGTCTGCTATGTTGTCGGCACCCCCAGCCATTCCCCACTACTTGCCCTTCTGGTGAATCTAGTCAGCCTATCTAGAGGTCTTTGTTTTAAGAGGGTCAGCTGTTCCTCATCTAGCCGTAATCAGTTGTCAATATTCCTTTGGATAAGATTGGGGTCTGCTGTTCATTTTCCCAGTTCTATGCTGAGTTACTATCTGGGAACCCCTTTGACCACCCTGGCCAACAACTCAGAAGAAGGTATCGCCTTTCTGGCATTGTTGCTTGTTATGTAGCCTTTAGCTATACATATGGACTCATGAAATTATATTGGCCCCTTTAATTGGCCCCTTTGGTTATACTTTCCTTTGGGGCATTTAAGGCCATGCAGTTGGACCAGATAAACCGATTTATTTTTACTCTTAAGGTCGTTTGGGGATCTGTTCCTCAGGGGTCACATGGGCTTGGGAGGAGCCCCTGGCTCCTTTCTTTTACCAGTTCCACCTATGTGAAGATAAGTCAAAGGTCCTGCTTGACCATGGTTGGCTTCACTTGGAAGCATGGAGGAAAAAATTCCTCTGTGTTGACCCTCCTCTTTGTAGACTGGACATTGGTTCTAGTCCATCTGGTGGGGTCTCCTAGGCCTCCTTGATCCAGAGGACAGGTGACCCACCACAATTACAGGGCATTTTGAGAGATGCTCATAGTCCCCTGGAACTAGTTGACCTAGGAGAGCTAGGAGCAAAAAGCATCCTTTATGTCCCTCTGACCAAATTATTATAGGCCCCAAAGTATGTCTGTTAAACACCCAAGAAGGTTAGTTCCACCAGTCTGGTATTTTTAATTACTGTGTGTCATGTAGATAAATCTTGGGCAAAGACCAGTTGTTTTCAGATAAACCTTACCTAGACATATATTTCTTGATCTGCTATGTATAATTTGTCAGTAGGGTGTAGGAGTAATATGGTTCCCTCTGGTTTTCAAAACTAGCTAGGCATTGTTTATCTCTCACATTGTCTCAACCCTCCATCATGGTTTTCCCACTTTAAGGTGCCCCCATTTCCCCCCTTTCTCCCTTACTAATACCCTTCTCCTACCTCTCTTGAGCTCCTTCTTTCCCTTTATCCCCTAGGTTCCTTGTATACCCTTCCCTCCCCGCTCCCTTAACCAACCCAATTTTTATCCATATCTCCCTTATTAAGGCCTGTTTCCAACTGTTCTTCTCTTTCAGGTTCTTTCTTTTCCTTTGCCTCCCTGTTTTCTTTCCATTATCCTGGTTCCTGTAGTCATGTCTGCTTGTATACTTACTTATCAGAGTCTGGTTCTAGGATCCACATATGAGGGAGAACATATGTCGATTTTTTTTTTTTCTGAGTCTGTGTTACTTCACTTAGTATAACAGTTTCTAGTTCCATCCATTTACCTGCAAATTTCATGATTTCGTCTTTCTTTATCGCTGTGTAAAACTCCATCGTATAAATTAACCACATTTTCATTATCCACCTGTCAATTAAGGGACACTTAGGTTGCTTCCATCTCTTAGCTATTGTGAAAAGAGCAGCAACAAACATGGATGTACAAGTGTCTCTGCAATACGATGAGTTCTTTGGGTATATGCCAAGGAGTGGTATAACTGGGTCAAATGGTAGGTTCGTTTGTAGTTTTTTAAGAGTTCTCCACACTGCTTTCCATAGGGATTGAACCAGTTTGCAGCCCCT
>NW_008343660.1:21573-24364 GCF_000622305.1 Nannospalax galili | reverse complement strand
TCTGTCAGATATGTCGCTGGTGAAGATTTTCTCCCATTCTGTGGGCTTTCTATTTGATTCCTTGGTTGTCTCCTTTGATGTACAGAAGGTTTTTAGTTTAATGAGGTCCAGTGTGTTAATTCTTGACCTTGTTTCCTGAGCAATTGATGTCCGGTTTAGAAAATCCTTTCCTATGCCTTTATCTTGTAGGTTTTTCCCCAATGTTTTCTTCTAATAGTTCAGAGTTTCAGGCTTTACATTGAGGTCTTTGAGCACTTTGAATTGACTTTTGTGCAGAGTGAAAGATAGGGGTTTAGTTTCATTCTTCTACAAGTGGAGATGCAGTTTTGCCAGCACCATTTGCTGAACATGCTGTCTTTCCTCCAGTGAATATTCTTGACCCCTTTTCAAATATCAGGTGGCTGAAACAGCATTTACTCATATTTGGGTCTTCAATTTTGTTCCATTGATCTATGGGTCTATTTTTGTGCCAATACCATGTTGTTTTTATGACTATAGCTCTGTAATACAGCTTGAAATCTGGCATAGTAATCCCCTCGGCATTGCTCTTAGTGCTCAGGGTTGTTTTGGCTATCCGAGGTCTTTTGTGCTTCCATATGAATCTTAGGATAGTTTTTTCCAATTCTGTGAAAAATGTCATGGGGATTTTGATTGGCATTGCATTGAATCTATATATGACTTTTGGTAGGATGGTCATTTTCACAATATTAGTTCTTCCAATCCATGAGCATGGGACGTCCTTCCATCTTCTGATGTCTTCCTCAATTTCTTTCTTTAAAGATTTAAAATTTTCGTTGTAGAGCTCTTTAATGCCTTCAGTCAGGTTTATTCTGAGACTTTTTTTTTCAGCTATTGTGAATGGGAGTGTTTCCATGTGCTTTCTCTGATTGCTTGTTATTGGTATATAGAAAGGCTACAGGCTTTTGTGGGTTAATTTTGTAACCTGCCTCTTTACTGAACATGTTAATAATTTCTAGGAATTTTTGGGTGGAGTTTTTGGCATCTTTTAGATATAATATCATATCATCTGCAAAAAGGGATAATTTGATAGCCCATCTTTTAATTGGGTCATTTCATTTCTCTCTTCTTTGTTTTTTGAGTTCTTTATATATTCTGTATGTTAAACCTCTGTCAGATGTATCCCTGGTGAAGATTTTTTGCCATTTCTCTTCACATTTTTGATTGTTTCTTTTGCTGTACAGAAGATTTTTAGTTTAATGAAGTCCCACTTATTGATTGCTGACCTTAATTCCTGAGCAACTTCTGTCTGATTTAGAAAATCCTTTCCTACACCTATATCCTGTAAGTTACTGCCAATATATTCTTCTAATAGTTTCAGGGTTTCCAGTTTCACATTGAGGTCTTTGACCCATTTGGAGTTGACTTTTGTGCAAGGTGAAAGATAAGGATCTAGTTTCATTCTTCTATGCGTGGAGATGCAGTTTTGCCAGCACCATTTGTTGAAGATGCTGTCTTCCTCCATTGTGTGTTCTTGGCACCTTTGTCAAATATCAGGTGGCTGAAATTGCGTGTACTCAGGTTTAGCTCTTCAATGATGTTCCATTGATCTATGTGTCTGTTTTTGTGTCAGTACCATGCTGTTTTTATGACTATGGCTCTGTAGTGTAATTGGAAATCTGGCATAGTAATCCCCCCAGCATTGCTCTTCATGCTCAGGGTTGCTTTGGCTATCCAGGGTCTTTTGTGCCTCCATATAAATTTAAGGATGCATTTTTCTAATTCTGTGAAGTATGTCATGGGGATTTTGATTGGGATTGCATTGAATCTATATATTGCTTTTGGTAGGATGGTCATTTTAACAATATTAATTCTTCCAATCCATGAACATGGGAGAGCCTTCCATCTCCTGATGTCTTCCTCAATCTCTTTAATGATTTAAAATTTTTCATTGTAGAGCTCTTTGGTGTCTTTCGTCGGATTTATTCCAAGATATTTTAATTTTTTTGCAGCAATTGTGAATGGGAGCATTTCCCTGTAATCTTTCTCCAGTTGCTTGTTATTGGTATATAGAAAGTCTCCTGATTTTTGTAGATTGATTTTATAACCTGCCACTATACTGAAAAGTGTTGATCCATTCTAGGAGTTTTCTGGTGGAACTTTTGGGATCTCTTAGGTATAGTATCATATCATCTGCACAAAGTGATAGTTTGACCTCTTCTTTTCCAATTAGTACTCCTTGGATTTCTTTCTCTTGTCTTATTGCTCTAGCAAGAGTTTCAAGCACTATGTTGAAAAGGAGCGGAGATAGTGGACATCCTTGTCTGGTTCCTGATTTTAATGGGAATGCTTCCAGTTTTTCTCCATTTAGAATTATATTGGCTGTGGGTTTGTTGTCTATAGCTTTAATTATGTTGAAGTATTGTTGGTACTCAGGTTTGCTTTGCTTAGCAGGGGACCTACTGGCTTCAAGGCAGAGGGACTTGATTGGTGACAGAGTCTTAGACCCTGGGACCTGTGTTTTTTCAACAAGCCGATTTATTTTAAAATTCAGATGGTTTTTAATGCATCCCAAGGAGCTAGCAGTCACTTGGGATTTGACAGTCACATACAAAGATTTAGGGTACAAAGAAACAGGACATGTAGTCTGTTAGTTGGCACCAGAAGGATTCTTAAACTTTTACTCAAGGTTGTCAATGCCCATCCAGTAATTTACTGGCCACAATGTTTTCTTTCTTAGAGCTAAAAGCATGGTAAACTTTTAGCTTTTAGCTCAGGAGTAAACCTTTAACCTGGCCTAATAATTTAATCAGGGATAGCTGAGTTATTTGTT
>NW_008343660.1:20281-21472 GCF_000622305.1 Nannospalax galili | reverse complement strand
TAAACTGTTGATCTCTTCTTGGTTTAACTTTGGAGGATCCCATGATTTCAGATATCCATCCATTTCTTTTAGACTTTCAGATTTAGTAGTGCATAGGATTTTTTATTTTATTTTATTTATTATTTTTATTTTATGTGTATTCATGTGTTGCCTGCATGTAGGTAAGCACACCTGTGTCGTGCAGTGCCGGCAGAGGTCAGAAGAGGCTGTCGGATCCCCTGGAACTAAAGTTACAGACAGTTGATAGCTACCATGTGGATGCTGGGATTCAAACCTGGGTCTTCTGCAAAAACAACCAGTGTTCTTAACCGCTGAGCCATCTCTCCAGCCCCCACTTACAGGTTTTTAAAATATTCCCTGATAATGGTTTGGGTCTTTGGGGTGTCTGTTGTGATGTTTCCCCTTTCATCTCTGATTTTGTTGATTTAGATTTGCTCTTTCTTTCTTTTGGTTAACTGGGCTAGGGGTCTGTCTATCTTGTTGAGCTTTCCAAAGAGCCAGCTCTTAAATTCCAGCTCTTAGATTCATTGATTCTTTGTATTGTTTTCTTTGTTTCTATTTCATTAATTTCTGCTCTGATTTTTGTTATTTCTTCTCTTCTGCTCATTTGAGTTTCATTTGTTCTTGCCTTTCCAGTGTCTTGAGTTGCAGTGTTAGGTCATTTATTTGGGATCTTTCTAATTTTTTAATGTAGGCACTTAGAGCTATAAACTTCCCTCTTAGGATTGCTTTTAATGTGTCCCAGAGGTTGTGTTGTGTGGTATTGCCCTTATCGTTGAATTCCAGAAATTCTTTTATTTCTTTCTTAATTTCTTCCATGATCCACTCATTGTTTAAGAGTGTGTTGTTCAATTGCCATGAGTTCATGTAGTGAGTAGGCCTTTGTCCAGTGTTGATTTTGAGCTCTATTGCATTGTGGTCCGATATAATGCATGTAAGTATTTCAATTTTTTTTGTGTTTGTTGAAGGTTTGTTTTGTGGCCCAGTATGTAGTCAATTTTTGAAAAAGTTCCATGAGGTGCTGAATAGAAGGTGTATTCTTTGGCTAGCATGGTGATGTATGCCTTTAATCCTAGCACTCAGGAGGCAGAGGCAGGTGGATGTCTGTGAGTTCAATGCCAGCCTGGTCTACATTGTGAGTTCTAGGACAGCTGGGGCTACAGAGAGACCCTGTCTCAAAAAGACCAAAAA
>NW_008343660.1:19395-20129 GCF_000622305.1 Nannospalax galili | reverse complement strand
CCTACTATTACTGAGTTGGGGTTAATCTGTGTCTTCAAGTCCTGTAGTGTTGTTTTTATGAATTTGGTTGCACCAGCATTTGGTGCATATATGTTAAGGACTGTAATATCTTCTTGGTTAACCTTTGATCAGAATGAAGTGACCCTCCTTATCTCTTCTGATTAGTTTTGCTTTGAAGTCTATTTTGTCAGATATTAGAATTGCAACCCCTGCTTGTTTCTTAGTGCCATTTGTGCAATATTCTTTTCCATCCTTTTACTTTAAGGTAGTGCCTGTTCTTGAAGGTGAGATGGGTTTCTTACAGACAGCAAAAAGATGGATTTTGTTTCTTAATCCATTCACTTAGCCTGTGTCTTTTGACAGGGGAGTTCAGTCCATTGATATTTAAGGTTATTATTGAAAGATGTGTATTGGTTGTTGTCATTTTGATTGCTGTTTGTGTTCTATGTGTAATTTTTTGTTTCCTAGATTATATCTTTATTTATTTTCTTTTGTTGCCCCAAGATATAGTCGTTTCTCTCTCTGCTCTCTGTATTGCTTCAAGTATTCTTTGAAGGGCTGGTTTTGTGGACATGTATTCTTTCAGGCTATTCATGTCATGGAAGATTTCTTTCCCTCTCAACTATAATAGACATTTTTGCTGGGTAAAGTATTCTGGGCTGACATCTATTGTCATTTAGAACTGGAAATACTTTGGTTCAGGCTCTTCTGTCTTTCATAGTTTGCATGATAAT
>NW_008343660.1:14012-19272 GCF_000622305.1 Nannospalax galili | reverse complement strand
CAGGTAGATCCTGTCTATTTGGTGTTCTATGTGCTTCCTGTATTTGTATGGGAATGTCTTTCCTTAATTTCAAGAAATTCTCTTCTACAATCTTGTTTAAGATCTGATCAACACCATTAATCTGAAATTCTTCTCCTTCCTCTATTCCTATGACAGGTATATTTGGTCTTTTCATGGTGTCCCACATCTCTTGCATAGTCCATTCCTGTGTTTTTTTAAATTTTCCATACTCTGCTTGAGTAGTCCAATTCTTCAACTTTGTCCTCCAGTGTCGATATTCTGTTTTCCATTTCATTCATTCTAGAGGTGAGGCTTTCCCCTGTTGTTTCAAGTTGGCTGATTAAGTTTTGGACTTCCTTCTTCATTTCTGCCTGAGTTTTCTCCAGTGTTTCTATCTCTTTTGTGAATTCATTTAGAAGTTTGTCCCTATCTTTTTTTAGCTCTTTGATTTGGTTGTTCATGTGTTCTTTAAATTTGTTGAATTCCTTGATCACGTTTATGATTGTTCTTTTAAATTCACTGTCCTGGGTTATCTCTAGGGTGTTCTCCTTGTAGAACTCTTCTACAGGATTGGTGGAGTGTGGTGGGGACATAGTGTTTTGGCTTTCCATTCTATTATTTTTTCTTGTGATTTTGGCATGTGAACATGTGAATTTCTTTTGTTGTTTATGATTCTGATATGAGAATTAAGTTGACTATGCTTCTGTTTGTACTATTGGGGTGCCTAGATCCTTTCTTTCTTGGTTATGTAAAGCTGGTTGGTACAGGGTTCAGGTTCTTTCAGGTTTATTTTGGAGGGAAATGATGGCTTCAGATTAGCTATTCAGGGGTACCCACAGAAGCCCTTTTCAGGTTCCAGTCAGGTATTCTCAGGCTTCCTTCACCACCTGGAGGCAGTATCCAGGGTCTCTCAGGCAGTCCTGTGCATTGTAAACCCTATGCCAGAGGGAGGCCAGAACTTGGCACTCTCTGGAGGTCTGCTGAGATCCCAGCCTTAGCCTACCAAAGCCAGATCTGCCCTGGGGCCTTGGTAGGGGCCTCAAAAAATCCCAGGTAGGGGGATGGTACAGTGCAATTAGGGTAAGCTCACCACCAGGAGGAGGCAGGATGGGGCCTGCTGTCAGGCTGTCCCCTGGATTCTCAGGCCCTCTGGTAGTTGGAGGCCAGAGGGAGGCCAGAACCCGGCACTCTCTGGTGGTCTGCTGAGCTCTGAGCAGCTACCCAGATGGAGGTCAGAACAACCCTCTCAGGCTGTCTGCTAGGATCTCAGCCTTACCCTACCAAAGCCAGATCTGCCCTGGGGCCTTGGGAGGGGCCTCACAAAATCCCAGGTAGGGGGATGGTATGGAGCAATTAGGGAGGCAGGATCCAGGGGCTGTCAGTCTGTCCCCTGGGTCTCAGGCCCTCTGTGGCAGTCTGCTGAGCTCTCAACCCTAGAAATTTTTTGTTGTTGTTCACTGTCCTGAGTGGGGCAGTTACTTGACAATAACTGTCCTGAGTGTGACATCCAGAGTGTGTCACTGCTTCTCGGGAGAGCTTAGGACAGGCGCATACGGAACAGAAGAGAGTCTCCACAATCCAGAGTGTGTCACTGCTTCTCAGGAGAGCTTAGGATAGGTGCATACAGAACAGAAGAGATTCTCCACACGACTGATTGGTTGCAATATGCATTTATCATACAGTTAAAGCATAACAATACACATCAACACAAACACTCAAGGGGAAACCCGGTCCTCTAGCAATTCAGAGTCCCAAAATCTCAAGGGAATACCTTCCAGTGGTTAGTCCTTCCAGTACTCCGTGTGGAGTCATTCAGCGTCTGCCGTGATCACTGCACTCTCCCGGCTGGAGCTGTCAGTTCGCAGGCTCTGATCACGTCTGGTCGTGGCAAGCTCTCTCCAATCTTAGAGCAGAACAAGATTCTACCGGAGTTCTCGATCTGGTCTCAAACAGAATTTCGGCCTGGCCTTGAGCAGAATTTCAGTCTCTCGGGCGATGCGTCGGGATGAGGCTCACAGAGTCAGCATCTCGTGTAGCCAAGCATCGATGAAGTCCTCAAGCTATCAGTTTTTGTATGTTTCTTTTTGGCTGGAGTCCTTCTGACTTATGTCAGTAACTTCAGCTGTTTCTTGAGATATGGCTTCTCCCATAGGATTACTTATCTCTATCACACACAGGCGTTCAAGCTACTTAGTTTCGACTCTCAAGTCCACCCATCTGCTCCACACAGTTTCACATAGTTTCTGTGTGAAGTGATAAGTGAGCCTGAGAAGCCGAGAAGTTCCTAGTTTCTAGTTTCATTTCAAAGTCACTCTTAATATCCATCTTAATTTATTCCTAATTTCCTAATACATTCAGTACAGTCTTTTTGAGACAGGGTCTCCCTGTGGCCCTAGCTATCCTGGAACTCAGTATGTAGACCAGGCTGGCCTTAAACTCTCCTGTCTCTGCCTCCCAAGTGCTGGGATTAAGGGTGTGCACCACCATGACCTGTTGTGCCCAGTGGACAGATCCCCAAGAATCACCACAGAGTCCAGAGAGCATGCAAGAACAAAGAGTCTTTATTCGGGCTTCAGCTCGGGCTCCCAGGGCAATCAGCAAGGAAGAATTATGGCATTTGCCCACCAAACTGAACTGAGAGCCCCGACTGCAGGGCGAGGAAGCTTTTTATAGGTTTTCAACAAAGAGAGGAGGAGAATAATAGAGTCATATCTTGATTGGTCCAAGGAGGCTGTGCACGCCAACACACTTTTGAACTGATTGGTTACAAGGGATGTAGTTCTGGAGGTTTCTCATTGGTGGGTGCTACCCTCAGGGCTGTGGAATGTGCTGTTATCTGTGGGGCCAGAAGTCTCTGTTTCTACCTTATAAGGCTGTCATATGCCTGGGCTTGCTTGATCTATAGCCTCCTGGGGTGAGGATGGCAGGTGGAGAGTACGACATGCCTGGGCATGTTCAGGCTTTCCTGAAACAGCTAGTCAGAATGGGGTCAATACAATTTATCCCTTCAGCCAAGGAGTCGAGCAGTTTACAGAAGCAGAAAAGAGCAGTTAGTCCTAAAGAGGGGCAGGGGTCTCGGGAGTCCAGGGCAGGGGGCCAAGGAGAGGGCTTCACAGCCTGGCTATCAACCCTAGAATTTTTTATTTTAACAATTTTGACTTTGTTTTGAGATAGGGTCTTGCTATGTAATCCATTCCACCTTGAGTTTGTGATCCTCCTGCTGTTGTGCCCAGTTCGAGAAACCCCAAAGACCACCAAGAAGCTGACCGATGCAAATACACAAGGGTTCTTTTATTGTTACAAGCTTAAGCTTGGGCCCACTCTGTCACTGACCCCTTGCATCTCAGATGTGAGACCCCTTGCTTTGGGAGACAGAGGTTTTTATAGGTTTATTTCAGCAAGTTCAGCAAGTAGGGGAGTAGGGGGTCTTCAGCCTGGCAAGCATCTGATTGGTTGCAGCCCAATGCCAAACCCTAAACTGCTGGCTTCAGGAAATCTGAAAAGATATCTGGACTTTTAGTACCTTCCTGTCCCTGGTTAACTGACTGTTGGCAGGGGGGTTGTTCTCTATCCATTCCAAGTATTGTTGTTTTTCTTGGAACAGGGCCCAGGGCTGGGTCAGTCCTATGGAGGTTTTAGATCCAAGATGGAGTCACTCAGGTCTCTCATTCCCCCCTGTGACTAGTACCTTGGGGGCCCAATCATGGGCACCCCCCCATCTCATGTTTTTTATCACCCAGACTCTGGAGGGACTGGTAGTGGGTTCACATTACCATTAGCTGTATAGCTCTTAGCTGCTCTTTTATAAAAGCTACCAATTTATTTAAAATGCAAGGTCCAAAAGTCAAGAGCATAATCAGAATGAGGAGGGGTCTGAGTAAGGTTGAAATCAAAGTGGTCAACCAAGGGGAGCTATTGAACCAGGATTCAAACCATCCTTGTTTAGCCCTATATTTGTTCTCTCTTCGAGCCAGACTTTTTTTAACCTTGGCCAGAGATTCTTTGATGATCCCAGAGTAATCTACATAAAAACAACACTCTTCCTTAAGGGCAGCACAGAGGCCTCCCTGCTGCAAGAACAACAGGTCTAGGCCTCTCCTATTCTGCAGAACCATTTCTGCCATGGAGGTTAGGGATTCTTGTAGATGGGAAATAGACTTTTTTAAGTTCTGGATGTCCATGTCTAGTGCAGCTCTAAGGCTATGGTAGTTTTGGCTTTGTAAGGTCAAGGCTGAAATTTCTATACCTGCTCCTGCCAGTTCCAATCCCAGAAGAACAGAAAAGGTGATGGCAGTAACAACTCTCTTTCCTGGCGATTCCAGTGAAGAGGTCCTTGCCCGGTCAGGGCCCTATTTATATCCTGGTCTGAGTGATAAATAATTCTAGGGATTAGTTGTACTAGAACACAAAAATATGATGATTAAGAACTTTAGAATGGACACATGGGGTTAATCCTGAAGTACATGCCTACCATCCTTGATCTGGTGGTAGCAAGTATGAGTTATTGGCCAGAACTGGCAGAGTCTGGTTACATAGGGCAGTGTACTCATGAGGGGGCATGCCTATACATAGCACTTGTCCTGAAACATCTTGTAGCATAACCCCTGATTTTTTTCCTGCTGAGCCCATCTACGGCTGCTTTAGTCCAGCACTAGGGTAGTGTTTCCTATGAGTGCAATCCCCTCATAGTATGGGGGCCTTGATGAATAACATAACCAGCATGATGAGGTGAGGTCTGGCCTGGTATCATTGAGTACCTGGTAAGTCTGGACCATTAGTAGGTCAGTGTCACCTATAGGAAGGCCATGGCTGTCAGAATGGCCATTATTTGAGGGGCTGCCCATGGTGGACAAGATTGATTCTGGGGTGACCTTTAAAACAGCACCTGGTCCCAAGGGGACAGAATGGGTCTGGTACTGAAGAACTCTTACTCTTAATCGATTAGAGAATAAAGTTCCTGGATCTGGTTCTCTCCAGCCCACATAGAGTCTTATTTCCCAAATTTTTACTGCTTCCAAGCCAGTGTCTCTCTTTTCTTCCTCAGTAAAACTAATATTGAGCCTACCATTTTTATGAGGATTAGTGGGTATCAGTTGTTTCCACATTACCTTAATAAGATCTCCTCCCTGAGGGGTCCATCATATGTGTCCTGTTGTTTTACAGCCCCATCGAGCACAATAAGTAGCACTTATCCTCTCCACACCTGCTTCTCTGGGACTTGTATTTTGGAGTTCCAGGCCCTGGGCAAACATAGAACGGC
>NW_008343660.1:10122-13464 GCF_000622305.1 Nannospalax galili | reverse complement strand
AGGCCGGTAGATAGCAGCCAAGGGCTTCCAAACCTGGTTCTGGATGATCTGAAGGGCTTGGAGTCTTGTTTTCAAGCTGGGGTTATCAAAGGAAGAGGGCAAGGGGGACAAAGCTACATTGAGAACAGGAGGAGGCCCTCCAAAAAGAATTTCATAGAGGGTTAGACTGTGTATAGCAGGAGTATTTCTAGCTCAAAATAAAGCTAGAGGTAGGAGCTGTACCCAGTCTTTAGTGCCAGTCTCTAAAGCTAATTTGGTTAAGGTCTCTTTAATAGTTCTATTCATTCTCTCTACCTGTCCTGAACTCTGGGGTCTATAAGCACAATGTAGTTTCCAATCAATCCCCAGAACTGTGGCCAGACTCTGACTTACCTTGGACACAAAAGCCAGTCCATTATCTGACCCTATCATCTGTGAAAAGCTGTACCTGGGGAGGAGGTCTTCCAAAAGTTTCTTTGCCACCATTTGAGCTGTTTCATATTTAGTAGGGAAGGCTTCAGTCCATCCTGAAAAAGTATCTACAAAGACTAGCAAGTAACGGTATCCATACCTGCCAGGTTTTACCTCAATGAAATCCATTTCCCAATAGGCTCCAGGTTTTTCTCCCTCGAAGTCTGATTCCTGGGTTTCTAATATTTGGCACAGCATTAGTGAGTTGTCAAGCTTTACAGCCATTAACAATGTCTTTAATCTTTAAATTGGCATCCTTGAATTTTACTTTGGCATGTCAAATTAAGTCCTGCATCCTCTTGATGCCCATGTGGGAAGAACAGTGTATTTTTGCCAACATTTGTCTTCCTAATTTTTCCAGGAGGGTCAGCTTCCCTTTTGCTGACCTCCATCATCCTTCCAGGCATTGGGTCCTCAGCAGTCTCTTTATCTATTTCAGGTCCTCCCCGGTGTATTTGGGCTTTTCGGGGAGGTTTGGGTCACCTAAGTCAATTAGTGTGGTGACCAAAATTGAGTCAATTTGGAGGGCAGCCTGTTTAGCTGCCTGATCCGCTTGATTGTTTCCTTGGGAAATCGGATCGTCCCCTTTTTGATGACCTGGGCAGTGGATAATTGCCAATTTCTTTGGCAGCCAGAGAGCCTTCAGCAATGTTAAGATTTCTTCATTTTTGACAGTCTTTTCTCTGCCGTTAATAAGCCCCGTTCCCTATATATTGCCCCATGAACATGCGTAGTGGCAAAGGCATATCGGCTGTCTGTATACACATTAAGCTTTTTGTCCTTTTCCAATACCAGTGCCTTAGTTAGGACAATAATTTCAGCCTTTTGGGCTGAAGTGTCAGTGGGCAGAGGCTCTGCCCAAATGATGCAGGTTAATGATACTACAGCCGCCCCTGCATACCTCTTGCCATCCTGGACAAAGCTGCTCCCATCAGTGAATCAGGTTACTTCAGCATCAGATAATGGGTATCTCTCAAATCTGATTGGGTACCATGGACATGGGCCAGGATTCCAGCACAATCATGCAGGGGGGCATCCAAGTCTGGGTCCGGCAAGAGCATGGCTGGATTCAGGGCAACTGGTACCTTGAAGGTGATTCTAGCAGGATTAAGAAGTAATGCCTGATAATGGGTTATATGGGCATTACTTAGCCATCTGTCTGGAGGCTGCTTTAAAACTCTTTCAATTGCATGTGGTATGGTGATGGTCAAGTTCTGGCCCAAAGTCAGTTTGTCAGCATCTTTTACCAGTAGCGCTTCTTTGAGTATATAGCCCAAGTATTGGACCTGTTGTTTGCATAGTTGGGCCTTTTTAGCAGAGGCCCGATAGCCCAGGCATCCCAACATCTGCAACAGGCATTCTGTGCCATCCATGCAAACCTCTTGGCTGTCTGCCACCACAAGTAGGTCATCTACATACTGCAAGAGACTCCTTTCCCCAATGCTATCTGTCTCAGACACCTCCACCCATCCTCTGGATCTGCAGTGGCAGCCAGCAGGATCCTTGCCAGGTCCTTGTTCTGCCTTCTTTCTGCCTTTATCTGTTTTTTTTTTTTTCTCTGCACTATCCCTATTATTTTACACTTTCTTGGCCACAGTTATTAAATCCCTTAAGCTCTTTTACCCAGTCTCTCTACTCTTTGGAGCTTTTTCTTTATATCCAGAGCTGGCTGGTTAACAAAAGCCATGGCCACTGCTGCTATATTATCTTTGGCCTCCAGGTCTAATGGAGTGTACCTGCAGAAGGCATCCATTATTTGCTCCAAGAACACAGCTGGGCTTTCATTTAGTTCCTGACTAATATCATATACCTGTGCCAAATTAGTTAGCTTACGAGCAGCCGATTTGAGACCTGCCAACAGAGCCTGGTGGTAAACCAGACGCCACCCCCCTTACCTTCTGCAGTATTATAATCCCAATCAGGCTGGGTCAGTGGGTAAGCAGCATCAATCAGTGTTGGGTCAGTAGTAGGGACACCAGTATTGCCAGGAATTAACTTCCTGGCTTCTATTTGGATACGTTCCCTTTCCTCTGTGGTAAACAGGACCTGTAATAATTGATGACAATCATCCCAAGTGAGTTGGTGTGTGAATAAGACAGTTTCTAATAAATTAATAAGCCCCTTAGGATTTTCAGAAAAGGGAGCATTCTGAGTTCTCCAGTTGTAAAGGTCACTAGTGGGGAATGGCCAATAGTGATGGGGCTAGTTGCCAGCCTCATCTGTGGGGCTGGCGACTCTGAGGGGTAGAACAGTTGAGTCTGGACCCTCTGGTGTTGCTGCCTTTCTACTCCTAGTCCCTTGAGCTGGTCCCCCCTGTGCCTGTGAAGAATCTGGTGCCAGGGGTGCCGGTTCCGGAGGGGGTACCTCCTGTGGAGGAGGTGGATAAGGAGGGGGAGGAAAAATTAGATCTTTTTCTGTGCTGCCCTGTAAAACAGGGTACAGTGATGGTACTGATGGTTTGGTTTCAGGTTTAGGTGCTTTCTGGGTTGTAATTTTCCATTCTGCAGCTGTTAGCACCTCAGTTTTCTGTAAAGGAAGACTTGACCCAAGGAGGGGGGTGTTGGGGAACCCTGCTGTTAGGGTTGCAGTTTCTCCATGTCTGGATAGCCCTGAGGGGCTCGGCGCCAAATGGAAAAATTCCCCTTTTCAGCAGGGGGCCTCCTGCTCTCTTCCTGGTTCACCTTGAAGTGCTGCCAACCACAGATGCCTGACCTTATCTGAAAACATGGCCTTTAGCATAGTTACCTGAAGTAAAAACTACCCGCAGGTTTTTTCTATATGATAATCAGGCACTGTCTGACAGTCTGGAAGACAGAAGCCCACTGCCACATGTAAATAAAGCATACTATGAGCACCTATCAACTGAGGCTTTTGCTACTGCCTCCACACTAT
>NW_008343660.1:6977-10002 GCF_000622305.1 Nannospalax galili | reverse complement strand
CTGTTTCACTGCGCCTGGGACCAGCCTGTGATCAGTTTCCCCAGAAGAGCTGTCTTCTGTCAGCGCCCACTGGCCGTTCTGACCCCGTTCGCTGCTTTTGCTCTCCCTGCCCTCGTGGACCGGTGGCCAACAACCCGCGAGCAAAGGGAGAGCCTCCCACAGCTGGCCCGAGCCTCCCGCAGCTGGCCCGCCGAGCCGCCCTGCAGGGGGGTTATTAACTAAATCTCCCCAGACCATTATGTATGATATTTGATCCAAATGTCCCACACGTGGTTGAAGAATAATTTTCTCAACTGCGTTAATGACAACAGGATCAAAGGTCCCCTCCGAGGGCCATCCCACACTGAAAGTGGGCCATTCAGACCTGCAGAAAGTAATTAGTTTATTCTTCCTGACAACAACAGAGAGGTTATGGGCTTGAGTCTTAACTTCTCCAAAATGTGTAAAATCCAGGTGCAGGGGTGTAGAAGGAGTCTGGCCCATTGCGTCCATCTCAATCCCAGAGAAATAGACAACCAAAGACAAAAGAGAGAGCCAGAAAGACACACAGAAGGCCAAGTAGCAAACTCCCCTGCTTGTGTGGAAGAAAAACTGAAAGTAGGACAGCAGCGAACTGCCACGCCCACCGTGGGAGCAACCCACCTTGTCCTTTCACAGAAATCAACAGAGTCCGGGGCCCTCCATCCTCTCTGCTCGGGTCTGGAACATCTTCCAGACGTCTGTGGTCACAGTCATCTAGCACGTCCACTCCAACCACTCCTGACCACACTTCACAGGTTTGCCTCGAGGCTCAGAACAAAAGCTAGGACAGACACCGACAGGTACAACTAGAAACAGACACTGGCCAGCCAAGAACCCTTTGGTTTGGGGGTCCTGGGGGTCTTGGGGATCCTGGAGGAGCCCCCAAGATGTTGTACCCAGTTCAAGAGACCCCAAAGACCACCAAGGAGCCGACCGATGCAAATACACAAGGGTTCTTTTATTGTTACAAGCTTAAGCTTGGGTCCACTCTGTCACCGACTCAGCGGATATCAGATGTGAGACCCCCTTGCTTTGGGAGACAGAGGTTTTTATAGGTTTATTTCAGCAAGTTCAGCAAGTAGGGGAGTAGGGGATCATCAGCCTGGCAAGCATCTGATTGGTTGCAGCTCAGTGCCAAACCATAAACTGCTGGCTTCAGGAAACCTGAAAAGATATCTGGACTTTTAGTACTTTCCTGTCCCTGGTTAATTGACCATTGGTGGGGGAGTTGTTTTCTATCTGTTCCAAGTATTATGGTTTTTCTTGGAACAGGGCCCAGGGCTGGGTCAGTCCTATGGAGGTTTTAGACAAGATGGAGTCACTCAGGTCTCTCACTGCCTCAGCCTCCCAAATACTAAATAGTGGCATGTACCACCATTGCCTGGCTTAAGTAGAGATAATTCAGCATTTTAAAGCGGGTCCCTATATTAAAGAAAGTAGGAAGATACTTTAGAAAAGTTTTAGCCCCTCCACCCTTCCTGATCTCAACCAGAGTATGACTTATCTATTTAATAAATTGGATTTTTTTTTGTTTTTTGTGTTTTTGAAGCAAATTCCTGCTGTGTAACCCAAGCTGGCCTAAAAATTGAAATCTGCTTCTGCTTCCTGAGTGCTAGGTTCCAGGGGTGCCACCACAACCAGCACAATTCTTACTCTAGAGCTTGGATTAAGATTCTACTCTGAGCTGGGTGTGGTGTTGCATGCTTTTAATCCCAGCACCCAGGAGGCAGAGGCAGGCAGATCTCTGAGTTCAAGGCCAGCCTGGTCTACATAATGAGTTCCAGGACAGCTGGGGCTACAGAGAGACCCTGTTTCTGATAGGTAGAGAGCGGGAGAGAGTGAGCGGATGGATGGAGGCAGGCACTGAGGCACAGATGGAATTCTCAGCGGGATACAGATTTATTTCATATGGGGCACTTTTCCCTCGGGGAAGGGAAAAATGTCAGGGAAAGATGTCAGGGAAGGGTAAGGAAGGGAAGGGAAAGCAGGGAAGGGAAGGGAAGGGAAGGGAAGGGAAGGGAAGGGAAGGGAAAGTTGTAAAGCAGGGAAGGGAAAGGAAGGGAAGGGAAGGGAAAGATGTCAGGGAAGGGAAGGGAAAGATGTCAGGGAAGGGAAGGGAAAGATGTCAGGGAAGGGAAGGGAAAGATGTCAGGGAAGGGAAGGGAAAGATGTCAGGGAAGGGAAGGGAAAGATGTCAGGGAAGGGAAGGGAAAGATGTCAGGGAAGGGAAGGGAAAGATGTCAGGGAAGGGAAGGGAAAGATGTCAGGGAAGGGAAGGGAAAGATGTCAGGGAAGGGAAGGGAAAGATGTCAGGGAAGGGAAGGGAAAGATGTCAGGGAAGGGAAGGGAAAGATGTCAGGGAAGGGAAGGGAAAGATGTCAGGGAAGGGAAGGGAAAGATGTCAGGGAAGGGAAGGGAAAGATGTCAGGGAAGGGAAGGGAAAGATGTCAGGGAAGGGAAGGGAAAGATGTCAGGGAAGGGAAAGATGTCAGTGAAGGGAAGGGAAGGGAAGGGAAAGATGGCAGGGAAGGGCAGGGAAGGGAAAGATGTCAGCCCACAGGCTGTGAGCTGGGACTTTATGTACGGGGGCTTTAGGATGTAGAAGGGGAGAATGTTTGAGGGAGAAATCAGGGAGGGGGAAGCAGAAAAAGCAGGTAGGATTAAGGTCTGGAAGTGTTTACTTTTTCCCTCTTAAGATAAGAGAAAAGCTGTTGTGATAACAGGTAGAATCTGTTTTTCTTATCTTTGGAAAGGCAGGCTGCTTCTCAGCAGAGTTTGTTTCCCTTGACTCCAAAGGTCAAGGTGAGGCCCCTGTTGGGGAGGGGGGAAACTGCTGCTGTTTGGAACCCTAACATTCCAGCCTTTTGTGTTATAGGATAGGGGGTGCCATTGTCATCTTGCTACTTCCTGCTGGACAGGGTTGACATTGGGAGGGGGCTGGATTAGGGGTTTATCAGACAGATGGGGTTCCCTCTTCATGCATCTCAACAGGGTCCTCGAGGTT
>NW_008343660.1:5805-6688 GCF_000622305.1 Nannospalax galili | reverse complement strand
CAGTGTCTTCCTTAATTGTGACATTTCAGCTTGATGAGTGTGGGCATTTAGAGGTTCATGGAGTCCAACACTCTGTTTTGTTAAGAAAAAGGGGAGGGGCAGGCATGGGCCCCTGTACTAGAAGTTCCCGAGAACCCTGAGTAGTTGCCTGCGGAGTAACATTGTAAACTGAGAGAGGGAGGAGAAGTGAGCCCTGCAGGGGGCACAGAGAAAGCAAGTGGAGACATTAGCATTAGAGATGTTCCTCAGGAGATTAACCGATAAAGTGAGAATGCGATCCCAAGAGAAGCTGCAGGAGGCATTGAAGCTTCGAAGCTGTTTCATGGCCTCACCGAGATTCGCCTGAGAAATAGAAAGGGAGAGCTTTTGCATGAGATCTCTGCCAAGTAGGGGGGTTGGGCAGGTGGGCATAACCAGGAAGGAGGGAGTTAAAGGCATCTTCCAGAATACACAGGCTAAGGGTCCTGTTGATTTGGGGTTGTGAGGCTTCCCATCAACCCCCACCACAGAGATCTGTGAGGGAAAAACTTTACCAGAGTAGGAAGGGAGAACTGACCATGATGTGCCAGTGTCAATAATGAAATTAATTATCTTACCCGCCACCATGGCTGAAACCCTGGGCTCCTCCACTGTGATAATCATAGAAGCAGCGGAGGCCGAGAAGCCAGGGCATCGTCAGTCTTCAGCTGCCAGGCCTAGAAGGCCGTTCACTGAACCCTGTAAATGAGGCTGGGTCTGGGAGGTGAGTGGCCTTCCGTGGAGTTGCAAAGAAGGACAATCAAGTCTCCAGTGACCTTGATGCCCAAAGGAAGGACAGGGTCCGGGTGGTGGCCATAGGTTAGGGCATTGCCTTACCCAATGTCCAGTCACTCCGCACTTGAAG
>NW_008343660.1:0-1052 GCF_000622305.1 Nannospalax galili | reverse complement strand
GGGACAGAGAGAGAGAGAGAGAGAGAGAGAAGATGAGATGTTAGGGGAAGGCAAAAGATGGCAGGAGCGAGGAAGGGAAGGGAGCTGAGGTAGGGAAAAGGATTTGAGTGCGACGGGGAGGCAGGTCTGACTCCCAGGTGGGAGTGGACAGGCACAGTAACCGTGCTGGGCAATCCAACGGTGGCGGAAACCAGTGCTGTCCAGTGGCCTTGAGTGAGGTCCGGGAGTGACCGAATTTGATTGGAAAGGAGATGAAAAGGGAACTGGCAGAGAGTAGTGAAGGGGAAAGGGGAGAGAGAGAGGGAGAGAGAGAGGGAGAGAGAGCTGAAAGGAACGGGAGAGGGGAGAGAGATAGAAGGTGGAAGTGTACCTTAATGCTGAATCAGTGGTGTTCGCAGAGGCCAGTAATGACAAGCGAGTCCGAAAGTTTTACGTGCGAGGTCCCTTGAAGTAAGAGCCAGGTTTTGGCACCATCTGATAGGTAGAGAGCGGGAGAGAGCGACCAGATGGATGGAGGCAGGCACTGAGGCACAGATGGAATTCTCAGCGGGATACAGATTTATTTCGCATGGGGCACTTTTCCCTCGGGGAAGGGAAGGTGATAGGTTTCTATCACCCTCTGTTGCACCTGTGGGGTTTTTGTTTTGTTTGTTTGGGTTTTTTTGTTTGTTTGTTTGTTTTCGTCTTTTTGAGACATGGTCTCCCTGTAGTCCCAGGTGGCCTGGAACTAGCTATATAGACCAGGCTGGCCTTGAACTCACAGAGACCGCCTGCCTCTGCTTCCCAAGTGCTAGAACTAAAGGTGTGCACTACCATGCCCAGCTGCACCTCAGGGAGTTTATATCACAGGTAAGAGAGAAGGGCTTGGGTTGTTTAACAGTTTTGGTGTCCCGGAAGGACCCCAGGGCCTAACATAATAAGCATACCTACCACTAAGTAGACCCGAATGTGGTGAACAGAGGGGTGGAGTTTTAACTTGCTTGCATCTTTTTATCTTTTGCCTTTTTTTCTTTCTCTTTCTTTCTTTCTTTCTTTCTTTCTTTCTTTCTTTC
>NW_008343659.1:0-326 GCF_000622305.1 Nannospalax galili | reverse complement strand
ATGGGAGAGTGCCATCTGGGAAGTGGGTGTATAGTTGAATAATATGGTTTGTGATGTCCTCTGTGATATACACACACACAAAAAAAATTCAACAATTATTTAAATGCATTATATTTGAAGAGGAAGCATAAAAATTTATGTCATGTTAATTAGCAGAGGTGGTAAACATTACCGTTGAAATATACTCGATGACTTTATAGACATATACAGGTGCCAAGGATCCAAGTGCAACCAATTATGACCAGTAATAATGAGATACATACAGATTATAGATGCTTCCGCCAACATCTCAGTGTTAGTAGCAAAAACAAGGAGTCTTTCTGTAA
>NW_008343658.1:368449-375295 GCF_000622305.1 Nannospalax galili | reverse complement strand
AGTTTAAGCCCAATTTCTCAGACAAAAATATGGCTATCCATTTAAATTAATGTATTTTCTTAACATCTGTAATTCAAATTCTTAGCAATTTCTACTAGTTCTTCTCAAAAAATTTATCCCAGAAACCTCTCTCAGAATCTCAGATTCTTTTATCTCTGAGGCTCCGAGGCCAGCATTCCTTCGTTAGGAATAGCCAAGTAAGGGTGGAGGAGGTAAGGGCCTCTGTTCTTTGCTATAACAGAGCAGAAAAAAAAAGGAGGTCACTGAGGTGGCTTGGGTTTCCAGTTAGGAATAGCCAAGTAAGGGTGGAGGAGGTAAGGGCCTCTGTTCTTTGCTGTAACAGAGCAGGAAAAAAAGGAGGTCACTGAGGTGGCTTGAGTTTCCTCTCACTCCTGTTGTGAACAGATAAGGAAATAAAGTGTCAGGTTTAGGACTTTTGGGTTTTTAGCTAAGCACATAAAGCTCCTGGCCTTTCTAGGCACCCAGAGCAGATGTAGCTTTTGGCTACAGCTTCAGTGCTGGGATTAAAGGCATGCACCACTGAGCCTAGCCTCCATCAATTTTTATCACTTCTTTAGTTTTCTTTTACATGCATGAGTGTCTTGCTTGCATGTATGCAGGTACACTATGTTCACTCAGTTTCCTGGGAGCTCAGAAGACGTTGTTGGGTTTCCTGTAACTGGAGATTTTCTCACTTTCAGTTTGGTAATGACCATTCTACTTTCAACCTCTATGAAGATATGCTTCATGTTCCACAGAGGACTTTGGTCATGTGGTATTTGTCTTTCTATGCCTGCTTTACTTCACTTAACATGATGATGTCCAGTTCCTTCCATGTTGTTGCAAATGACAGGATTCATTCTTTTCCATGGCTGATTCATATTCTGAATACATGTCAAATGTTGTTTGTCCTTTTTTTAGTTGCTATCAAGATTGATTCCACTTATTGGCTATTTAAGATGATGATTTTATGTTACCTGTATATTTATTTAATTAATGATAGAGCTGGAGCATATAGCATTTCTATCTTTAGTTCTTTGAGGGATATCTGTACTATTCTCCATAAAAGCTATACGATTTACATTCCTACCACAGTATACAAGAGCTGACTTTTCATGAAATCCTCAACACTCAATATCTTTGCCTTTTGTTTCTTTATTATGTTTTCATTGAATTTTTGTGTACCTTATACAATACATCTTAATTATATTTAGACCCCCTCCTCTATCTGCACACCTTAATAGCCCTTCACTGGATTTCATGCATTATGTCATCTATGTTAAGGCCTATCACATCAAATTATTGTACCCAGATGTGCCTTGGTGGGAGTTCATCTGCTGGAGTCTAGTCATTCCTATTTAGAGTCACTCCCTTAAAGAAGATCAACAATCCCTCACCTTTGTCTTTTTGATAACATCTGTTCTTACTGGAACAATGTGATATTTCATGTGTGGTTTCTCTGATGCTAAGCTCAAAATAAGAAGTAACATCATACTAAATACTAGTATGTCACACTAATACACTAAAGCTAATTAGTATTAGTTTTGTAAACCAGTAAATCTAAAGTTTTTTAAATTTTTACTCAAGACAAGTTTAAGTATCAGGCTCAAAAATTAAACAGTCTCTTACATATTTAGCAAAAGAAAAGCACGTACTATATTGCTTACAATTTTAGCACTTATAAATATAATCCACAAATTTATACAATATTTGAATAAACATCAAAAACAAACATACAGATAATACAATATTCCTTTCTTTTTTCTAGAATTGTATAGACCAAATATTATACCTAAGGTAAAGATTTTCAGACTTGCAATTGGAATCAAAGCTCTGTTTTGACAGCCCAGTTCTTTTTGAAGGCATAAAATCATTCATAGTATTTGTGTGATACAGCATTGCCATTATTTAGCAATGGAAAAATTCTTACTATATATTTTAGAATCTTATAAAAAAGAAATAATATGTGCTCAGTAGTGTAATAATTTTCATTCTTAAATGCTATTAGTACTGGGCTTATTAATTTGAGGCTTTGTGGTATTGTATGACTTTTCACACATTTTTTTTACTTTCAGACTACTAAGCTTAGATAAGAAATAAGAGCAATCATGACTTTATTTTCTCATTGATATAATTTATGTATTATTGATAATATTAGTCTATTGTTTAGACTTCAATATATTTGTGACTATGTGCAGTATAAGCAGACTCAACACATAGAATTACATGTGGTCACACACTTCCTGTATTTGTTCTTTTACCTCTTTGATCTTTACTAGGAGAAGAATAAATCTTTTATTGAATCATTTCTCTAGTTACACATCCATGAATAAGTATATGAATAAGAAGAGAATAGGTGAGAGGAATTTGAAAATGTTGAATTCAAAGCACATGTTAATATTAGAACCATCATAAAGATCCCGAAGCATTAAATTCCCCTGGGAGATGTTATTGACTCATATTGTAATACTTTGATTTTTTTTTGTATCTTAGAAGCTAATTTAGATTTTAAAACTAAAAAGTATTTTCACATATTAAAATTGGCATAACAGACATTTATTTTATATGTTTATATTTCAGTTTGTATATCACAGTAGTCTACATATTTTCAAATATGGACAAAGTTTTCTGATCTGCATTACTTGGGAGAACATGAAAGAAAATGAGCATTTGAAGTTTAATTTTTTCCACAGTATAGCTATTAATCAGTAACAGATACCTTAAGATAGATTAGTTATTTAACTGATGTCCACGTGACTAAAATAATTACAGTGCATTCCTAAATTCATTTTTGTACTTTAAACAAAGAACTCAATTTACACAGAAAATAAACGTGGCACATTTTAAAATCTACGTGTGTCATCTCCATTTGAGATGCATCTGCAGAACAAACTGCAAGAAGGGAGTTAGCATAAAGAACACAGAGAACCTAAAAATGTTATGAGTGTCAGTTCACCTTGAAGATATAGAAGAAGGAAGACAGCACATTGTCCACTCTCTGCGGACTGTTAATAAACATAATTGAAATCACCATATGGTATTATCTCAATACAGAACTTGTTCAGAAAACTCTGTAGGACAAATGAATTTTGGTATTTGTTAAATAACTCAATGAAGACTCTATCAGATATACTTGAACGTGGAAAAAAGAGTGATAGACTGCAAACTGTAAACTTAACCACAATGAGGCATATAAAGAAACTAGGATATTTAATACAAGTATTTAACAATTTTCAGGTCACAATTAATTACTTTTTAATGGTGTTTTTTATTTCCAATGTACTTTGAGTTTCATTTGCTTACAGAAAACACTAGTCTGTGTACTACATCTTTGAATGCTTGTTTTACTTGCTGGTTCCTTAAGGTGTAAATGAAGGGGTTCAACATGGGGACAACAGAAGTATTGAGGATAGCTACTCCTTTGGTCAATGATGCCTTTTCTTTTTCAGAGGGGTTGGCATACATGAATATGCAGCTGCCATAGGAGATGGAGATGACAATCATGTGAGAAGAACAGGTGGAGAAAGCTTTTTTCCTCTGAATGATAGATGTAATTCTTAAAATAGTCCTGATAATGTATATGTAGGATAAAATAACCAGTGCCAAAGTGAATAGCAGAGTAACCAAAGTAGAAACCAATCACTTCTAGGAGCCACGTATCTGAGCAAGACAATTGTAAGAGAGGAAAGTAGTCACAGGCATAGTGATCAATGACATTGGAAGCACAATAATCCTGTTGGAGCAAAAGCATAAGGGGTGGGAAAACCGTCAAAAACCCGCCCAGCCAGGCACACAGCACAAGCAGGGTGCAGAGTTTCCTGCTCATGATGCTTGTGTAGTGAGGGGCTTGCAGATCGCAACATAGCGGTCATAGGATATGGCAGTTAGAATGTAAAATTCACACACACCCATGAAGATAAAGAAAAAGAGCTGGGCTGCACAGTTGTTATAATCCCGGGTGACAATTGCCCCCAAAAACCTACAGACAGTTGTAAATAAGAGTTCCAAGAACGAAAAATTCCGGAGGAAGAAATACATAGGTGTTTGCAGATGGGAGTCCACCAAAGTCAGAGCAATGATGGTCAGGTTTCCAGTGACACTTAATATGTATGTGATTAATAAAAAGAGGAAAATCACAACCTGAAGGTCAGGATCATCAGACAGGCCGAGGAGGATGAATTCTGTGATCACTGTGAGATTCATGGCCACTCTCCCGCTCTCCTTCTCTCTCTCTCCTTCTACTCTTCTCTTCCTCCTTTATTTCTACTTTGAAAGATAGTTAGGCTAAAAGGAAGCTAAAGGGGTTGAAGAGCATAACTCATGATCAATATCATCCTCATTGTTAGAGTTCTAAAGCATCTTTTACAGTTTGTGAAATTTTTAATGTGAACTACCTTCTTTGTGATACTTGTGAGTCCCGCTTACTTACTAGTTCTCTTCCTTTAAGTAAGGGAAGTTAGGGAAGCTTCAAATTGTGAGCCCTATTGAAAAATGGCAACTAAGTTTAATAATTCAACATGTTGAATTAATGTAAGCTATTATTAATATTTTGTGAAAGTAGTCATATGAAACATGCATTTTCTTTTTATTCAATGCTATCAAAAGATAGCAATGAAAATTATAAGACTGATTAACAGCTCATTACTCTTTTTATATATAAGAAACAAATTAAAGGTCTTTCTTAAGCAATAAAATATTTAAAATTATAAGGAAATTTTAATTAATTATATTTATTTTGATAGAAATATTTTGAACTAATTCTTAAAAATATGAGAACATTCTGTAGATGCTATATACTTAAGATAGAATATGTAATAATTTTATTTAACAAATAGAGATTATGTTCTTTTACATATTTGTTTATAATTCAATCAAAATCAGTAATAGTTGATGCCTTCTATACAGCTATCATCTATCCTTATCTATCTATCTGTCTATCTATCTATCTATCTATCTATCTATCTATCATCTATCATCTAGCTAGCTAGCTAGCTATCATCTATCTATCATCTATCATCTATCTATCTATCTTACCTACCTATCATCTATCTATCATCTATATATCTATCTATCATCTATCTACCTATCTGTCTATCTATCTATCTATCTATCTATCTATCTATCATCTATCTATCTATATCATCTAGCTATCTAAACTGTACAAAGAACTTGAATTTTGAGATTGAAGAGGAATATACTCTTTTTTCATTTTACTCTAAAGCACAAATTACCTTGGATCTTAGCAGCTGTCATTCAGTTGTAAGACACTGTTTATCCATTCAGTTATCCTCTTGCTTATTTACCAAGCTTCATGGAAAGATATTTTAATTTTCTTGCTTTTATTTTATCACATGAGACTACTCATTGTATGGATTCATTCATCCACAAGGATATTAGACGTGCGTAGAAAACTGTTCCCATTCATCTTTGTTTTTTCACTTAATTCTCACTATGCAAACACCACACAGGACATGGCTATGTTGTTCTCTAGTTTTGTCTGCTAAATCCTGACAGCTGTTAACTTCATATTTTGCAAAGTCAGATTTCTGTGCCAAAGAACAGAATGTAAAATTATGGTTTCTCTGCTGACTACTAATAATGTTTGCGCTAATCAGACTTTCTTCACTTTTTAAATTTTGTGGCCACTGAACAAAAGTGTTTGCGGAAACAAAAATAGAATATCAGACATCTTCAAAAATATGGAAATATACTTGTCATCTCTTATAATCTTATGCAACAGTTTAAAAGTAATATTTAAAGAGAGAACAGAAAAAGCTGTGACAACAATGGTATTAAGAATATAGATTCTTAGAATAAGATCCTGCTTCTGACAGCTTGTACTTATGACAAATATTCTTTTTCTTAAATTTTAATTTACTGTTTTTATTTTATGTGTATGTGTGTATTGCCTGCATGTAGGTAAGTGAACCCGTGTCATGCAATGGCTGCAGAGGACAGAAGAGGATGTCAGACACCTTGGAATTGGAGTTATGGACAGTTGTTAGCTGCCATGTGGGTGCTGGGATTTGAACCTGGGTCTTCTGCAAGAGCAGTCAGTGTTCTTAACCACTGAGCCATCTCTCCATCCCTGTATGACAAATATTCTAATTTTACTTATTTTGACCTCCAAAGGTTTGAACTCATGGGAACAAGAAAGAGCTCAGGCCATATCCCTGCTGTCCTGTAGGCCTCAGAGATTTCTAGTGGCCATCCTTCAATACCTAAGTAAATTAGTTCTTCTCAATAGTGGTGCTCCCTTGAGAAAGTGTTCACCACTTAATCCCAGAGAGCTGACAATGTTGCCTTTTACAAATATTCATGTCCAATGGTTGCAATTATTTCATATTAACCTAATGTTTCATGAGCAATAAAAATAATTATGAAATAGGCTTTTTT
The DNA here is from genome assembly GCF_000622305.1 of Nannospalax galili. NCBI lineage: Eukaryota > Metazoa > Chordata > Mammalia > Rodentia > Spalacidae > Nannospalax > Nannospalax galili. The sequence goes on along the minus strand of NW_008343658.1, from coordinate 368,899 downwards.
GAAAAAATAAAACAATTAACCAACTGATATTTATCCATTGATTTCAAATATGAATTTCTACATATGCCTTTGATTACTCTTGGTTTTTAGTAGGTGTTAGGGCATGAAGACACAAAATAATAACAATTAAAATTTATACTGTGCTCCTAATTAATAAAATGTCATTACACAGGTTAACTAATTTAATACTCACTACACATTATAATATTTAATTGTAGTGTAAACTTTTATTGTTCATATTGGCCTTTACATATTTTATCATCTATTTAACATTCTAGTATCATAGAATGACATTAAAAACACCATAGAGTGATGATAACCTTTTATACATGTGAAAACCTGGATAGTAGATATTATTTTATTGCATGTGTTTTGTTTCCAAAATATTTGCTAATAAAATATATGTAACCAGATAATAAAAACATTAAATTTATCATCTTACAATTAATA
>NW_008343658.1:359492-368427 GCF_000622305.1 Nannospalax galili | reverse complement strand
TTATTTAGTATATAAAATTATTCATTTTCTTCATCTTTATTGAAATATGAGTAAAAATTGCATACATTTAAGGTGTATAGCATGTTTTATATATACCTACGTGTTAAGCAATAATGTAGTCCTTTCCAGATAGCAGTATTGTGGCTGAGATGCAGAATTGAGAACTACTCTACTGCTATAAAGCACAGAGTTGGAAACATTGGGAAGATGTGGCTTTGTATCATGAGGAGTAATATCCTTATCAACTTAATTTTACTGATCAGCTATGTGGAATTAGTAAGAATGCTATCTTTTGTACCATAAAATCCAAATTAATGAGCAACAAGATATTTCATCACCATTCATTAAAGGCAAATTTGTAGAATTGTCTCATCTGACTATTCATTACCCATGGATTCTGTTTTGATTTAGAGACTTAATTCTGGTTCAGGGTTTCTGGATTAGTTATATTTCTCTTACTGTGATAAAATATCATGACCAAGGCAACTTACAAAATGGAGAGTTCATCTGGGATTCTGGTTCCAGAGCATTGAGTCTTTCATGGCAGGGAGTCATGGTGGCAGAGGCTGCTGGAGCAGAAAGCTGAGTGCTCACATCCTCAAGCATGTGAACGAAGCAGAGAAAGCAAGCTGGAAATAGGGGAAGGCTATGGCCTGTCAAAGCCTGTCCCCCAGGGACGGAAGGGCTTCCTCCAGCAAGGCCATGTCTCCCGAAGGTTCCATGAGCATCCTCAAACAGTGCTCCAACTGATCACATGTTCAAATACTTGAATCTATGGGGGACATTCTCATTCAAACCACTGTAGGTTGGTTTCTTTGTTCTAACTTTCAAGAATAGCTCAGAAAGTGAATTTTAAATTTCCCACAGTTATACATGTTTAATCAATTAAAAATACTCATAGCCATTGATAACCCGGGTTGATTCTGGTAGTTCATCATGTGGAAGAAAATGGTAGTAAACATATCACTTACTGTCTGCTTCTTCATTGCTATAATTGTTTGCTATTCACAATTTCAAGTTGATTCTCTAGCACTTTTTTCTATCATAGCCAATACATGGACTTATATTTTCTATTTGTTTCAGATAATATTAGTGATTTGTAGCTGCCTCTTTTGCTCTTAAGAATGATAGCACTTAGCTCATTAAGAGTTAACAGATTTCTGGCACTTGGCAGTTAACAGACTCTTTGGCCTTTGCTGATACAAAGGCTTGAGGGAAGGAACAAGCTGATAAGACATCTGCTCCTGGTATGCTGGGAATCAGGACCCTCACCCTGTGTCCTAGTTCGTTTCTTCATTGCTGTGACAAAATACTTTGACCACTACCAACTTGGGGAGAAAAGGGTTTATTCAGCTTACATCTCCCAGGTCACAGTTCATCAGGGAGCCCAAGGTAGGAACTCAGGGCAGGAACCTGGAAGCAGGAGCTGGAGCACAGGCAATGGAGGAATGCTGCTTATTGGCTTGCTCCCCTGGCCCCTGCTCAGTCTGCTTTCTTATGCAACACAGGCCTATCTGCCCAGGGGTGGCATCACCCACAGTGGGCTGGGCCCTCCCACATCACTCATCAAGAAGATGCCCTTCAGACATGGCCACAGGCCAGTCCAATAGAGGAAATTCCCCAATTGAGGCTTCCTCAACCCAGGTGTGTCAGGTTGACACTAAAACTATCCAGCACACCCTGTATGTGCATGCAAGGGAGGTCTGTCACTGGATCAGTAGACATGGCCTTGGGTACCCTGTGCTGTTTTCTTGCTATAGTGATAGAGAAATTCCTAAGTGTTTTCAAGTGATTGAGAATTTATCATATGTAAACTCTCAACTCTGTGTGAACTCCAAACACTAAGCTTTCTAATAAAATCTACTCAGAAGGAAAAGGCACTCCTGGGCGGTACAGCCTGGAGCCCTCTAACTTCAGTTCCTCGGCACCAGCTACTTCGCATCAGCCACTGTATTTGACACAAATATTTCAAGTGTATTGACATTGACATAACTACCTTGGAGTGCTTCAGCTAAGGAAATACTCCAGAGGGATTGACTTGTGAAATTTTTAGACATTATGCTTTATCTTGGTTGTTTAATTATCTAATATTAGATTTTAAAGACTCATTCTATATTTTCCTGCATTACACCATAAGTCATCATTTATCAAGATATTTTTCCTTATATTGAATGAGAAATGCTAAATCAATAATTTGGAGACCATACTTTGGCCCAGCTCTGGTTCACCATTTGAGATTAAGGCATGTCCTATCCTATGACAATGATCCAGACAAAATTCCAGATACAGAATTCAAAAGAATGGTTATAAACATATTCAGTCAATTCAAAGAGGACAGGAATATTCCAGGAGAATACACACATCTTGATGAGGAAAGGAACTCAGTTCAGGATATGAAAATAACTTTCAATGGGGATAGAAATACTGAAAAAAATTCTGAAACGTGAATGAACATGAAAAAATAAGTGGGTCAAATGAGAATTTCAGTAGAATGTCTTACCATGTAGAGGACAGAATTTAAGGGGATGAAGACAAGATAGAAGAATTGAATTACACAGTCAAGGCCAATGATAAATTTTAAAAAGCATATAAATAAAACATGGAAGATCTTTGGGGATCCCTGAAAAGGTAAAATTTACAAATTTTGAACATAAAAGGAGAAGAATTTAATGCCCAATTAATATAAAATATTTTCGATAAAATCATTGAAGAAAAATTTCTAAATCTAAGGATGTCCATCTACAAGAGGTTCACAGAACACCACATCATATAGTTAAAACACTAAACATACCAAACAAAGTGTACTGAATGCTTCAAGAAAGAAGGGCCAGGTTACATATAAAGGCAGGTCAATCAGAAAAAATGCTAACTTCTCAGTGGAAACCTTAATGGCCACAAGGGCTAGGAAAGATGCATCTAAAATTCTCAAAGATCACAATTGCCAGTCTAGCTTCATGTACGTAACAAACTATCAATAAAATAAGAAAATCTTTCCTGGACAAAAGCAGGCCACAGGAATTTATGACTATTAAACTGAAGCTACAGAGGATGCTGGAGGGAATACTTTGGACTGAAGAGAGAGATAAACAGATCTAATGAGGCTAAGACTATTGTTAAACAAAGGAGGACTAAGTAATCACCAGAAATTCTACAGCAGCCAAATGACAGGAATCAATACATACCAATTCAGGAGAATCTCTGAATTTTAATGGTCTCAACTCCTGTAAAGAAAGACACAGACTGGAAGATTAGATTAGGAAACAGGATCCTCCTCGTTAAAAGATTTTTTTAATGATTTTCTTTTTTCCCTACTTTTTAAATATGTATTTCTTTTTCTTTTGAATGTTTCAAACAATGCATTTTGATCTCATTCATCCCAACTCCTCCCCTTAACTCCCAGAACCTTCTGCACCTCCCTACACCTTCACATCAGTAGCAATTTGTGTTGTCCATATACTGGGTATGGGGATATCCTGAAGTGTGGTTGACCTACCAGAAGCCATAAACTTAAAGAAAACTCTCCCCAGAAGTTAGCAACCTTTGCTCTCTTCATAATACAGTGTTTTGTGAATCAGCACTCTCTCCAAGATGGAAAAAAAATATTTAAAAGTCGTATGTTTGAAAAGGTACTGGCTTCTGGAATCCTTAAATAATGTAAAATGAAATAGAAATTCCACTAAATGAGAACAAGTTCATATTTAAACAGTAAATTTGTCAAGGAAATAGATAGAAAACAAGCACTGAAAAGATGATTTGTCATCAGCCAGTGGAGCAGTGATTACAGCTGCATCCTTGGCGGTTAAAGTTACAGTTACATTCTTGTTATAGCAGGTGTTATTAATGATGTAGAGCCATTGAAATGGCCAAACACAGCTTGTGAAAGTAAAATTAGGCTGCTATTTTATAAAATAGTTTGACTTTTTCAAAAAATCCTTGATTTTATTTATGGGAGGAGCCACAAGTGTTAAGGTGTGCATTTGGAGACTGGAAGACAACTTGCAGGAATCAGTTCTCTCCTGGTACAAGGGATCAGGGAATCAAGCTCATCATCAGGCTTAGCACAAAGTCCCCTTCTTTCCCTGCTTGGCAATCTCAACAGCCTAGAATTTTCTAGTGTTAGAGGATGCTCTGTAATCTCCTAAAGGAGAAAATCAATCAATGGGCCAAACCCAGCTTTCAAGATTAATAGCTACAGCAATGACGGGCACAGTAAACTATATTGGTACAGTAGTGGTTCTTTTATCTTGGGGGTAGTCAACAACTATCTAATTGGATTTAAAGCCTGCTCAGTGGGAGGGAATGCATGTGTGGTACTGTAAATCTAGCCAAATAAACATGGCTGGAGGTCTAGAGAAAAACCCCATGCCTGTCACATCCCTAGACAAATGTAATTTATTTTTCTCATGATACATTCTGATATTTTTTCATTCAATTTTATTTCTTCAAAGCTGAGTTTTAATGCTCACATTCTCTTTTATTTATGTATTTTTTCTTTCAAGTTATCATTTTTATTGAATTTTTGTATACTTCAAATAAAACATCCTTATAATCTTTATACCTCCTTCCCCATCTGCACTCCTCATTCCCCCAACTAGATTTCATACATTCTGCCATATACTTTAAGGCCTATTGACCCAAATTTGCATGCCAAGATGTCCCTCAGGGCAAGTTCATCCACTGGAGTCTAGTCAGCTTATCTTGAGTCTCTCCCTTAAAGAAGATGGACTCTCCCTTACCCAGTAGGAATCAGCTGACAATAGTTTCAAAGCATCCAATGTCCTCTTCTAACCTCCATGGGTATTACACTACATGTGGCATACTTACAAAGTTGATTTTTAATTCTCTAAAAGATTTCATAATATTCAAGAAGTCGTGCCAGAGTTTGAAAAAAAAAACAGCAGTATATCTGAAATTCCATGAGAATAGGGAATATTACATATTAGAATTTATAGACCACTATCACAGAGTCAACATCTATAAGAAAATGACATTTAAAATCTATACTGTATACTACGTATGGAGCCTTATATTTACAGACAAGTACACCAGTCACCACTCATCAAAGGAGCTTCTGTTTTACAACAGATGGAAACTATTACAGAGTTCCACAACTGGCCACACACAGAAAATAAGTGACTGTGAATTTCCCAGTCCTAGGTGACAAGCTTCAGTGGAATTTCTACACCTAAGGCTCATGGAACATAGAGGAACATGAGGTAGAGAGAATACAATCGTAGCTCTCTACTCTCAGTACTGAAGCTTCCTCATGAAATAGCAATAAAAACAGAAGACCACAACTGTCCAAATTGTAGAGAATAAGATACTGTAGAATGTGTGTCCCTGAACGAGACTCCTACCTTGAAGCTCACCTACCCTGGGGGACCAGTGCATAAGTGAGGCTGGAAGGATTGTAAGAGCCGGGGTTGGTGCCTGACCACAAGGAAACAGAATCTTTTGGGCTTCTGGGAAGTAGCTCACATGAATGTACAGCAGTGAGGACAGGATGTACAAGATGCATGCAGACTCAATCAGATACAAACCCAACATAGAACTGGGGAAATAGGCAAGAGACCCCAACATTAACTAAGGAACTATTGGCAGATGATCATTGGTGGTTGAGGGGGATTTGGTCTTCTTTAAGGGAGGGATACTAGATAGGCTGAACAGGCTTCAGCGAATGAATTAGCACTGACTGAGGGACATTTGGGTACATAAACTTAATTTGATAGGCCTTAACATAATGGCAGCATGTATGAAATTCAGTGGGCAGGCTATGAGGTGGTGAAGATAGGAGACGGGGTCAAAATATGATCCAGATCTATTGTATGAAATGCATAAAAATCAACAAAACTGTATATTAAAAAAGAGTTGGTCCCCATCCAACTGACAAGCCTCTGCGATTGCCCCTCCAGGACGTCTACAAAATTGGTGCTATTGGTACTGTCTCTGTGGGCAGGGTGGAGACCGGTGTCCTCAAACCTGGCATGGTGGTTACCTTTGCTCCAGTCAATGTCAAGTCAAGTCTGAAGTCAAGTCTGTTGAAATGTCCCACGAGGCTTTGAGTGAAGCTCTTCCTGGGGACAACGTAGGCTTCAACATAAAGAACGTGTCTGTCAAAGATGTTCGACGTGGTAATGTTGCTGGTGACAGCAAAAATCACCCACCAGTGGAAGCAGCTGGCTTCATTCTTCAGGTGATTATCATGAACCACTCAGGCCTAATTAGTGCTGGCTATGCCCCTGTGATGGATTGTGACACAGTTCGCACAGCTTGCATATTCGCTGAGCTTAAAGAAAAGATTGATCGCCGTTCTGAGAAGCAGCTGGAAAATGGTCCTAAATTCTTGAAATCTGGTGATGCAGCCATTGTTGACACGGTTCCAGGCAAGCCCATGTGTGTTGAGAGCTTCTCTGAATATCCTCCTCTGGATCATTTGGCTGTTCATGATATGAGACAGACAGTTGCTGTGGGTGTCATCAAAGCTGTGGACAAGAAGGCTGCTGGAGCTGGCAAGGTCACCAAGTCTACCCAGAAAACTCAGAAGGCTAAATGAATATTATCCCTAACACCTGTCACCCCAGCCTTAATCAGTGGTGGAAGAAAGGTCTCAGAACTGTTTGTCTCAATTGGCCATTTAAGTTTAATAGTAAAAGAATAGCAATGCATCATAAAACCTTCAGAAGGAAAAGAGAATGTTTTATGGACCATTTTCGTGTGGGGGGGGCAGTTTTAAGTTATTCGTTTTTAAAAGCAGCACTTTTTAATGGAAATAACTTGGCCTAAAATCTGTCACAGAATTTTGAGACCCATTAAAACAAGTTTAATGAGAGAGAGAGAAAAAAAAGAGTTGGTTCCTTAAAAAAATAAATGAGATTAATAGACACTGAGCCAAAGTAAACAGAGACAAAACTCAGTAAAACTCAGAAAATATGACATAACCTAAACTTGCAATTGCCTGCTTAAAACTATTTTCTAGAAGTGGTTTTTCTGATTAAGTAATGATTGTGTATGTGATTTCAACAGTATCAAATCTCTCCATGAGGGTCACGTCACTTTATACTCTTTCCAGTGACAGATGGGAACCTGCTTCTCAACAGCTTCAGTGGCACAATAGTCTCACATTATGATTTTTTTGACAATAAGTGAAAGGGAAAATTGATAGGTTAGTGTAGGTTTAATTTAAATTCTTTCCATGGCACAGTGAAGAAGAGAAGCAGATGAGGAGGCAAATGCAGAACACGGGACAGGACTATTTCTGAATAAACTTGCAAAGGGTTCTCATCAGAGGAGAGAGAACAAACTTCTCTGCCAGGCTAGGATTTTTATTATAGTTGAAGGAAGGGAGTTAGTTAAAAGGTGATGAGATCCAGTTCAGCAGGGAGGCGTTAATGGTTAAACTCGGACACACAGGAATGATATTAATGGTGTTTTCATTGGGAAATTGAATTTTCAAAATTATAACTGGTACCAGCAGGAAAGGTGGGGGAGCTAGTCAATCTGGAATGTAGTTCATAGGAAGCAGGGTGCTTTTAGGCCTGGGATGGGCTTGCTTCTTGAACTCCAAGTCTGCAATACGACCTGGAGAGAACTTCTGAGTCTTGCTTTTGTCCACAAACATAAGATTGAGAAAAAGTTGGATTTTTACTAAACTCTATTTGTGTTTGTAATTAACCTTCTGGGGGTTTAACAGACATACATTGAGGTCTATAAAAATTTGGTCAGATGGACATAAAGGACACTTTTTGCTCCTTGCCCTCCTAGGTCGACTAGTTCCAGGGGACTATGAGCATCTCTCAAAATGTCCTATAATGGTGGCAGTTCACCTGTCCTCTTGATCAAAGTGGCCGAGGAGACCCCACCAAATGGACTAGAACCAGTGTCCAGTCTATAAAGGGGAGGGTCAACACAGAGGAATCATTTTCTCCATACTTCCAAGCGAAGCCAGCCATGTTTGTGTAGGACCTTTGACTTATCTTCACATAGGCTGAACTGGTAAAAGAAAGGAGCCAGGGGCTCCTCCCAAGTCTATGTGACCCCTGAGGAACAGATCCTCAAACAACCTTAAGAGTAAAAATAAATTGGTTTATCTGGACCAACTGTATGGCCTTAAACATCCAAAAGGAAAGTATAACCAGAGATTAAAGGGGCCAATATAATTTCATAAGAGTCCATATGTATAGCTAAAGGCTACATAACAAGCAACAATGCCAGACAGGTGATACCTTCTTTGAGTTGTTGGCCTGGGTGGCCAAAGGGATTCCCAGATAGTAACCCAGCATATAACTGGGAAACTGAACAGCAGACCCCAATCTTATCCAAAGGAATATTGACAACTGATTACCACTAGATGAGGAACAGATGACCCTCCTAAAACAAAGACCTCTAGATAGGCTGACTAGATTCACCAGAAGGCTAAATAGGGGAATGGCTAGGGATGCCGACGACACAGCAGAGAGTATCAGGGATATCAGAGTATAAGGGCTCTACTTGGGGGAGGCGACTATGGGAGGGTGCTATCTGGGAAGTGGGTGTATAAATAAAAAATAATAATAATTCTTCAAAGCATAAAACTTTGCTCCTTAATAATTAGTAGATGTGAAAAACATTACCACTGAAATCTACCTAATGACTTTATATCCATGCTTAGATGCCAAGGATCTCAGAAAGTAGCCGACTGTGACTAGTAATAAACAGATATATAGAGATTAGAAACACATGTGCATCTTAGTGTCAATTGTATTAAAAATGAATTTTTCTCTATCTTTTTGAAGTTTAAAACTGAAATGGAGATCTTTTTAAAGTTTAAAACCTCATTTAATTTTATGTCTTATAGGGGTTATACAGAGTACAATATTGTATAACTGTATCAATTCAACTGTAAACCTAAAAATTTACAGCCAATTTTGAAAGAGATGCATCTTAGCTCTGGAAATTG
>NW_008343658.1:351442-359303 GCF_000622305.1 Nannospalax galili | reverse complement strand
ATTTTAATAGCATTTTGTCTGTTTTATGCAAAAATTCTGTCAGTTTTAGTAACAGAAAGCACATAGCCTTGCTGTTGATTGAATTATTAGTAATTTTAAATATTTTTCTTCTATTAATCATTGCATTTATTTCTTAGACATTGCTATTTGAGGTGTTGGGCATATATATATGTATATATATATATTACTCTTTAAGAGCTATTAATATTTACTGCATATCTAAATTTAAAATACAGATACATAGCTTCCTTTCAATTATGAAAATTTTTATTTGTAATTTAAGTTAAAATTTATGGACCCACTCAGAATTTTGTTTTTCCTTGCCGGTAATGTCTTTGCAATGGCATAAAATAAAAAAGCAAAATTTTATTTCAACTTAATTAGTACATTCAGCATGTAATCCACTCACTTAATTTTGAAGGCATGCTACAATGTTTTTAGTAGGCAAAATTACATTCTACAATAGAGCTCTTTAACGTATTGATATTATGTAACTGGGCTTTTCTGCCCATTAATTAGGCATTTTCCTCTTCTTTCTTACTCCAGCATTTGGCAACTGTATTTTTATTCAGGAAATGCATGAATTTAACTGTTTTAGATATGTTCAAAGTGAAATCAAGCCATATTTGTCCTTCTGCATTAAATTAGTTCACTCACTATCATGTTTTCAATGTCCATGCATGCTGTCACATGTTGCAAAATTTCCTTCATTTCTGAGGAGAAATAAATTTTCAATTGTAAAACTATGTCACATTGTCTTTGCCCATTCATCCATCAATAGAACTAATTTATTAATGCTTCTTAGCTATTGTGACTAGCACTGCATCACACATGCTAAAAAATTATCAATCACAATTATATTGTATAAAATATCAGAAATGGAAGAACTGGAACATGTAGTTTTCAGGTTTTTAAAAATATTTTATTTATTATTTTATGTGTATGCGTGTATTGTCTGCATGTAGGTAAGTGCACCTGTGTCGTGCAACAGTTTTCAGTTTTTTAAAGAAACATCTATACTGTTTTCATGGTAACTACACATCTTTGCATTCCTACTAACTGATGTATAAGCATTCTAATTGATCCACTTTCTCACAAAATTTATCTTATTTTTGGTAACAGCCATTCTGGAAGGTGTGAGATAACCATTCTTTAAAATGACTTAGGTTTCTGTGAAGGCTGGTAATATTGAACATACTTCATTTACTAGAAGCCATTTGTTTAGCGTGTGTGTGTGTGTGTGTGTGTGTGTGTGTGTGTGTGTGTGCAAGTGTTGAATGCATATTTGTGTGTAGAGGCCAGATCTTGATGTCTGGCATCTTCTTCAAACACCTCTCCACTTCATTATTTTTTAAGACAGGATGTCTCACTGAACCTGCAGCTCATGGACTTGACCACTAATTTAGAAGCTAATTTAAAAGGCTATTTAGGGCCAGGAGTGGTGGTGCATGCCTTTAATCCCAGCACTCAGGAGGCAGATGCAGGCAGATCTCTGTGAGTTCAAGGGCAGCGTGGTCTACATAGTGAGTTTGTGGCCAACTGGGGCTACAGGGAGATCCTGTCTCAAAAAAAAAGACCAAAAGAAGAAGGATACTTTAAAAAGAGTTGAATAGAAGTTTTCTGCATGGGTGGACAATACTGTTTCCAAAAGAATGGGTTATTAAGTGAAAAATCTGAATGCCAGGCACAGGATGCCTCCCTGAGAGATATTGAGGGGAAAGCCCTATAGCCACCCCAAACAATCCAGACTATTGCCATTGCTTTTGATTGCCCACCATAACTAGATGATAAAGCCCTACTGCTGAAACTACCACAGTCTTCGGATAGAGGACATGGAAAAATCAATCTCAAGCTGATCAGGAATTTATCTCCCTGCTGGCTGGCTTACACAGAGGAAGAAGGAGCTACACAGCTGGGGGAGCAAAGGTACCAACAGTGTCTCCCAGCCCTGGACTCTCCATGCTCTAATACAATATTTTCTCCTGGAATAAAGTGGGTTAAGGTGTTATTTATTTTCTCATTTATTTTCTTTTTAAATGTACATTTTAAAATTGAATTTTTGTGTATTTAATACAAAACATCTTAATCATCTTTATACCCCTCCCCCATCTGGACCCTCTCATAGGCTCCCCACATCCTAGATTTCATGAATTCTGTCACTTATGTCAAGGTCTATCGAGTCAAGTTAATGTACTCAGACATCCCTCAGTGCAAGTTCATCCACTGGGGTGATTTTTAGCTGCCATGTGGTGCTGTGGACCCAATTCAGGTCCTCTGCAAGAGGAACCAGTGCTCTTAAACACTGACCATCTCTCCAGCCCGTGTACTGTTTTTATTAATGGATTTAGCAGCGTGTGACTGAAGCCTGCCATAGTAATGCAATAACTTAAAAGTATAGATTTTCCGACTCTTTCCTATATCTGTCTTTTATTCAATTAAATCTCATTAGAGGTAATTAGAAAAATTCTACAAAGCTTATCTCCAAAACTGTATTTATTCATCATGTCATACTTTTCTATTTGATGAAATTAATGTATTGTTCAAGGGGCAAGATACAGCTCAGCTCATAACTGTATTAAAAGATTTCTAGCAGTGTTCAAGTATTTTAGGATGTGCATCTTGACACAAGGATTCCTTTGGGGATTTCTGTTCACCTGAATGAAACAAAAACTCCTCAGGAAAATCCACTTAGTATTTAGGAGACTTATTTTTTATTATATTTTGTTTACTATTACCATTTTTCAAAATTAAAAAATACCCTTTCCCAGAAAAATGAGTATTACATTAGTTAACTTCAATAATGATGTGCAAGTTAAATTGGGAACATTAATTTCAGTGCACGTAGAAAAAGACAGCTATGAAGTTTTGTCATAGCAGTTGTGATTTAGTGAAGGCACGGCTTATTCTAGTTAGTATAAACTTTTACTTTTCTAATTAAAACAAACTATTCATTTATTTCATATACATGTGTGTTGCCTGCATGTATATGAGATCACCTATGTGTGCAATGCCCTAGGAGCCAGAAGAAGGTGTTGGATCACCTCAGCCTGGAGTTATGGGTGGTTGTTAATCACTATATGGGTGCTTGGAACTGAACCCGAGTCCTCTGGAAGAGCAGTCAGTGCTCTTAACCACTGAGTCATCTCTCCAGCCCTCAAAATGCAATTTCATCTGTATAATAATTACAGCTTCAGAAATATTAATTATGTTTATGAAATATCAAAAAATGGTATGTCTGAAAGCCCTAAGGAAAAGACGAGCCAGTCTCATTTAAAAACTTTTTGATAGTCTTTTCATTTTATCTTTTTATTTTTTTGGTCATTTTGAGACAGGTTTTCCCTGTATCCCCAGCTGGCCTGGAACTTGATATATAGACCAGGCTGACCTTGATCTCACTGAGATCCACCTGCCTCTGCCTCCATAGTGCTGGGTTTAAAGGTGAGTGCCACCTTAAAAAATATTTTTAAAGAAATTAAAGGTCCCTTACAGGTCCTGGGAGTGGTCAAGACTAAAGGAAAAGACAGGGCAACCAGAAAATGACTGGTTCGGGAAGCAGTCTTTTTCACAACATTCTCTTTGCCCCTAGAACTAAATAGACAAGTACAGAGTGGAACCTGGATGGACAGGTGGGAAGTAGAGATGCTGTCAGAAAGTACAAGCTCCCTGAAACTGAATGCCTTGGCAAACTTGGTCTGCATTAACTCAAGAGGAATAAACAGATACAATGCACTTTGAGAAGGTCCAAACCATCAGGCATGGAGGGAGGAGGATGGACTAGAGAGTGGGAGCAGCATTTGGCAGCTGAGGTGAAAAGATTTCCCTTTCCTGTACTGGGATTCTACCCTGCCAGCTCCTCTTGTCTGACAGGAAGGGGCAGCCAACAACACTCAGGGGCAGACATGGGGCTGCTAGGTGCTCCAGGCAAGGGCCTGGAGGAGCCTAACAAAGGCTTGCCATTCAGGGAGATAACAGGGTCTCCTAGTTTCTCTGCCAGGGTGCACTGGTCTTTACCTTCTCTTGGTTTGCTTGTAACTCATGCTTGATCCCTGTCTACCTGTTGGCATCTTTAGAACAGGCATAGATAATTTAGCTCTGATGGTGGGCACCTCCCGGGCCCAGAAGTTCAACAGCAGGTCTTTCTTGCTTGCCCTGGCATCATGGAGGGCATCTCGGCAGTCCTGGTCAAGCAGCATCTTGACAAAGGTACTTATGGGCTGTTCACGGTTTTCCTTACATCACCTTCTAGGGTCTTCTTATGTTTCTCCAAGACGATGCTTTTGTAATCACTCAGGCAGAAGAGCTTTCTGAGTTTCCCCATTCCCCTGATGCACATCTTCAAGTCATTGAACACCTTGACTAACACCATCAGAGACAGCTACACTGGACACCATGTTTCAGGAAGCGAAAGGAAGAGCCACTGAAGGACTGAGCTACTTCTGCTGCTCGGATCCAGCCAAACCTCAACTTTTACTCTTCATTTAATTTGGTCTCACAAAATTTTATGGTACTTAACAAATGAAGCATTATTATTCAGCAAGATTCTGTAATATGCATTTATTCACATAGCTAACAAATGGCATATAGCTAGAAAATGTCAAATATAATCTCTGAGAACCTCTAAATAACCACATTCTACTAAACACAGTAGTACATAACCTGTAATTAAACAGAAGCATAGACACAGACATGGTGATTTTTGCCTTTTAATCAATAGAAAATGAATATATATTCATATAATACGACAAAACCTACAATTTTATATACTTTTCCAATATATCAAGCTTCAAATATAGCCTGATGTATTCTAGCTTGATTAGACATTGAGGTATTAGCTAATGAACCAATACTGAAGTCAGAGTCCTTCACTCCTATTCTCGTTTGCTTCTCTTGTACTGTGATAAAAACAGTGACCCAAACCAAACTCGGGAGGAAAGGGTTGATTTCATCTTACTCTTTAAAAGCACAGCCCACTTTCAAGAAAGTCGGGCAGGAATTGAGGGCAGGAACCTTGGGAGCTGAAGCATAGGCCATGGAAGAACACTGCTTACTGGCTTGCTCCCCTGGCCTGGGTGCAGCCTGCTTTCTTATACAACCTAGGACCACCTGCCCAGGGGCCACATCACCTGCAGTGGGCTGGGCCCTCTCACATCATTCAGTGATCAAGGAAATGCTTCACAGACCTGCCCACCAGGCACTCTGATAAAGAAAGTCCCTTACTGAGGCTCACTCTTCCCAGGATGTCCCAAGAGAAATATTAGGTTAGTCTTCCTTTATGAGATCATAATTTTAAAGATATGTTCAATAAGTCAACATTAGGAAAACAGTCCAATAAAATTGTTCAAGGCCCTAGTAAAAGCTATGAAAAATATAAAATATAGAAAATATTATGTTTTGCTTCATTTTAAAATCATGTTATCATATCTAGTATTATTGCTCTTAAATTATGTCGTGCCTTCCTTTAAACCTGTGTAAGTTAAATGTAATCATATATTTACAATTCTTATCACTCAAACATTCTGAGAATCAATTTACCCATTTAGAAAAGGAAACAACCAAATTTTTCCAGGTAGCTATGAAGATTAAATAAAATGCAGAAGAAAATATTCCTGGTCAAAAGATGACACAGATATGTGGTTTATAAAAGCACTTTTAGAGGAAATCTCTGCTAGATTCTGAGGTTATGTAAGAGTAATTGTGACTATCTTTTTACATATTCTAAAATGAAATGTAGATCAATACAGACAACATAGAACGCTGGGCATAACACAATTTCAGAATAATTAGGAAAGAGAATAGCATGACACTCAACTTATTTCTATGTAGAAAAATATATGAGCTAAGTGGAAAAACTCAGGTATATTTGCTAAATATCATGTAATTAGGTTGGTTAATATGTTCTTACTATAGAATTTTATTAACAACAAGGAGAAGAAAGGAGTTGGCTTGTTAAGACTGTGTCTATTCCTATATGGAAGCAGGACAAATATTTTATTATCGAAAATAATCAAAAAACTGCTTTATGCCATCCAACATGCTTTTGTATTCAGAATTGTAAACTATTCTAGAGTTGTCGCTCAGGCACATGACTCCAGCTGCTCTGAACAACCCAAGAGAATGAGCATCACAGGCCAGTCTGCGTTGTATAGTGGGTCTTTGTCTCAAAAACCCACCAAATAAACAATGAAAGAAACAGTAAGCAAATATGATAACTGTGAATCAGTGATTACATTAAGCACACACATGTCTAAGGGAAGAAATAATACAGTAACTCTCAGGTTAGAAAGAAAGCAGAAGTCAACGTGCTCAGAACTGTAGCAGCAGTGAGATTTATAGAGGATGACTTAGAGTAAATGAAACTTTTACTTTCCTTTATTTAATCATCACAATGACGTTCATTCATGCACCACTTTATGAACTAAAACCTTGAAGGCTTGTTTTACTTATTGGTTTCTTAATGTGTAACTAAAAGGGTTCAACATGGGAGCAGTTGAAGTATTGAGGACAGCTACTTCTTTGGTCAGTGACACCCTTTCTTTTGCAGAAGGTTTGACATACATGAAAATGCAGCTTCCGTAAGAGATGGAGATGACAGTCATGTGAGAAGAACAGGTGGAGAAAGCGTTTTTCCTCTGACTGGCAGATGGGAGTCCGGAATGGTGCCGATGATGCAGATAGAAGACAGAATCACCAATGCTAAGGTGAAGAGCAGAGTCACAGAGGCAAAACAAAAGCTGATCATCTCCAAACTCCTTGAATCTGAGCAGGAGAGTTGCAACATGGGGAAGTAGTCGCAGCAGAAGTGATCAGTGACATTGGAGGCACAGAAGTCTGGCTTGAGGACCATCAAGAGTGGTGGGAAGACGGTCAGAAATCCTGCCAGCCAGGAGGTGAGGACAAGAACGGAGCAGACTTTCTGATTCGTGACGATGGTGTAATGCAGCGGCTTGCAGATGGCAACATAGCGATCCTAAGACACAGCAGTTAGAAGAAAGAATTCAGACACTCCCATAGAGATGAGAAAAATAACTGAGCCAAGCAATCGTTATAGGAAATTGTGGGGAGCCGCCTGCCGTCCCTGCAGAGGCCATTACAAGATGGTGCTCACATCCGGTTCATGCTGAGCAGTAAATAAGCCAGTACGCATGCCCGAAGTAATTTTCCACCTTCTAGTCTCTGCCTACCTCGTGGCGTGATATGGGCTGATGAGTTTGCGACCAATCAAGAGTTGCCACGTCTAAGACGGGCTTACTAACCTATATAAGGGCTGGGTTTCCGACATTCGGGGTCTTCGCCCTGTAAGCTTATGCTCTCCCTCTCAAGATGCATTAAAGCTTTTCTGCAGAAGGATCCTGAGTGTGCCGCGTCGTTCTTGCTGGCGAGACGATAGCGCGGGACAACAGAAAATGAGTTCAAAGCCATATTGAAAAAGCATTGAAGATGAAAAAATATGAAATGGTTGAGTGCAGTTTCTGAAATTATGACATGTAAAATCCTTGCACCTTTATTTATGCTTCTGAAGAAACATCTGGCAAACTGAAGTGAACAGCCCTCAGAGGCACTGTAAAGCAGAGCATGTTAATACAAGCTCCTGAAACAATGATTTTGTACTGTAAGAGAGTCCTGAGAAGTCTATTTGATAGTCCATGGCAAAACTAATCCGTTTTAATACCTAAAAAGGGGTTTTCCTTTTTTTTCACTAATTCAGAGACAATCCATTTGGACAGGGTTTTTCTGTGTCCTTTGAGGGTATATATATTGGAGATTTTATCAACAGTGAGAGTGCTCCACCTCTGTATATGGACTTTTTGGATTCTTGTCTGTGGGAGGTTTGTGGGTCGTTGGTGAAGAGGCCACTGGAAAA
>NW_008343658.1:340304-346242 GCF_000622305.1 Nannospalax galili | reverse complement strand
TTTATTTGGCATACAATTTTTGACCAAATTCTTGAAGGCCCGTTTTACCTGTTGGTTCCTCAGGGAGTAAATAAAAGGATTCAGCATTGGGGCGACAGAGGTGTTGAGCACAGCTACACCCTTAGTCAAAACCACCCCTTCCTTGGCTGAAGTTTTGACATACATGAAAATGCAGCTTCCGTAAGAGATGGAGATGACAGTCATGTGAGAAGAACAGGTGGAGAAAGCGTTTTTCCTCTGACTGGCAGATGGGAGTCCGGAATGGTGCCGATGATGCAGATAGAAGACAGAATCACCAATGCTAAGGTGAAGAGCAGAGTCACAGAGGCAAAACAAAAGCTGATCATCTCCAAACTCCTTGAATCTGAGCAGGAGAGTTGCAACATGGGGAAGTAGTCGCAGCAGAAGTGATCAGTGACATTGGAGGCACAGAAGTCTGGCTTGAGGACCATCAAGAGTGGTGGGAAGACGGTCAGAAATCCTGCCAGCCAGGAGGTGAGGACAAGAACGGAGCAGACTTTCTGATTCGTGACAATGGTGTAATGCAGCGGCTTGCAGATGGCAACATAGCGATCCTAAGACACAGCAGTTAGAAGAAAGAATTCAGACACTCCCATAGAGATGAAGAAAAATAACTGAGCCAAGCAATCGTTATAGGAAATGGTCTTGACTTTAGTAATTATTGACCCCACAAACCTGGGGATGGAAACACAGGGGAATATAATTTCTAAGTAGGAGAAATTCCGGAAGAAGAAATACATAGTAGTCTTTAACTGAGAGTCTAGAAAGGTGAGGATCATGATGATTAGGTTTCCACATATACTTAATATATAAGTTTTTTTTAAAAAGATAAAAATTATAATCTGAAGTTCTGGGTTGTCTGGTATTCCCAAAAGCCCAAGCTTGGTAATCATAGAGTGGTTTCTCATCCTGATTTATGTTCAATAGAAACTATTGGTGGAAAAGAAATCAAAGTATAAATTTAATAGAGAAGAAGTGAAATTTTATGTACTTGTTGAACAATCTGAAATGAATTGAAATGAGTTTTTTTTCTATATTTACCACATCTCCTCATTTCTATTAAATAGAAGATGTATATTCATCTTGTTTTGAAAAGAAACCATCTATTTCCCACCTTTGTTAAAAATCCCCCTCAGTAAATCCCTTCTATGTTCGGTCAGATTCCTTTTTGTTCAATACACTTGTATATTAGTTATAACTAAATTTTAACATTCAGATATTGTTTTCCAGTATCCTATGTTTTATGTATTCAGGAATGAATATGCAATATTAATTTTAATTTTCATGTCATTTCTAAACTTCATCGATTGGTAGAAATTGATTACCTAATCACATTTACTAAGCCTCTTATAATTATTTGATTTTAAAATGTATTAGTTTAAAAAGAGCATGGGAAAAATGTGTTAACCAACTCAGAAATACAAGGACTACACTTTTTTTATTGCTTGTAAAAACAAGTGAATTTCTTAATTTATGGGACTGAGAACACATGACAGAGACTTTAATTAAAGCAGGGCTTGGGGCAATAATGTTGCTATGACGTTCTGATGCATTTATACCTTTGTAATGGCTCCTTTTTACTGAGATCACTTTACTCCTAGTGGAGACTTTTTGAGCCTCAAAACATAACACTGCCTCCCCTCCCAAACACTGATCAGAATGTATATAATTTTCTGTAGGATTTACTTTATCAAACCACTAACTTCTCATGACTTCCCTTCTGCTTTCTCCTGATACTTAGCAAAAACATAGTATCTGGGAAACAATTTCTCAATAAAATTTATTGTATTATTTTCTCTATGGGGCATCTCAGCAGATGGTTAGTACTAAAGCTGATAATAGGCATTATTTATCTCTTTCTACTTTATTTTTCTGGCTTTCCACATTGTTTCTATTTAGGTATATACATACATTTACCATTAATATGATATCAAAACCGATGAATATAAAAGACGGAGACTGCTATTATGGTTTGGATAATGACTGAAATATACAAATATTAGTAGTACAAAAATGATAAAGAGAGGATCCTTGTACTTTTTCCAATAAAATAAACCTTTCGGTGCCAGAAAAAAGTACATGTATTCACAAGCATGAAGCATAATGTTTGTTATGTCTAATGGCACAAGTCAGTTATCAATCCTACATTTGACTTTTATTTAAAACATGGAATTAAATATACTTACACTATTCTTCAAGACACATTTTCATCATTCAGCTCTCCCTCCCCTCTGTGCATTATATAAAAACATGTCCCCTAGAAAGAGCACACACTGAATAGCTTGCAAGATTGCTAGCAGCCTCAATTTAAGAAAATGGGCAAAAGTTATATCATAATTCATTTATTGGTAGAGAAAATATCATACAAAGAAGTCCACAGTGCCTGTGTTTTGGATATAGAGATCCAATTTCTCTGCAAAGTAGCAAATTTACTTGACCTTTCTAAGAAAGGCAGCTAGTTGTATCTTACAGGATACTGTAAATCTTAAGCAAGATAAAGTGTAATAGAAGAGGTATGGCATACCAAAATGTAGTAAATGAGCTGTGCATAGAACATTATATTCTCCAAATAATAGACTGAAAACTTTCAATGATAGTTGTTCATGTTTATGAATTTTCTGGTGAATTATGACTTTAAATGGGCAGATATTGATGTATAGTAATATGTGTGCTTTTCACTACAGTACATTTTAAGAGTGTATTGTTATGTTGGTTTTTATGACATAAAGCAACTAAAAATTTTGGGCCAATCTAGCATGAACTCTTCTTGGCCAATTTTTTCGAAATATCCTTCTCTACATACCTCAATTTGTGTAAATGTTAGTTTACATTGAATACTTTTGCTTATGATTTTATATTTTTATCTTTAATATATGTAAAACTTTTTTTCAAGTATTGTTGTTATTGATTTTGGTGTGGGCATACAAAACAGAGCTTTGAGCATGGTAGGCAAGGACCATAACCCTGAGCTCCACCCCCAGCTTGAGAACCTACTGCTAAATGACATATGCATCTATTTCTCATTGTTTTATTTCTTTTTAATAGAGAGTTTCTCAAGCACTGTAAGGCTAGAGACAGTGTGAGTGACTGAGCCTTGACTTGCCAAGATCACATATGTCATGATATCTTTGCATCAACTCTACCTCAGAATTCTCACTAGTAAGATATACATGTATACTTTCAGCTGGACATGGATCAAATATATTGAAATATAATCTTGATTTGAGATATTTATACTTCTTTCATTTCAGGATTATTAGCTTCTTCTTTTGTTAATTACCTTAATGCCTTACAATCACATCAGACTCACTTCCTTTCATCCATCATCGCCCTTTACCTTTCCCATTCCTGGATATGTGCATTTCATTAATTTGTGCTGTTAATCTCAACCTAGCATAAATCACTAAGTCCCTCCTCAGGTGGCCTTCCTACCCCATCTTCCCTGACTTCTGATCAGCTGGACAGACCTGCCCAGTCAGGTCTCTGGTAAGTCAGATCCCTCTGCCCATGCCCACCCTGTTCCCTGCCACCTTTGGACTCAGGCAGCTCCAATTCCTTCACCTCAGATCCCTGGCTGGACTAGCTTCCTAACTCAGACGAGTTTAACAACTTAACATAGATCGCTAAGGCCCTGCCCAGGTGGTCCCCCTACCTCCTACTTCCTTGGCTCCTGATCTGCCAGACAGACCTGCCCAGACAACATCCCATCCACTGCTTCTCTATTCCATTCCTCTCACCCACTCCCACCTTGTCCCCTACCAACCTTGGACCCAAGCGGGCTCCAATTCCTTTGATTCAGATAACTAGATTCGCTTCCTAACCTAGACTAGCTAAACACCCTACCATAGATTGCTCAGTCCCTACTCAGGCAGTACTGGCATTTTCCCTGGCTCCAGATCAGGTGGACAGAGCTGCCAAGCCTGGACTCTGGTAAGTCAGATCCCACTTGCTGTGTATCTATTTCATTCTGCTCACCTATCTCTACTCTGTCCCCTGCAAGCCTTGGAACTAGGCAGACTCCAATTCATATACCCCAGATCCCTGGACTAGCTTCTTAGCCCAGAATAGTTAAACTCCTAGAATGGATTCCACTGGCTCCTGATCTGTGTGACACAGACCAGCCCTCCTACTAACCTGACCAGCCTACCTGCTGCCTGTCCCATCATCCACCCAGACCAGTCTACTGCCCTGAAAGAATCTGAATATGCACCAATTTATTTTCCATATCTGAACAAAAAGCAACCAAGCTACATAAGCAATATTAATAGACCAAAAACTAAATTAAAGAAAAGCAGAGAAGTTCCTGTGATACATGTAACCAACAAAGAACATCCGTATGCCCAAATGCCAATGCAAAAATACAAACACTATAAACACTATGAAAAGCCAAGAGAACATGTCCTCAACAAAGCTCACTAGTCCAACAAAAGGGCAATAAAACGAGAACCTCCCTGTGGAATCTCATGACATGGAATTTAAAAGAACAATCATAAACATGATCAAGAAAACACAGACATTTCAAATAACTAGAAGAGGAAAGGCATAAACTTATGATGGAAACCTGGATGATAAAGTTGAAGATCTAGGGAGACTCTTTAAGCAAAGACAACATAAATTCAAAAATAATCAGGAAAAGTGGCACAACATGAAAAGACCAAATTTACAAATCATAGGTACACAATACAGAGGAAAATCTCAGGCCAATGTCATTGACCAGATCTTCAACAGGGTTATAGAAGAAAACTTCCTAAATTAAGGAAAGATTTACCTATAGAGATTCAAGAAACCCATAGAACACCAATTAGACATGGCCAGAACAGAAATTCTCCACAGCGTATCATAGAAAATATTAAATGTACAGAACAAAGAGAGGGTACTGTTCTGATGGACAAGTTACATATAAAAGGAAACCCATAAGAATTACAGCTGACTTATCAGTGCAAAATATGAAAGCCAAGAGAGCCTGGATCAAAGTATTCCCACTTCTAAACCACCATGGATGCCAACCCAAATACTTTACCCAGCAAAACTATCTATCATGGTTGAAGGGGAATGGAAAATTTTTCATGACACAAATAGTCTCTCTTATCTGTTGTAATAATACTACAATGAACATATTATTGTAAATACTGTGGTTTCCATTCAAATGGATATGTACTCCAAAGTGGAATCTCAATCTTATAGGGTAGTTTTGATTTGATATTTCCCTAATGGCTTTTGAAGATCAGCTTTCTTTATGCCCCATTGGCTATTTTTATGTCTTATTTTAGAGCTATATCTACTCAGGGATATGAGGTGAAGGAATTGGAGGCACCTGAATCCAAGCATGGCAGGAGACAGAGTGGGGTGTGTGGGAGGGATCTGACTTACCAGAGTCCAGACTGGGCAGGAAGTCAGGGAAGTTGGGGTAGGGGGAACACCTGGGGAGGGTCTTAGTGATTTATGCTAGGTTGTTAAGATAGTCTTGGTTAGGAAGCTAGTCAAGATATCTGAGATGAAGGAATTAGAGCCTGCCTGGGCCCACAGCTGGCAGGGGACCTGAAATATTTTTCTAAGTATACTGATTACCATTTATTCTGGGAGGCATGAAATCTAGAAAATATACATAACTTCCCTCTATAATTTTGAATTCCTTCAAATTCTTATTTTTTTCTCAGTAAAATGTATCATATTCAGTCTTTTAATTTATGACTATTTTAAAAAGTAATGTAGCACTGTTAACAAGTGTAGTGTATATATTTATGATGAAGACATTAATTCATGTAACTGGGAAGACTTTTCAATCTTCATGATTCTTTTTAATCATTACACAAACACAAACACCCATACATATGCACATACAACTTGCCTAGCTATATTTTTAGATATTCTCTCTAATTGGATTTTTAAGACTTTCATAATATTGTTAATGGGATAT